>NW_023270816.1:844449-1131069 GCF_011800145.1 Mirounga leonina
CGGGCGGCGGCGAGCGGCGGGCGCCCCCCGGGCCGCGGCCGGCGCCCGGGGCCCGGGACCTAGAGGCGGGGGCGCGCGGCGCGGCGGCGGCACCGGGACCCATGCTGGGGGGCGGCGGCGACGGCGGCGGCCTGAATAATGTGCACCACCACCCCCTGCACCCCCGTCACGAACTGAACATGGCCCATAACGCGAGCACGGCGGCCGCCGCCGCCGCCGCCGCCAGCACCAACAGCGCCAAGAGCGGCGGCTCCGAGGCGACTCTCAAGGAGGGTGGAAGCGCCGCCGCGCTGTCCTCCTCCTCCTCCGCGGCGGCGGCGTCCTCCTCTTCCTCCTCGTCGGGCCCGGGCTCGGCCATGGAGACGGGGCTGCTCCCCAACCACAAACTGAAAACCGTTGGCGAAGCCCCCGCCGCACCGCCCCACCAGCAGCACCACCACCACCACCATGCCCACCACCACCACCACCATGCCCACCACCTCCACCACCACCACCACGCACTACAGCAGCAGCTAAACCAGTTCCAGCAGCAGCAGCAGCAGCAGCAGCCGCAGCAGCAGCCGCCGCAGCAACATCCCATTTCCAACAACAGCAGCCTCGGCGGCGCGGGCGGCGGCGCGGCTCAGCCCGGTCCCGACATGGAGCAGCCGCAACATGGAGGCGCCAAGGACAGTGCCGCGGGCAGCCAGGCCGACCCCCCGGGCCAGCCTCTGCTGAGCAAGCCGGGCGACGAGGACGACGCGCCGCCCAAGATGGGGGAGCCGGCGGGCGGCCGGTTCGAGCCCCCGGGCCTGGGCGCCCTGGGCGCGCAGCAGCCGCCGGTCGCCGTGCCCGGGGGCGGCGGCGGCGGTGGCGGCGGCGGCGGCGGCCCGGCGGCCGTCGCGGAGTTTAATAATTACTATGGCAGCGCTGCCCCTGCTAGCGGCGGCCCCGGCGGCCGCACTGGGCCTTGCTTTGATCAACATGGCGGACAACAAAGCCCCGGGATGGGGATGATGCACTCCGCCTCAGCCGCCGCCGGAGCCCCCAACAGCATGGACCCCCTGCAGAACTCCCACGAAGGGTACCCCAACAGCCAGTACAACCATTATCCGGGCTACAGCCGGCCCAGCGCGGGCGGCGGCGGCGGCGGCGGCGGCGGCGGCGGCGGCGGCGGAGGAGGAGGAGGCAGCGGAGGAGGAGGAGGAGGAGGAGGAGCAGGAGCGGGAGCGGGAGCTGTGGCGGCGGCGGCCGCGGCGGCGGCAGCAGCAGCAGGAGGCGGCGGCGGCGGCGGCGGCTATGGGGGCTCGTCCTCGGGGTACGGGGTGCTGAGCTCCCCCCGGCAGCAGGGCGGCGGCATGATGATGGGCCCCGGGGGCGGCGGGGCCGCGAGCCTCAGCAAGGCGGCCGCCGGCGCGGCGGCTGGGGGCTTCCAGCGCTTCGCCGGGCAGAACCAGCACCCGTCGGGGGCCACCCCGACCCTCAACCAGCTGCTCACCTCGCCCAGCCCCATGATGAGGAGCTACGGCGGCAGCTACCCCGACTACAGCAGCCCCAGCGCGCCGCCGCCGCCGTCGCAGCCCCAGTCCCAGGCGGCGGCGGCGGCGGCGGGGGCGGCGGCGGGCGGCCAGCAGGCGGCCGCGGGCATGGGCTTGGGCAAGGACATGGGCGCCCAGTACGCCGCTGCCAGCCCGGCCTGGGCGGCCGCGCAACAAAGGAGCCACCCGGCGATGAGCCCCGGCACCCCCGGCCCGACCATGGGCAGATCCCAGGTAACCCCCGCGCCGGCCGGGCCTGCTTCCGCCGCGGCGGCCTCGCCGCGCGCCTCGAGCCCTAGTTTCTTTCTTTCCGCGTACTTTTTCTGCGTCTTCTGCCGGGGGGAGGCGGGGGCGAGGCGCCCAAAGCCATTTTAACTCGCGGCTGCCTCCCTCGGAGGCTGGGGAGCGCGCGGCGTCCGACTGCGCGGCCCGGGGCCCGGGGCCCGGGGGCCCGGCGAGAGGGTCGCGCCGAGGACCGGGACGCGCGCTGGGATGGCCGGCCGCCGAGCACCCCCGCCTCGCCACCCCGCCCCGGGCGCGGAGCTGCGCGTCCGGGGCCGGGGACTGCGCCGCGAGGAAGCGGTGTGGGCGCTGGGAACGGCTCGGGCGGCTTTTGTAACAAAATCGGCGCTCCGGGCCGGGCCGGTCTGGGGAGGAGTATTGACTCCGTCTTCTCGGTTAGCGCCAGCAATAAGCTTTCACCGGGAAAAGAATGAGGAACTTTGTCCTGCCTCCAGCCACACCGCGTTCCCTCTTAGCCTGCAAGGTGAAGGCAGGAAAAATAGGTTAGCTTTGTGGCAACCGAGTGTGTTTTTCGTAGTTTTGCCCGGCTATTCAGACATCCTCGATGCGAGCTGTGAGTTGGAATGCTTCGTAGCGAAAGTAATACCCCAATTTACAACGACGTGGAGGTAAAGTATTCTAAAATAAACCGATTCATTCCTGAGAATAGCCAGGAAATCCATTATTTGGCTTATAGGCTGCTTGAAGGGAGTCACCTTCAACAGATAGGCTGTGTTAAAGGAACGCGTTCCGGTTAAATTGAACTTATTTTGATCATGGGCCAGGCATACATTTTATTCAGCAAGTCCAGGAAAATAGCAGGCCAGTGAAAATTGATCTTTTTGGATCGGATTTATTTGGATTTTCTTTAATTTGCTGTCACCCAGGTCCTACAGCGTTATTAGGAAGTGTCCTGCACTCTTGCTGTTTCTTGCTCGTAGGCTGAGCCTAAAGACTGACTTGATCTCCTTTGCAAGGTTTGGAATTTGAATTGTGGAGGTAAACTGGCTGTAATAGTCTCCAGACAGCTGCCTCTGAGTTGACATCTAATCTGCCATCTGATTGGCTCCTCTCTCACCATTGGGCATTTAGCACTGCTGATGTAAATAGAAGTGCTGAGCAGTAGTCACAAAAATTCTTGCCACAAATAATAACTGAGCTCTATTACAAGCAGATGTAAGGTTGGATATTATTTAAAGCTTAAGTTATTATGAATCAGAGTTATTAATAAGAGGATTAAATACTAAAATCGTTACGCTGGTGTCCAGTACGTTGGGCACTTACAAAATTCAGATCTTTGACAGTCTTAATGTGGACACTGCATATATCACGGACTTTGATTGTAGGATGAGGATATGGCAATTGAAAAATAATTAAACCAAGAATTTTACCAATTTTTGGATTTGTAAAGCTTTCCTGAAAGTGCCCTTTACAGATTAAACTATGCAAAAAATGAATTGTCAGCACATGTAGTTTAAATTTAAAAATTATAACGTTAAAAATTTCCAGGTTCTGAGGTGCAACAGTATCTTTCAGTGATACTTAATTAACTGTATAACAAGATTAAAGCTATATTTTTTTAGTAACGTGTGTTTTAACAATTCTGGTCGTTTAAAGATGTTTGTGGATGAGGAATTGTAGTTAAATTGACGTAATATTTAAAAAATCACGAAGTGAGGAAACTAATTTTGTAGACAACAATCAAAGGGAAAAAATGGATAATCTTGTGAAATACTAAAAATTATTTTATTTTTGCTTCTGATTTGGAAATATAGAAATGCTCTAAGGAATTTTTTTTTCTGTTTGATTATTTTGTTAGGTTCGGTGATGTGAGCCTTCTTTGAAGTGCTTACACATGTATTAGGGAAACTATCACATGCAAGCTGTGCTGGGTGTGTTTCTTCCAAATAATCTTTCTCTCGTAGACATCTTAAATGCTGTGAAAGTTTTTAAAATTCTCATTTGTTAGGAAGGAATTAACAGTGGTTGTAATATATGTTTTTACTCAGCTTATTTATTTCAGGAAGATGTATTTTAATAATTACCATATCTTAGAGGAGAGACGTGTCAGAATGAATACTGGACTGAATTTAATAGATAATCCTGTGAATCCCTAGCTGAGGACGTTAGTGTTCACTGCTTTCAAATCTTTAGTTACTGGAGTTTTACTTTTAATGAAAATATGTTTTCCTACTCTTGATAGAAAATTTGTGATATCAGTTTTTATCTTTGATTCACACAAGTAAAAACACAGAAGCCTTATGTAAATAAACCCATGTAATTTTAAAAAGATTTACTTTGTCAGCTTGCTTTTAAAGGAATAGTTTAAAATTCACATCTTTGTTAAACTGGAACGGAAGGATGATAGAGGCAGATGGAGGTCCTTGTTACTTTACAGTATTATTTCTTAATGGTACCAATCATTTTAAGTATTTTGTTTTCTTGGAATGAGAGTGAATCCATTATGTCCTCATTGTGACCCTTGGGAATAGCTTTTTTATTTTTGAGGGGGAAGAAAAATGCTGGGCATATGACCTAGATTCACAGATTTCTTTTAGGTACTTTGCCGTTTAACGTGTGGAATGTATCTTTTTTATATTTTTTTCCTTTTTGGAAGGCTAGTTTTTATTTAGTATTTGTTGTGATGATTATGATAAGAAATAGTTATTTGTCCAAAATTCTAATTTACTATGTAATTATAGGCCATAAAGTACTATTAAATCACATTGTTAAATGATGAAATTTTCTTGTGGCTTTAGCACATTTAGTTTCATTTTTGATTTTAGGAATGGTTTATATTGGGTGGCAAATGTTTTTATAATTGGAAACAAAATACATGTGTATATTGTATTGGGGGGGTCTTTTTAAAAAGTGAAATAAGCCATTTTATGATACAGTTTGTTACTGGCTTTTTCTAAGATAAAGTAGATAGAGTAGTCTCAAAAGGAGTACTGAGGTCTACTCACGTAACCAAGATTTTATAATGTCCACATTTGTGCTGAATTCCATTAATGCTATTTTAACCTTAGTTTTATAGAATATAATACAATGTAATAAAAAGAGCCTTATTTACCATTAAAAGAAGTGACTAGCTGGCTTACAAAGCAGGAAGTTACAGACTGGTTCCTGATTACCTTAAAATTTGTATAAGATATATTATAGCATAACATCATTCCCCACTTCCCCTCCCAATGAAATTTTACCCTGTCTAATGTTTTAAATCTTGTAAAGAAATTATTGTGCCCTAAATTGATATATTTGCTGAGATATGGCTGGCTGGCTGGCTGCTCTGTCGTCAGAGAAGGTGGAATTGGCAACTGTGGTTATAGAAAAGGCCTATCATTAAAAAAACAAAACAAAACAAAATATAACAAAAATGTTTAGTCTTCTGCTTTCCTAGGTTACCTGGAATGAAATACATGGCTTAAGATTGTTTTCTTTGGATATCCTCAATTCTGTGTACTTACTTTTGACTTTTTTTTTTTAAAGATCACTACTCTTTAAGACAGCTATCACTTCAATTTATGTTTATATTTAAACACAGAATTGATAAGTATGTTCCAGGGAACATCGTATTCTTACTTTGGGCCTATAGTGAGAAACCTTAACCCCCTTTTTTCTTTGGTTTTACTTTTTATCTGTATTTAGGAATGGATTTTTGGCAGGGCTTTTTCTACTTGTTCCATTTTTCCCGGCATCATATTGTATCAGAAATATCACAGGTGTGTTGTGGAGATGGAAATAATCCAAGTCACCCTTAGACACTTACACTAATGTACTTTTCCTCTAACTATCATGTTCTTTCATTAGGATTGAGAGAATAACATCTTCACTCTGGTATAAAAATAGTATTAATTCTGGTTTGAGGACCAGTTCTGAAAATGTAAGACTGTGTGGAGGAAGACTCATAAGTTCATTTGGTAATTTTATCAGACACACATTTTAAAGAAAACAGGTGTAAGAGAATGGGGTCGAGTTTTCAGTTCTATTTCTTATTAATGGACTTTATTACTTTATAATTTGGGGCACAGTATATCTTTAAAAAATGGCTTCTGATGTAATAGGTACTTACTTATTTCTGTAGGATAAATACCAATATGACAGGCAAACTGGAAAGATGATCATTTCGCTTACTTATACCCTGTTCTCTCATAGGAAGAGAGTGGTTTGATTTAAAATTTGTTAGGAGTCTCTGAAATTTTATTTATTTTGAAGACGGATTTGGACATGTAAATTTTGGATATAATGCACTGGGAACTATACTAGCTTTTGCCCAGTGCCCTAAATTTAGAGGTTTTTCTCACTACAAGAATGACACTGCTCAGTTAAAAGATCTGTGTACTTTGATCCATCATTGAGGAAAAGGAGCTAATAATTTACTTGTGTCACTTTCATTTTGGCCCGTGTGTAGATTTGTAAATTTGAGGCTTATATTTATATTTGAAAGAACTGTTGTGTATCACTTAAGAACAGATTTATGGAGGCTCACAAGGAATGTTAATAAAACTCAAATTCCTTTTTTTTTTTTTTTGCAGTAATTAGATTTTCAAAGTGGATGTTACAAAATTTTGTACTTACCGGCCACTTCCACGTCCTAGGCCTCTTTGGAACTGGATAGTTGTTGGTCTCTCTGGCCTTTTCTGAGGTGTCTTTCTTCGTCAGGAGATGTGTGCAGATTCTCTGTGGATATGCAGAGTAGAGCCACGTACTTGCTGTGTGTGTGCACGTGCGTGTGCATGTGCTTGAGGCTGAGGGATCCCTATTTGACTTCATGTGTCTGCGGGGAGAAGTAAGTACGAGGCACAACTGCTTATCCCCCAGGGGTGTGTATATATATCATAGATGGAGAACTGTCACACAATATAGCTTTTTACAGTTTGGAGGCTATTTATACAAGACTAAGTGGCTCTTTTTGGTTTAATTGGGTGATTGAGTGAATTAATTTTGATCTAAAAACTTCGTATACTTTAGTGACTTTTTCTCTTAGAATTTTGATGGAAAGAAAATGATACAGGTATTGGTACTGAGGTATCATTAAGTATCCACTTATTTTGCCTTATGCTAAGATAGGAATGAATGGAATTGTTGGTATACGCATACTGTAGTTTTAACTTAATTCACCCTAATTGAGTGACTGAGTGACTTTATCTAAGTAGAATAAGTGCTTCCACAGTACGTTTTCAGCAAACATGTTGTTTTCAAAGACTTTAACTTGGAGTAATTCTAAGCAAACTATTTCCTTAGATTTACTTCTTTGAATAGGATCCAGTAGGCAGTTTTCAAACCCACTTCTGAATGGATCAGTGCCAAGAATATTAGAAGGCTACTGAGTTTGACGGATGAACTAATGATGAAATTAATTTGTTCCTTGAATGATATTTATTGCTCGGAAAGAGACCAAAGCTCTAAAATGTTAAGCATGTCCGGTTTACCAATAGACACTCTTATTTTAGGTAGGTGGCAGCAGAATCTGGACTAGATCTGTCATAGCAAGGCAGTCCTTTTGAACTGAACGAGATTCAGCTTCTGCTCACCATCTTCTGGAGGATGCTCTTCTCAGCATCTCGTTTGGGCCTTGATGAAAGATGAAACTTGAGAATCAGACAGGTCATTACTTATTAGGTGACTCTGGAAGGGAAGCCATATTTGATGAAATCCAGAAGAAAATCCTAGACCACATTTTCAAGAATATGGGAGGCCTAAAAAAATTATACGTATTTATTTTTTTATTGTGATAAAATATACATAACATAAAATTTACTGTTTTAACCATTTTTAGGGGTACTGTTCAGTGCCATGAAGTCCACTCACGTTGTGCAGCCATCACCCCATCCATTTCTAGAACTTTTCATCTTCCCAACTGAAATAAGTCTCATGTCAAACCTTCGTATTATTTGTTAATGTGTATTGTAAGCCAAATAATCTTTTCAGAGCCATCAATCTTGCTGCTTCATAGTTTGTAAGTCCTTCCTCAGATACTCCCTAGCAGTGCGCATGCGTGTGCGTGTCTGTGTGTGTGTGTGTGTGTGTGTGTGTGCGCGCTCATGCGTTTACCCCACTCCTTCCTCCCAGTTCTGACTTGGGGGTCATCTTCCCAGGTTTGGTCTGTTTGGAAATGTGTTTGTGTAAGTTAGTTGTTTCATTGTCAGATCATTAAAAGTTTAAAAGCAGCTTTTGAAGACTTTCTGTTTAAAGGTTTGGGATACTTTGTTGAGAGAAACCTGGTTCTTGGTTAGATAATATATTGGACATGAAAACAAACTGTTAGCGTGATCCTTTCCCCCCTTTACTTCTCTCATCTTTTGCATGTTAGCCTCTTTTCAAAACTGGTTTTATCTTTCTACTATTAGTGGAAATAATTTACAATGATAATTTTTTTCCAGTTGTGTTTTAAGTGTTGGGCCATCCCAGCCCCCAAGCCTGAGCAAATCCATGTGATGCTGTGTCTTTTTCCATAGTGTTCTGTGCCCCAAATTTGTGCTTCCCCCCCTTATGTTTTTAATTTGTAGTTCTCTGCAAAACTGCAGAAATTCTTTGTATGTGGAAAAATTACTAAATTAAGATGATTGGTCTTTTAATTAAATTTAGAGGCAGCTGCAAAGGGATGCTTCTTAGATCCCGATTAGTCTTAGAAACAGACATTTTTTGTGTGTAAAATTTGGAATTGTATTTTAACTGCTATTGATGCTGATATATAGTTCCATCTTTACACGATGAGTCGTGTACATTAACACTGAAGTCCACAGAGGACACAGAAATTGTACTGTGATATAAGAGTGTGTACTTGGAAGCAACAATGATTTCTTAAGGTGTAAGCATTTAGCATTTGTGTATGCTCTGAGGTGTAGGCTAGATATGTATCTGCTCCGGATGATCAACTGGCCAATATTTACGAAGCACCCATTTTCTTCATCAGCCCTGTGCCGGACACCTCCGGTAGCTGGGGTGTGGGGATCACTGCTACTTTTGTGTGCGGTTCAGGGAGACAAAGTGTTGCCAAAGCCGGCTCCCCCTGAACCTGGGCATGGCATTTTTGGCATCGCTGACTTAGCACTGGCTCATTTAAACAAAGTGCAAATAGCAACCATGTGGGTCAGCAGTCTGTTGGCCTGCTTTTTTGGGTGGGGGAGTGGATTTTGGCAAAACAAATAATTGTAGATTGTTGTGATATGGTTGATGTGAGCTAGTGACTCTTTTCCATTTCTACCAATCAATTACTGGCTTTGTGCCACAGCAAAATAAAAATCCCACTACAAAGAATAATAGCTAAAAGAAGGAAAATATAATCACTTTGAAATTTATATAGAATGGTCCTTTTTCTTTTTCTCAGTTTTCTACATTACATGGGCTTTTGGAGAAAAGTTAAAACAGTCTGCTCAGATTTAGGAAGATACTTGGATTGCTGGAGTATTTTTGGTAACTGTTTAGATAATGTATGCTGGCTGAGGAGTAAATTCAGCTACTGCTTCTGGGTCCTGAAATAAACCTTTCAGAAAACGAGGCATTGATGATTAGTGGAGGCTGTTCCAGAATTCTTAGTATCTCCTGTTTCTTTTTGTGCTGAGCATCTTAGAAGTTAAACCACTCACTGTACTTCATAGCCTTATTTTGAAATGACTGGTAATTCTAAAATTTGTCTAGAATTTGGCATCTAATTTCTGAAAATTTAAGAAGCAAATTTTAGGGTTCCGTGACCATATATTTATATATATATCAAGCTCTAACCCCATTTTAATATCCTTTAAATTTTCTGCTTTCAGTTTGTATTTTTTATAATAAATTCACTTTACCCAATGAATTATAAATGACCTTGGAAATAGAAATGTAAAACATTGCTACTGCTGAGCAAGAATCTGTCTGAAGAAGCAGACATATTTCTAAGGGAACTGGTATGTTTGTTGTTTATTAGTTTATTTCTGTGATTATGAGGATTTACGAGAGAATGCGAATGTATTACAAGGCATCCTGATGTAATGGAAAGATTGTGGGCTTGGAGTTGGTAAGACTTTGACTCACTTGTGAGCTTGAGTGCCCATTTTCTCTGAGATTCGGCAGAGGCTCAGTTTCCTGATGTGGAATGTTGTCTGCTGGGCGTGGTTGTCACGGAGCTCATCTCTGCAAATCCTGTGGCATTGTCATGTGGTACCTCTTCTCTTCCCACCTGTCTTTCCAGGGTGTAGTGAACCCCGAGTTCTTGCTCTCTGCCTGGCCCTGCTGCGCTTCAGGGTGTGGCTGCAGATAAGCCCCTGCCTCCATCAATTAGGTGACCCCAGTCCCTCCCAGCTGCAAAATTCTGTGCTGCTTTGAATTTTAAAAAATACAGTGTCTAATCAGCTATGCACCGCTGAACATCTTATTAAACTATACTGGATCCCGGACATGTTCAGTGAATATAAACTGAGGCCTATGCAAATATACAGATTTTGTGAAAAGCACTGCAATTTCCCTCACAAAATGTAGTTTTGTACTGATTGGGACTCTTGCAAGCAATTGCATGAATTGGTTTTGGTTGACCAGTAGAGCCCACGGTGGGTTGATGTCATTGGGTCTAAGCGGCTGCCTCACAGTATTCCATCCTTAATATTAATCAGTAAATTCTGAGAATCATTCCTTTCTTACATTTCTGAGACCTTTCCACTTTCATGATCTATGAAAATGATTAGCCTTTTAGGGGAAGTACTTTTTGCAAATGAACGAAGTTTCAAAAAATTAAAACTAGGTTTTGGGATTCTGAGTCGTGGACTTTGGTCTCTGATTAATGGTTAAGTAACTTCTGCATCTGTTTCAACTTCATTGAATATGTGATTCACATTTGGTCCTTAGCAAGATTATAATTTACATATCAGGGAGGCTTAGGGTTCCTCTCAAATAGTCAAAGCTGGGAATGCCAAAGGCCTGTCTCAGATATGTAGGTAGAGAGGAATAGTTTTTTTTTTCTTCCTTTTTTGTTAATGCTGAGATTTATAAAAGTATCAGGGACAAAATTTAATTCTATTATGAACAAATACTCTGAGCACCACTTGGTGCTTAAGATACAAAGAGTCAATATAACATATGATCCATAATTTTCCCTGGTGAATTATCATAGGCTCCTGGTGTTTTACAAAGTGGAAATTAAAATGAATGGCTACATTATTCTCCTGCAGTTCTGTGCAGAAAACTATATCCCTCAAAGTGCATTATCTAGGAACTATTTGAAGAGTAGTTGATAATGTATCTAAACCGAAAATTTCCTGATGAATATATTATACATTTCCAACAACAGTTTCAAGGAAATCTGTTCATTTAGTGTTTCATGATCTTATGTGGAAGGTCAGTGTGCTTGGAGGTTGTTCTTAGGTGCTATGACATTGATGAGAAAGTGATCTTAATTTGGATTTTATTTTGGGTATCATGTGGGGATTTTTCAGCTAAAGAAATGACTTTAGGGCGCCTGGGTGGCTCAGTTGGTTAAGCGACTGCCTTCGGCTCAGGTCATGATCCTGGAGTCCCTGGATCGAGTCCTGCATCGGGCTCCCTGCTCGGTGGGGAGTCTGCTTCTCCCTCTGACCCTCCTCCCTCTCATGCTCTCTGTCTCTCATTCTCTCTGTCTCAAATAAATAAATAAAATCTAAACAAACAAACAAACAAACAAAACCAGTCTCTAATAAAAAAAAAAGAAATGACTTTATAGTGTTATTAGCATGAAGGATTTAGAATTCAGTTCATTTGGGGTCCCCGGGTAGCTCAGTCGGTTAAGCGTCTGCCTTCGGCTCAGGTCATGATCCCAGGGTCCTGGAATCTAGCCCCGCGACAGGCTCCCTGCTCAGTGGGGAGCCTGCTTCTCCCTCCCCTCCTGCTTGTGCTCTCTGTCACTCTCTCTGTCTTTCTCTCAAATAAATAAAATCCTTTAAAAAAAGAAGAATTCCGTTCATTTACCTTCCCTGTATTGAAGAATCTCCTATGTGTTAGGGCTTTGGGAGTGTAGCAAGAACCAGGGCATCAGGCAGATGGTTGTGGAGAGCCTACTGTATGCCTGGTACTGTGGTGGATGATGGATTCCTTGGTGACAAGGACGTGGACCTTGATGAATTGACAATGCAGTGACTAAGGACTAGTAAACGTGCTACACAGTACAGTGTAAATGGTTCAGTGGGAGAAGTCCTGATGTTAGTGGGATATCCCACAGAGACTAGATCGAGGTGGGGGAGAAGTAAGAAGGCTCTGCACACTAAGGTTGAATAAGCTGAGACCTGGCTAGTAAGCAGATGTTAACTAAGTTAACCAAGTGATGAGGCCTGGAGATGGAAGCAGGGAGGGGCAAGAGCAAGAGTCAGCAGGTTAGAGAACCTGGAAGATTGGATGTTGACTACCTGTGTGACATTGGGCAAGTGACTGCACCTGCCTGAGGTTCGAAGTTGCCTCCTGCCCAAAGAAATGGGAAAGAAGACTTAACCCATGGAATTGTTTTGGGAAGTACACTTGATAAAATACTGGCATACTACCTGGTAAGGAAAGGGATGTTTTCAAAAAATGACAAAGGATTGTATTTTCTCATGGACAATGAATGAAAATGAGTTAGATGTGGTTCTGTATTAATTTAACAAGTTAATTTAACAGCCTATTAGTCTTTCCTCTTGGAACAAATGGTTAACATTTGAAGCTTATTTTTAGTCCAGACAGTTTCAGTTCTTTATTGCCTGATGTGTCTGTACCTTGCCAAGTGTTTAGGGAAAGTGAGTGATGGCGCAGTCGATGACATTTCTAAAATGTCTGCTGTTGTTTGCCAGTCGTATTTTTTTAACTGGTCAGGAAAATAAATTCAGAAGATCGATAATTGGAGCATTTAATTCCACCATCATCAACAAACATCTAGTGACCTTGGTGTAGGGGCACTGTACCAGATAAAAAGATACCCAGGGAATCTTTGGAAAATTGCTAAATATCGTGTCGTTCATTGGTAAGCGCAGAGGAATATCCTTAGATTACGTGAATATTGGTGATTACAATAAATAATACAGTTTGTGGAATATTTTTATTTTACCTACTATTCCATTTAACTAGAAACATGAATAACTCCGGCCTCATAAGCAATTTAAATTTTGAATCGAAGGAAATTGGTGGTAGGCAGACAACTTGCAAATTGGTGAAATGGAGCTTTTGCTTTTAATTAATTTTTTCCATGTGTTAAAGAAGTAGTTTATTAACTGTTGAAAAGTTTTAAAAATTGTAGTCACATTTGTTATGATTTTGCTGGGTTTGAAAGTCTTCCCTTTCCCGACTCTTGGTGTTAGCTCCTTTCATTTTCATTTGCTGAGCAGAGAGAACGCTCAGGAAGGTGCATGCTACAGCACGCAGAGGCATGCTCTGTGAAAGTCTTGGTTTCTCCTCTGGTATCCATCATGTGTGGCAAGACTTAGTTTCCCTCCTCCATTGAGACGTTTGTCAGAAGTATGAGCACTTTAAAGCAGTAGCATTTTACTTTTATTCAGCAATTAGGGAAGATAGGACGTGAAAAGCAATTTTGTGTTTTGTCTTTTATTGTGCATTAAGTTCCTGTAGTTTTCCCTATTGCTATATTATTAATGAGGAGGGAGAGAAGAATGGAGGGAGAGGTTGAATTTTATTTAAGACACTTATGTTCGGGTAACTTAAAGGAATGTGCTTTTTTTAGTCTGACTACCCTTTCCTGGGGTTTCATGGTTCTCTGAAAAACTAATGCAAAGAAGTTGTAATCAGCTGTTAAGATATTTGAGCCAACTGGTTGTCAATATGTTGAAGTTTTATTCTTGGTGTGTCTAGAAACTTCATATAAATGCATTTTATGAAGAAGGAGGTGTACTAGCCTGGCTGAACTGTTAAAGCTGAAATCTGGATTTGATTTGCATATGTGGTATTTTTTAGGGACTCGCAAAGTTTCACACATGAAATAAACTAGGTAGTGTGTATGGCATCACATGATCAAAATATTTTTCCCCTTACTGCTGCCAGAAGCTATCTATTGCCTTTCAACAATCTTACTTGTTGGGCATCATGCCAAGATGTTTAAGACAACCCCTTACGTGAGCTGTTCCATTCTTAACCTCTTTGACTGAAGTGCCGTGACCTTCACATATGTAGATTAGCCATGTGCTCTGTGAATTGAAACTTGCTGCCTCAGGAAGAAAGGGTTTTTCTTTTTATTCCACTGGGAATTTGACAGCCATTCATCCCTGACCTGGGCAGAGGTAATGCAAGGAAATTGGATTCAAATGGAACACGGACAGATAACACAGGGAGGCAGACAAGCTTTCTACCTTGCGGAGGATGAAAATATCCCGTGGTATAGAGAATGTGCTGATGCGAAGGATCTGAAAAGTAACAGATAGAGAGAGAGGTAAATGTAGGCATTTTGGAACAGTGTCCTTTTAAAAAAGGAAATTGTTATTATGGGCATTTCTAATTAGCTTTAACTCTACTCTTTCTCTTCCTTTCTAACCTAAGTTTTTGAAATCTTTTTTTTGTATTTTAAAAAAATTTCTTAACACGACTTGAGAGTTAAATAATGCTAATATTGTGGGCAAGCGTGGACTTACATACATTTAATCTAGATGAGTCTCTCAAAAGTGGAAGTCATTAGAAAGTTGGAGAGATGAATGTATCACGTGTATCTAGAAGAATCAGCAAGTTTCTTTGTCTTTACACTCTAAAATTTTGAAGTGAATTGATACACAGAGTTTTACTCATGTGAGAGTTCTGAGTTTTGTAATGATTAATAAAAATAATTAATGAACAAAAATGAATTTTTCTGTTTTTATTATACAGCTAGTTTTAAAGAATGTTCACCTTTGCTTTGTTGGTAAACATACTTGAAATTAAAGTAAAATTCAGTGTAAATAATAGTCATGACACTTGATTAGGTTGATATGACAGAGTGTTGAGAAGGAAAGTTCTCATTATAAGAATAATGGGTCTGAAGTGGTACTCCAACTGGTTTCTTCGCAAAAGGAGGGCATGATTAGGGCCGCCTGAAATTTATGAGTGCTTTTGTGTGGCTTTCAGAGCCGAGCCTTTCCTGTGTACATTAGGGCTTGTGAAATATTATGGGTCAGAGCATCCGTTACAGGCTCTGTGGGAGGCGTTGTTGATATCCAGCCTCTTCTATGGGGTGCAAAAGAGGATGTCTGTGTGGGGAATGTGCTTAATGAATACAGTAGACTAAGAGGAATACAGAGTTATCCCTTGACTCGAGGAAGACTTGTTTCTTTCCATATGAGGACTAATAAAAAAATTGGGAAAAGTATCTGGTTATGATCATGCAGAATGTGGGGCCTTTCATGGATTTCTGTTAACATGGCAGACACGAGGAGTGATGGTCCATAGATGGTAGGACTCAGGTCTTACCAGCTTGTTTACGTGCAGTTGGGAAGATGGAGCAGCAAGTCCGTCCTCCCAGTGAGATGAGTGCAGGGCTCAGGTGAGGAGGGGCCTGCAGCTGAGAAGACAGAGTAGGAAAAGGAGCAAGGCAGGCATGTGATTCACGTCCGGGTGGAAAGGTGTGGAGTGGCCCTCCCGGGACAGCATGCAGCTGGGTACAGATGAGGCAGAAAAAAGGGTAGTGAGTCAGCAGCCAAGCCTCGAGGGATTTTTCTTGTTTCTTTTTAAACGGTGGCCTGTATTTTTTTTTTTTTAAAGATTTTATTTATTTGTTTGACAGAGAGCACAAACACAAGCAGGGGGAGCAGCAGAGGGAGAGGGAGAAGTGGGCTCCCCACTGAGCAAGGAGCCTGATGCGGGGCTCAATCCGAGGACCCTGGGATCATGCCCTGAGCCGAGGGCAGATGCTTAATCGACTGAGCCACCCAGGTGCCCCTAAACGGTGGCCTGTGTTAAGAGTGTTATATGGGTACACAGGAAATCAGTCTCTCCTTCTAGTCAGGTGTTATTGGTAAAAATATTACAAACACACTGCTTTCCATTCTTGGCCTCCCAAATAAAGAACAGAGTTTTAGCGCCCCGAGTAATAGTGATCTAATAAAAGCAATAATAGTAATAATAGTTCCTATTATTGAATACTTACCTGTGTGCTAAGCACACTGCACGTATTAATTGCAGTCTTTCAACAGTCTTGCAAGGCAGTCTCCCAATTTTATGGACAAGTAAACTGGTAAAATTAAGTTTGTTCACTATCCAGGTATGTCTGGTGCGAAAGCCTGTATTGTCTCCTCTAAAGGAGTAGTTCTCAAACTGGTTGTGCATCCGAATCGCCCAGGGAGGCAGACAGGGCCTTCAAGTCCTCCCTGCGCACCCCCCCACCCCGTGATTCCGGTATCCCGAGGCTGTGGGATGCCCGGATGCCCACCTTTCTCTTCCCACAGAGGTTATTGATTTATTTAGTGGTACAACTTAAACAGACTTTTTTGGTGTTAAGACACGTAGAATTACGTATTTCTAATCGAGCTTTTACTGTATTTTGGCTCCGTGGTCAGAACAGACAAAGAGGAAAGAGTCTGTGCTTCAATGGCACGGAGGTGGCTATTGACCATTTTACTGGTGGCGTCACTGAGCATTAATTTACATCCGCCTGTCAGAGGAAGCTCTGTCCCAAGGTCTGGGTCATTGCTTGGAGCTATCAAGGGAGGCTATGAAATAGTCTGTTGCTGTTTGAGGAGGAGCATAGGTTCTGTTCTGAGCTTATTCACACGTGGCTGTGACTAAAGTTTCTGGGATTGAGGAGGTGATGGACCAGCATCTAGAACAGTGTCTGTTACGTAATACCTGCTTAATAAATAGTTTGGATGGGAGAATGGATGAATGGACTGGGCAGCGTCTCAGGGTCCTGAGTTACGCATGTTTTGAGCCCAGAAATCTTAAATCCAAGAACGTATGAAGAGAGAATGGATATGGAAGGGAGGACAGGTGACAGTTGGGGACCAGAATATTGGAGAGAAGGGAGGACACAGGCAGCCGGCAGCGAGAATTCTAGAGTGAAAAACCAACAGATTTAATGTTTGTCATGTGTCCAGAGTGAACTGCTGTCGTGGTGAAAGTGGTAAGATGGACCCCCCCCCCCCACCAAATTGGCAGATCTTAAAATAATCGAGACGCTAACGCATAGTGACGAGAACAAATATAAGGCAGGAAAATCCTCCCAGTTCTTTGGTGAGGTCATCTCATGACATGCAGTCAGGAGTATTTCTGTCTTTGCTGTTGCCCCATGGCCATTCTGGAACCAGAGTCAGTGATATTGGGAGGGTATTGAAAAAGCACTTGATCAGTGGACCCTGTCCAATCCTTGTTTCCTTTGTGACTTACTTAGTGGCGAACTTCTAGGCTGGCCAGGCCACAGAATGTTGGGATGTGTCCTGAGACCCTTTTAGTCTTTCTCTTCCTAATTCTGACTAATAGGAAGGTATGGTGCTGGGAGATTTCCCTTGTGTGTTCCCAGCTGTTCCTCTCTTCTGAAACTTGTCCATAAAACCACACATCTCACGGCTTTAGAGAAAATTAGTTTGGCCCATAAGCTTGTCATAGACACACGGTGTAAGTTCCATTCCACTTAGCCCTTCCTGCAGAAGGGTGTGAGCAGTGGGAGGGGCCCCAGTACTGGCTCTGTTCACGTCTGTTTCCTGGGTTTGCAGCTTGTGTTTTTCTCACCTCCTGACTGCTCCCAAGTTTGAGGTTGAGAATATTTCTGAATGACCTACCTCCAGAATGCTATTTTTAGCTTAGAATGAAACGAAGGCTTTCCTGTCTTGTGTTTCCTATTTTCTAATAATACTTGATTTTCTTTCATTATTTAGAGTAATGTATCACTCCTGGAGTAATCGGGGATTTATAGTTTCTGAAGTTAATGCCGACTACATCTGAGCCATCTCAAGCAAACGAATTAACAGTCTGTTTTTAAGAACCCATTGGAAGAAAAAAACCCATACAAACCGGTAACCTGTGTTTTAGGCTGTAGCTGTTTGTCGCCAGCATGTCCTTTTCTCTAAGACTGGATCTTTAATTTTGTTTGGTTCTTCAAGCTTATGAAGGGAATGAGCATCTCCGGTGTCTTATCAGTCACATATTAATCTCATGCCCTATGGTATAAGGTATCTGTTTTTTGCCTAGAAAGCTAACAGCTGTGTTAGTACTTCCAGAAAGTTTCTGTAGTAATGTATCATTCATCCAGTGCACGGTTTCCAGTAGCACCAGCATAACATCCTGAAACAGCTGAGAGAGCCTTCAGAAGGTAACTCAGGGCGCTCAGGAACTCAAGCCTGTCAGAGAAGAAGAAAGCCGTTCCCTTCCTTCCCAGGCATAGGGGAGAGTTACGTGGTTCTCCATGGTAACTCCCTTTTTTGCCATAGTATCAGTACAAAGTGGAGGAGTTAGTTGAGCAGTTGTGGGCAGCAGGTGAGAAGTGGGGCCACGGAGAAGCAGACGGATGAGATGCGGCAAGTTCTGCCAACCACAGGGAGGGAACCAGCTGTGCTGGCTTTGTCGCTGGTGACCTTCTGAGGGAGTCAGGTGAGAAGCAGGCCACGCCTTCCAGGCCTCGCTGTCTTTGAGAGCCTCGGATCCCAATCTGGTAGGAGAAACACCGAGGATAGTAATATGGGGACATTTGAGGGATACATCCCATACCCCAAGAAACCTTGGGAAAGAAGAATGGAAAACCAGGGTTGAGGGTCGGTGGCAGGCTTTGAAGTCGATGGGCATATACTGTGCTACTTCAGCCTTGACTCATTCAACAAATAGGTATTCATATCTAGTCAGATGCTGATCTGGTTACCTGCTGGGTGAAAGTTAGTGTTCTAGGTGCTGGGGACACAGCCATGAATAAAACGCAGGCCCTGCTTTCATAAGGCTTACCTTCCAGTGAAATTTAATCCCAGAGATGGCAGAACCACCTGTCCACGTGGGGGTGACACACTTTATAGTCGGGATGAATAGCGGCACAGGGGAATTCAAAAGAATTGGAACACTTTCCAAAATTGGTTATTTACTAATGAGGCCATATGTGAAAATGTAATAAAAATCGCTTTATAAAGGAACTATCATGGTTATTTCTGTAGTCTCAGAAATGCTCAGCATGCACCTCTGGTGTCAGAGGACAGCGATGAAACGTAGCATTTTTACTGTCAGTGGTTGAAATGGCAAATGGCAGCCCCAACGCTGCCTTCATTTCCTCCAAGCTGAGAGGAGGAAGTGGTGCAAACATAAAGCTCTCGATCTGACTCCACAGGGAGAAATCAGATGGTATTGTAACTCTTTGAAGGTGCTCACTTACTTTTGAATTATCCTGTGTATTTAGTGACAGACTGGTTCTGGACATGTTGGGTTTGAGATGTGTTCCAGAGAGCTAACTGGAGATGCTCATAGGCAGATAGAAAGTACTGGAGGGTGATTTGGGCCCAGTATATGAATATGGGTTCTACGCATGAGGTGCTGGTTGAGAATGGAGTTTATGAGATTGCCCATGGGAGCATGTGTATGGGGAAGAGAGGGGTGCTGAGGGGTTTTAGGGAGCACTAACATTGAAAGAGTGGAAAGGGAGCCAGCCAAAGAGCCAGAAAAGGAGATGGAAAGCATGCGGAGAGTTCGACAGAAACCACGGGGGACAGAGGATTCTGGAGGGGAGACATGCACAGCTGTGGTAGGCTCTGAGGAGTGTTCAGATAAGAGTGGGCGCTGAGGTCTTGTCCTCTGTGCTCATCGATGACCTTCGGAAGAACAGTCAGGAGGGAGGCAAGCTGCTGCAGCAGGCTGTAGGGTGACTAGGAAGTGAGAAGGAGGCTTTCAGATGGTAGGAAGAGGAGTGGGGTTTCTTTTTCTTTGTTTTTAAATTTTATTTAACTGGGAGAGGGCTAGAGAATTTGGTTTGCTGTGTTGTCTTCTTTGTGCCCAGGCACTGGGCTGCGTGCTCCCTGAAGGCCAGTTGCCCTCTCCCTCTCCTGTTGGACTGGGCTCTGCCTGGGTAGGGACCCGAGGGGTCCTTTCTCTTGTGTCCCCAGTGTCTGATGCAGTGTCTGGCACATGGTGGGACTCAGTGTATGACCGTTGAGGGGCCACCCGTGTTATATGAGGTCCCTAATTTAGTCCTTGCAGCATTCGTATGTGACCGGAGGGGGCACATGTGTTTTGAGCAAGGCCAACAAGTGATGGCCCCACGAGTAAATCTGAGTCACATTAACTCCGCAGCCTGCTGCCGTTGGTCTTTGTTAAGGGTGGAGGATATACACTGAATTTGTAGGCTGAGGGGAAGAAAGCACATTTTTATAAAGATTACTTACAAACATTTCCACGTCTGTGCCAGTAACCTTAGGCTAGGGCAGTGGTCAGCAGGAGTAAAAGCTGTTGTTAGACATCTGCCCGTAAGTTACGGTCTCTGAAAACTTGTGCTTGGGAGCTGGCATTCAGGATTAGCCACTAAAAGTTCTGAAACCGTTTGCTCTGTGTGTATAAGTTATTCTTAGGTGTTAAACTTGCTAGGCATGTATGGAATTTCCACTGTGTGTTTGTAGTGAAGCCATTCTTTAAATTACAACTTGCTACCCATCCCCTTTCCCTCACAGTACCTGGAACCTCGAAAGGAAATGGCTTGTTTTTCCGTTGTACTGAAATGTTAAGTTTTGAGTAATTAGTAATATAAAACACTTTCCTGAACAGTTACTTGGTGTCAAGCAGTGCTAAGAACCACTTGGCATAACCTATGAAAGAGGTATTGTTATTGTACCCATTTTACAGACGAGTCAACGAGGCCTAGTCCGGATAAGCCTCAGGAGCATGTCTAGGACGTGGCGTGGGCCCAGCGTGCACCCAGCGTGCGCTCAGGCATTCTGACTCCCGATGTGTTTGTTCTCAGCAGTGCCCGGTGCGAGCAGAGTTAGGTGAGTGGGCTACCTTTCTGTTGTGGAAGCTGTCACTAGAATAGCAGTTTTTTTTCTTGCTTTCTTACTTACATTCACATCATTTGATATTCTATGAGGATATTGGACACGTTGGTGAAGAAAAATATCCCTTTCCCATCGATGGGATATTATTTG
Source organism: Mirounga leonina (assembly GCF_011800145.1). NCBI lineage: Eukaryota > Metazoa > Chordata > Mammalia > Carnivora > Phocidae > Mirounga > Mirounga leonina. The sequence goes on from NW_023270816.1 coordinate 865,241, forward strand.
CTTACACATGGAAGATAGAATCTTCCAAGAAGCCACACAGTAGGTGGTTCCCCCTCCCCCCGCCCCCGTGCGGGCAGCAGGTGAGCTAGAGGAGAGTCCTTTCCTTCTTCTGTCTGTCCTAGGAGAGGGGGCCCTACGGTGCGCCCCTGGACTCCCTTTCTTCAGGACCCACGCCTTTATTAGACGTGTCCCTTCGGCCCCTTCTGCTCTGCCAGTTAGGAAGCAGTTTTGAACTAAGGTGCATTTCTTTTTTGATGAGAGTGTGAAGGGGATCTTTATACTTGGTTTACTTCTTAATACTATTCCACCTTCCTGAAGAGAAAACTCCGCGTCCTGATACATAATGTGACCGAAGGATGTTTTTCCAGCAGAAGACTTTCGTAGTATTAAGTTACCTAGTAGAGCTGCTCTGTCCAGTATGGTAGCCAGCAGCCACATGTGGCTATTTAAGTTAAAAATAATTACAATTACGTAAAATTAAAAACGCAGTTGTGCAGTGTGCTAGCCACATTTTAAGTGCTTAAGAGCACATGTGCAGCACAGAATAGAACGTTCCCATTGCTGCAGAAAGTATTACTGGACAGTGCTCTCTGGAGACGCCGGATGCATCTTGTAATTTTGAAAATGCTTTAAACATTGATTACTGCGCACCACTCTTAGTGCAAAATGTGAGCTCCTTGAATTTTGGATGGCCATAAATAGGATTGAATCTCAATTTTGAAAATATTCTTTGTTATCAACAGTCCAAATGTGTTGTGATGATCCAAAATTAAAAATTGATGGGAAAAAACCCCAATAAAACAATATTACAAGAAAGAATTTCTTTCTCTGTTTCGGACTGTTTTGTCCAGGCTTTTCTACACGTCATCTGAGGATTGTAGGAACGGAGAGGGCATCTATGTTGTCCACTATTTTTAGGAGGAGAGAAGAGGCTGCTACTCTTTGGAACCGAGCGTGGGGAAGGCTGTTTTACTTGATTTTGTTTTATATCCACTGAAAATAAATGTAAGATTGGTTAGGGTTTTTGTTTTTTGTTTTTTGTTTTCCTTCTGAAATGTCTGAAGGAAAGTACTTGATTTCTGTCTGTGTCACAGTTTGAACTTTAACCAGTGGTTTGGTAGTTGGAATAGGTTATGCATTTTGCTGTGGAAAAAAATCGAATTGCTTTCTCAGGGTTGACTAAAATGTTTTAACTCTTCATAGCAAATGAGGCGTGAAACAAATTGTCAAAAGGATGGAGACAAAGTTATTGCAGCACGGAATGTTTAACGGGCTGGTGATGTTCTACCAGAGGTGTGAGCCGAGCAGATAAATGTGTAAACGGCACCTTTCTCCTTTTCCCCTGCCCGATTTTTCACAGCTTGTCTTCGCGAGAGGACCTAAATCTATGTCAGAAAAATCGCAGCCCTTCTGAAAGTGTTAGATTATAGTGTTGCTGTGAGGAATAATTAAGAAGTACTATAGGCAATGGATTAGGAGAAATAAACTTCCTGTTTGCAAACATTTTCCTGCACATCATCATTAGATGAAGCAAAAATAAATTTTTAGTGTTTCTGGAAGCTTGATTATGTGTAAAGTATGTCACTGCTTCTTTATGCCCATATACTCCTCTATTCATTTGCTGTGCATCGTTCTACTCCGAATAATACCCTTTTTAGGATTTACGATTTTAGGATTTAGTTGTTAGGATAATAATGCTTGAACTGAAAGATAATGAAGTGTTTAAATCATGGACTTTTTACTTCTTAAAATAGCAAATGTTAATTCAGGGACCGACTAGAGTTTTAATAGGTGGTACTTTACATTTTTTGGCTACTCCTTCCTTCACTTTCATTTTGAGGTTTCTTTTATAGGGTTTTAGAATTTATTAAGATATAGCAAATAGAAGGTTAAAGCTCTCCCAGCCCACTGGGGCTTTTAATTTCAAACATAGATCATAGGATGGCCAAAATAGATGTTCCATAGAGAGTGTGAGGGGAGAAGTAGTAAATAAATAAAGAGAAAGATTATGCATTGGCCTTGTTTTTCTGGGGCTAAGTATAAGTTATTTTTTATATTTGTAACTATTTTTAGCATCTTACAAGCAAAGGGGTGGATGAATATGTGTATATATGTTTACGAGTATATGTTTTGTGTTGTATTTATGTATGTGTATACATATTTGCTGTAACTACAGGCAGAAAACAGACAAGCAGCATCCTATCACACTATTACAGCTGGTCTTTTGCATCTTTCCATCTCCTTGTTACTTTTAATGGGTGTATGTGTGACTATGACCGTTTTTTCATCCCTTTTTTTACTTAACCACTATAGTAATAGGTATATATAGGGAGTAGAATAAATTGATTATACAGTTTCCAAGCAACCATGTTTTTTATTAGACTGACTCCAGGATGTAGAGATGATTGAGGGTGTGTGTGTGTGTGTGTGTGTGTGATTTTTATGCATTTATTTAAGCCTTTCAATGAAGATTGAAGAGCCAGCATTTTATTTATGGAATGCAGTCTACATTTATAAATTTATGTAATAGAAATGCATGTATATTTCCTGTGAGTTTTCATATACAGAGGCGTAAATGGGTCTTGCAAAGATTGTCGTAGATGCTACTTGCCTTTTTAAGAGGGAACCAGAATATTTTCCTTCCCCCTCCTTTCGATTTGCTCTTATCTTTGAGCTACCTTCTATCTGTCTTCTGTTATCTTCATCCCTCTGTGTGCATATCTGTCTCATACTTACCTAGACTTACCTTTGCTTTTGTTTTGCGGTTATTTATGATTCCTCCCCCCCCCCCATCCCCTTCAAGTGAATTCTCCTTTTGTTTTCATGGTGTACTTTTTCTTGCTTTCATTTTGTCTTTTTCTTTTTATTCCTCTTCCTTTTCTTGATCCAGTTCTTTCTGTCCCTCCTCAGCTGCTCACATTGAGTGTATCAGTTTATAAGCTTCAAATTCCATATCCTGCCTGAGTGGGCATTCATATAGAATTTTTCTTATGTGTCTGTGGTTACCTTTTGCCAGTGTGTTTTAAAAATCTGACCCTTTTGATCTCTTCATGTCCCCGTTTTTTTCTCTTCCTAAAACTAAGTTTTAAAGATTAGGTAGTATTACTTACTAATTGCCAGTATTTGTAAAGAGACGTGTAATTAGAGCAGGAGTTTAACGAATGCAAACATCTTGCTAAAGTTCTGTACTTTACTCACTGACCTTTGACTGTTTAACTAATAATTGCTTATTACAAGTATGTATTTGTTTGCTTATATTACTCAGGCTGGAACAAACCTCCTGCAGCTTACCCTGGAGTCTGGTTCCTCTTAGGTAGATGCTTATTCTGCAGCATAGTCGTGGCTCCTTGGATTTGAATTTTAAGGCAGATTTAGCATACACACTTAATTTACCTGGCTCTTGCTGGGCAGCCTGCTAAGTGAGAGAAGGACTAGACAGAATAATCCAGTGAGTAAGGTATTCAGTTTGAATACCCAGCTCTGCCACTTATTGTTTCTGAAATGGCGAGAAAGTACCCAAGTGCCGGGTTGTTTCGCGGCGTAAATGAGACAGTCTATGTAAGCATATGGAGAGTGTTTTCTGAGTATTGACTGCTGTTCTTACCATTGCCATTACTGAGGAAGCAGGTTTACACTTCATTCAGGGGCAGGTATCAGTTTGCCTATAGGAATACTCTCTGCTGTTAGAGCTGCTACTGGGAAAAATTTTTCATTCAAAGGCCACGTTTCCTTTTATTTTCTTTCTTCTCCACATGTGGACGGAAGAAAAAAAAAATAGGAAGAGTTACATACAAACTTTGAAACCTTGTGATGTGATTGTTTTCCAGTTAGAAAGCTCATTTCTAATTTATATTATGGTCACTTTGCTTCTATCACGTTCATTGAATTAGGTTCAATGCTGGGGCCCAATATCTTAACCGTAAACCTTGTTATTTCTATTCCTACCAGTAATATGGGGATTAAATGAACTGTCAGGAGAATATACTGCCTGGGTCCTCAATAAATGTTAAACTCATGTACAGTGCAGCTAACAAACCTTTAAAGCCTTAAAAAAAATGGCATATGGTTTTCAAAAACTGCTTTTAGTTTCTGAAGTTGGGACACTGTGCCTTAATGTGTCACTCAGTTGAAAAACAGGTTCTGTCTATGGCTTTCATAATTTCATCAGAGCTGGCTTGGAGGTGTCCTTGTTCTCTATTCGTTCTTCTAAAGACACGTTTTACATCAAAATACATTTCACAGGCTTTTTTGCATCACAATTTCAAACAAAGTTCAAATGTGGGTTGTTTGATATCACTTAGTAAAAGTAACTTTGCAGATCATTTAAGTGCTTTTCTTACCTAGTTCTCTCAATCTTGTGAGATTTGGTTAATATCCCTGTTTTGTATATGCAGAAGCTGAAGCACAGTTACTTGTTAAGGGCACAGCTTGGAGTCAAGCCAGGTTGGGTACCCCAAATCTGAGCTTTTTTTTTTTTTAAGATTTTATTTATTTATTTGTCAGAGAGCGAGAGGGCGTGCGCGCACAAGCAGGGGGAGCGGCAGACAGAGGGAGAAGCAGGCTCCCCACTGAGCAAGGAGCCTGACTCACCCCAGGACCCTGGGATCTTGACCTGAGCCGAAGGCAGACACTTAACTGACTGAGCCACCCAGGCGCCCCAAATCTGAGCTCTTTCTGGTATGTTACAGAGATGCATCAACCTATAGACATGTTAATTTAAGCATTTAGGTCAGGGGTTGGCAAACTTTTCCTCTAAAGGGCCACAGAGTCAGTATTGTAGGCTTTATGGGCATTGTCTTAGTTTCAACCTCTGAACTCTGCTGGTGTGACACAAGAAGCCATGAGCAGTATGTGAAAGATGGGCAGGCTGTGTGTGCCCCTAACACTGTGGATGCCGATGTTTGAATTTCATGTAATTGTATATGTTGTGAAATACTCTTCTTCTTTTGATTCCCCCCCACCCCCAACTATTTAAAAATGTAAAAAGCTTTCTTAGCAGACTGGTCCTCCAGAAACAGGTAGTGGACCAGATTTGGCCTGCAGGCCATAGTTTGCCTCCCTCCAGTTTAGATCTTTATTGGGGCAGGACATACTTCTCCGTTTCAGGTTCCATCCATATCTTTCACCCTTACCCCCCGCCCAGTTAGCCATCTTTATTTACACAACTCTGTATTCTCTGGGATCTTGGCTCTGCACGGAGCTGGAGGATTTTGGCCTTTCAGATGAGACTGGGGTCTCCAGGGAGTAAATGGATCGCCCAAGGTTGGCAGTCCCATTAGCAAGAGCTTGCACATATTAAAGGAGGCTTCTTGATTCTCGGTATAGTAGTCTTTTTTGTTGGGATTTTTACTGGCTATGATTTAATTGTGTTTTTTCATGTTCTAGGTATTCTCTCATTTCCTTAATTTCCCCGCCAAAGGTTTTTAGTTTATTCTGAAAAAAAAATTTTTTTTTTACAGAAGTGCAGAGCACGAATATGTTCTTATATAAAAAAATTCAAACACTGGCAAAAACATTTATGTTGAATATTTAAATTCCTTTCACCACTTCCACTTATCAGAAATGTATTTTTTCTAGCCTACTTTTTCTTTAAAAATACTGCATATGAACGCATACAGTTATATAAACATAAATAATCCATGTGTAAGATCATATTATATACATTCAACTGTTTTTTTTCCTCCCCCCCGAAGCCTCCTTTGGACACATCCCATTGGTTCTGCTTTTTTTTTTTTTTTTTTTTTAAGATTTTATTTATTTATCTGAGAGAGAATGAAAGCGAGCACATGAGAGGGGGGAGGGTCAGAGGGAGAAGCAGACTCCCTGCCGAGCAGGGAGCCCGATGCGGGACTCGATCCCGGGACTCCAGGATCATGACCTGAGCCGAAGGCAGTCGCTTAACCAACTGAGCCACCCAGGCGCCCCTGGTTCTGCTTTTTAACTTGGGGTAATTTTGTGTGTGTGGTGGCAGAGAGGTTCTCTTATTATTGTCTAAGCAGTCAGTGAACAATTGTGAAAAACCCTCACATTGTCATTTTTACTGTGGACTGCTGAATCATTTTGGAATGTCATTGTCTTGTGAGGCTGTTGGCCAAGAGGATTTGCCTGGAGGGATCATGACAGGGTCTTTAGGCATGAGCCCTGCATCGCCTTTTTTTGTGACATCCTCAGATGCAATCCCAGGCTGTGTCACTGTTTACTTGTGTGCTGTTCATAACAGAGTTTCTTACAGGAGTGTGTTATAAAAAGGCTACAAGATGTGTTACCTTTGATGCTTTAACCCTATTGTATCCCAAAGCTGAAGCAGGGGGAGACATTTCAAAGTAATTGAATTCAGTAATTGAAATTTCAAAAAGTAATTGAGAGAAGATGAGGGCATTTCCTATTTGGAAGGCATTAGCTGGATTTTTTTCCTTAAGTTATTTTCATTGTGTCTAGTTAGCTTCAGAAGTAAGAAATGAGAACAGAAAGGAGAACCTACTGTGGTATAATGTAGATCTGGAAATATTTCAAAGTTCTCCTTTTTTAGGTTTAGTACTAAATAGATAACCTAGTTAGATGGGGCTATAACTTTGTAATTAAAATCTCTTGAAAAAAAAAAGGGACCTTCATCATGCTTTTGACAATCTCTTGTGTGGTAGCCTTGTGAATATGGGCTCTCGCCAAAACTGACCGTGAACCAGAAGGGCCCTGGTGCTTGTCAGTCCCTGTAGTTCTCTTATAGGCCCCATGCCACAGATTTTCGTGGAGTTATACCTTTTTCCTTTTCATTCTCTTTCATGCCTGTGTTCTTTTCAGTGCAGCTGAAAACAAAATTTTTTTAATTAGGGTCCACGCTGAGTGTGGAGCCCAACACGGGGCTTGAACTCACAACCCTGAGATGAAGACATGAGCTGAGATCAAGAGTCGGATGCTTAACTGACTGAGCCACCCAGGCGTTCCTCAGTTCAGCTGAAAATTTTTAAAAAATGTTTTAAGCACACGGAGTCTTCACAGTTAAAGAACTTTTTCTGATTTCTATGCAGATATGAAAATTGAAAATAAAAACATCTATATTGTTTCTTAAGAAGGATTTATTCATTATTCGAATAAAGAATTTGCCGATCTGGTTTTAAAATATAAATGATTATCCTGCTCTCTTCTGCTCTTGTTTTTGCTTGATGAAAGGAAAGAAATTTAAAAAACAAAAACAACATTTAGAGACACTAAAATTTTTGATTAAAAACAGTGTTAAGGATTTTTGTTTCATTGGACTTTGGGGAGAAATATCTTGAAGTTGTACATAGGAGTTTGTTTTTATCTCTGTGACTAAAGTTAATCAAAATCACATGGCTGAACAAATCTCTGAAATACTGCTTTTTAGAGATTTTTATTAATTGTGTCTGATTTATTCAATTGATTTGCTGTAAAACACCAAAAACCTAATCTAATAAAGCATTAGCCATCTTATTTTTGGCTTCCTTTTACATTGATTATTCTGTGCATCAAGCTGGCCCATAAAGGCTCAGTGTGTTTTGGCTCTGGACTGCTGAACAGTGTCATGCTATGACCTCCTGATGTAAAGAAATCAGCACGAGACCCACAGTGAGTCTTTTGCTCTTTGCTTTATATGCATTGTGAAGGATGCAGTTGTTTGTACTCAGGATGTTATAGTGGGGTATTGACATTTTACTGATCCAGAAAACTGTGTATAAATTCAGCTGCCTTTCTTTTTAAAAAGAAACTTTACAGTTTTAATTTTGAAATCTAGATGAAACATAATCCCTGGAGTACTCTTGCACTGTTGCAGTATAATCTTTTCATAGGATACCTGATTTAGTTGGAAACAAATTAGTAACTATGCATGCTTAAAGGAAGCAATTTAATAAACAGGATTTTAGAGAAACCTAATCAGAATTGTAAAATGATACTAGCGAATCAATTGCATTATACAGAATTACTAGGTTAGATGGAGCTTTTAGATAAGTGTGAACAAATTGGAGGCTTCTGTACCACCATTGTCAAGAGCATTAACAAATTTGCCTTTCTTGCTAAAAAAAAAAACAGGGAGGGAAACTCCTTTGTCCCTTAAGTTTTATTGGTTCATTCACAAATGATTAAAAAACGGCCTTCTCACACCAGTTGGCCTGAAGCCAGCCAGCCAGTGGCGCTGGCTACAGGTGTGGCATGGTCTCTCAGATGACGTTCAGCTTGCTGGGCAAGGCCAGCTGTTTGGCGATGGGCGTGTGGTCAGGTAGCATGAAAAGGGCAAAGAGATGCAGCCTTGAACTTGAGGATTTCAGCAAGCATCTGGGAGCCGTGTATGGCTGAGAGCCGAGGAATTGGGGTTCAGGAGTGAGGGCAAGACCGGTAGGTCACCCAGACCCTGTCTCACAGACCTCTGCCTACCTTTTACATATGAGGTGTAGGCAATGAGAAATAAACAATTTTTATTTTAAATCACTTTTATCCCTCGTCAGCATATATGCATGTACTGTTAAATAGTTGCCATTAGTTTTAATCACTAATTTTCAGTTCACCGTTTTGTACACATTTTCTTATATTGGTATCATTGCTAGTACTTTATCTCTCTCTCTCTCTCTCTTTTTTTTTTTTTTTGAGTTAGACAAGTTGGCCTTTCAAGCATATTTTAATTGTCATATTTATTCAGTGCACATGCATATATCGTGCTAGGTTCTGGGTATAGAAAATGAGTGCCTGCTCTCAAACTATTCTGTTTTATAGATGAGGAACTCAAGGCCTGGAGAGGTTAACCTCTCTCATCTCTGGTCCTCTGGCTGGTGAACTAAGAATTGGACTCCTGTTCCTGTTCTTAGTGTCTCTTATGATGCGAAGGGTGTTTTCCTTTATCTTTGTAAACTGTCTTTCTGTTTAACTTGGCCTCTGCCATTGAGGAGACAGGTAAATAAAATTGCAACCAGGCCTTCTAAATATTATAATGGAGGTTTCCTCAAAGGTCTCTGAGATCACAGAGAAGAGGGGTTTTATTCTTCCTGCCTGGGGATTTCAAGACAAACTTGATAGGGAAGGTGATCCTAGAAGGGTAAGTAGGAGTTTGTCCAGAGATAGGAAAAGTAAAGAGCTCCCAATAATTTCTGGGACGGTCCTCTCAGGGAAAATATCAGAGCCAATATTTTGAGCAGTAGCAGGTCCTGCGTGGGAGGAGGTTCTGAGCAGCAGTCTGCTTGCATGTGGGAGTAAAGAGGAGCTATGTGGAAAGTCTTAATTTTTACTAAGTTGTGGATTAGTTTTTGGTTGTATTTGCTGCATAACAACTTGAATGGCGTAAAACAACACACATTCATTATCTCAAGAGTTTCCGTGGGTCAGGAGTCCACATGTGACCTGCTGGACACATTCTGTTCAGGGTGTCAGTAGGCTGTGATTAAAGTCAGCAGGCTGCATTCTCAGCTGCAGGCTAGACTAGGGAAGGTGCCCTCAGACTGTTGGCAGAATTAATTTCCTTGTGGCTGTAGCTTCATAGGCACATGCTTCTTCAGTGCCACCAACAGAGAGAGAGTGTCTCTAACTTCTGGAAAGACTAGACTTTCTTTTAAAGGGCCCACATGATTATGTCAGGCCCATCTGGGATATTCTCGGGTTTTCATTAACTCAAAGTCAACTGATTAGGGACTTCAGTTGCATTTGCAAAATCCCCTCATCTTTGCTATATTCTCTGGGTTAGGTGCAAGTCACAGGTCTTGCCCATACTCAGGAGGGGGTTGCATAAAGGTGTGGGTATCAGGAGGCAGGAATCCAGGGAACTGTCTTAGAATTCAGGTTGTATGTTACAAATCAGTAAAAATAGAAGTGGTGTGTCTTAGTCTGCTCCGGATGTCATAATAAAATACTGTAAACTGGGTGGCTTAAACAGCAGAAATGTGTGTCTCACAGTTCTAGAGTTCTGATTTCTGAGATCAAGGTTCCAGCAAGGTAGGTTTCATTCTGAGGTCTCTTCCCTTGTCTTGCACACCTTGCTGTGTGCTTACGTGACTTCTTTGTGTGTGCATGGGGAGGGAGGGGGAGAGGATGCCCTGGTCTCTCATCTTATTATAAGGACAACAGTCCTGTCAGATGTGGGCCTGCCCTTATGACCTCATTTAAGCTTTATTACCTGCTTATGGGCCCTATTTCCAAATACAGTCACATTGGCGGTTAGGGCTTCAACGTATGAATTTTGGGGGGACACAGTTCAGGTTCACAGTTTGTTCATATCATGGGTTATTAATTGGAGTGGCTTGGAGGGGAGCCTAATGACCGTTAGAGACCTCTTCCCCAAAGAGCACCAGCCAGACTTAGGAAAATCCTGATTCCATCTCTTTTTTTGTTGTAGTGCGACCTTGGGCAGGTTACCTAATCTAGGGGATAATTTCCTTCAACTAAAATTAGTGGCTTGTAATGTTAAGTACTTTGCAGGATTTTTGTTAGACTTGATTATGTCATTTGTAAAGCACCTAGTGGCTCCATAGCTCAGGGGTTAGAGCACTGGTCTTGTAAAGCACCTAGCACTGTGCTTAGCTCACAGCAGACAATCATCAAATGGTGGCTGTTATTATATTTGTGTCTTGATATTTCTATATATCTTCTTCACCTTTCATTTTCCACCTTAAATGATATAAATTCCCCATGAATCCTTGCATTTCTTTCAACTAGAAGTTATTACCCGTGGCTGAGCACTCATGGGACTTTATTTTCTCTGTCCTGTGGCATTTACAAGCTTATTTATATTTTGTATTATTTATATACCTCTTTTATTTCTTCTGTTATAGTGTATGTTGCTCAAAGTCAAGAACTGTCTTATACATCTGATATCTTTCATTGTGACTTGCACTTTAATAGTTGTTCAGTTTAAACAATGTTGAATGAATGAGTGGATCTGGCCTCTTGTTTGCTCTTTTATCTGAATCTTTGTTTCTTAACCTTTTCTAACTCCTGCCTCCTTTTGATAAACATAATTTTCCTTGCACCTCTTCCAGCCTTCAAGATGTATTATCCCAAAAGACTAGGTCCCTATTCCCCACTTCCCTTGAGAAGACAGAAGCTAGACTTTTCCTTCAAATCCTCAACAAGTGAGGTTATTTTATCAAGCTACTTTTACATGGTATGTTATAAAAACAGTACTTTCCTCTTTTTCCCCAAATAGAAAATTTTATCACCCTGAATATACATTTTCAATTGCACCCTCACCCAGCCCCCATTCCTGTTTCTATAGCTAGCATCCACCCATTTTCACTTGAGAATTCCTGCTCTGAACTATTTCTGACGTACTGTGGAGTCCTGTCCTAATTGGTGGTGATGCAGGCATTAAATGTTTAGGTGAAGCCTTCACCCCCTTTGCATATGTATAAGATTTCTCTGCCTTCCCTTTATTTGGTTCTTTTGTAATGAAAGGTGTTAAATTGATACACGTTTGAATTTGTGAACCCTATTTTTCCGAAACAACGTGTGTGTAGCTTAAGGAGTGATCCTAGGCATCTATTATGCTTTCATAAAGCCTTTTTCCCCAGAACTTAAAGCACTTTGTAGACATTAACCTTATCAACACTTAGCACATCCCTGTGAGCCAAGTGAAAATTAGAGACCGACCATCGCTCTTATTCTGCAGGGGAGTAAAATGTGGCTGAGAGGTCCAGGAGGGGCCTGCCCTTCTATGCCCTTCCAAGGTGTTTGTGCTGGGGAGACTTTGCCTTTATGTTTTCTAACCATAAATTTGTTATGTTAACCTGCATTATGGGAGTGGGTATAATGTCCCAATTAGCTCTCTTTACCAAGCCAGCAAACAAAACACCTTTGGTCACAAGATAACAGCAAATTTATGAAGTGATCCTTCTTTTTAAATGAAATCTGTGGCTGTACATAGGAATCAAAATTCAGTGTACTGAAAGGAAGGTAAATTACATCTAGTTTCCCGAAGAGGCCTCTTTTAAATTCATTTAAAAGAGACCTTATTTGGAATTGGATTGCACTGAATGGGGATTGTTTTAAATGAGCCTCCTCCCCCCCATACTGTGAAAGTTATTTTATGCATTCGAAGACAGCTTGGCTTTGTGTGGTCTACCTTGCCTTCTTGGTATCTTGAGATTGTGGGAAATGCTACTCTGAGCTGGGAGAAGGCAAGACTTAGGGGATTTTGCAGAATTGGGCATCCTTTCTGAAAAGGCAAATTAAGGGAAAAGAAAAATTGGATCTTAGGCTGGCTTGATGCCTTTGCATTTTCGTTTGAAAACATACAAGTAATGCAGTGTCACTTTTTTTTAAAGGATTTATTTATTTTTTAAAGATTTATTTATTTGAGAGAGGGGGGGGATCATGAGTGGGGGGGGGGGGGCAGAGGGAAAGGGACAGAGAGTCTTCCCAAGCAGACTCCCCGCTGAGTGTAGAACCCTGCGGCGGGTGGGGGGAGGCTTGATCCCAGGACCCTGAGATCCTGAGCGGAGCCAAAATCAAGAGCCGGGATGCTGAATGGACTGAGTCACCCAGGCGCATGCAGTTTCACCTTTAATGATATTCAATAACTTTTAAAAAGTTCCTCTTTCCTCCCTTTTTCTATACTCGTCTTACCCTTTTCTTTTACATGAAAAGTACTCTTTAGCCTAATTTTTGTCAGTTGATTGTGATAACAGATTTTTAGGTGAAGAACATCAATTACCGATAATAGACTGTTAAATAGTGAGCAATAAACTAAATATAAAAAGTGTGTGTATCTAACAATAATAGACACAAATGTTTTTGAAAGACTGAATGTGTGCTTATGTGTGTTTTGGACATGCTTACATTGGATATATTTTGGTATTAGTTGTAAACTAAAATTTCTGGTCGAGACTGTTTCTATATCAAGGTACTAATTTTGTAACACAGGTTAAAATTGAACTCTGGTGCCTTTACATTCTAGTTACTGTTTTCAGATATAAAAATCTTTCATGCCCCAACCCTAGATTTGTATATTAGTTAAGTTAGCAGGTAGGTATTGGTATAGGGTGTACTTACTGTGAAACACTTTCAAGTTTCTCTCAGGCTGAAGGGGGTAATGTGACTTCTTTGGTTTTCCTACTTTATCCCTTTCTCCCCTCACCCATTTTTAAAATAGCAGTGCTTTTCATACTGTCAGAATTTCATGTTGTGACACCCTACTCAGAAGTTATGACAGCAGGGTAATGACAGCAACTGCCTCCAGAGAATCAATCAGGCAATTAATTTTGTAAATGAAATGCTGATTATACAAAGCTTCACATGAGAGGCCCAGTGATTAAAATCAATTTAACAAATTGTTTCAGGTGGGACTTGATTAATAATTTGCCATAAATGCTGAGGATATATGACCAGCATACCTTGTTGTTACTCCTACTATCCAGCTATGTATAAAAATACCTTGTTGTTGCTCTTACTGCCCAGCTGTATATAAAATTCCACAGGTAAGCTAAGCACTGTGTCATCCTGTCACCCTAGTGGGCATAGAAGCCTTATGCATGCACACACACACACACATATTTACTCTTTGCTTGTTTGTCTAGCTACATAGACCTAGCTAACAATGAAAATGGAATGCATTATTGTCATTCTGGTTTGTGTTTTCCTGTGTTCTACTTGAAAAACAAAAACTTGCCCAGACAGGTTTGGGTGCAACCAAGTTAAACAGGTTTTTTTTTTTTTTTCTATGTAGGATGTTTTATTTTTTTATTTATTTTTTTTTTTTTTAAAGATTTTATTTATTTGACAGAGAGAGACACAGCGAGAGAGGGAACACAAGCAGAGGGAGGGGGAGAGGGAGAAGCAGGCTTCCCGCGGAGCAGGGAGCCCGATGCGGGGCTCGATCCCAGGACCCTGGGACCATGACCTGAGCCGAAGGCAGACGCTTAACGACTGAGCCACCCAGGCGCCCCTCTATGTAGGATGTTTTAGACTTTTTTTATGCTAACTTATATTCTGAATCTTAAAGAGTGGCATCTGCTTTACAGACATTTCCCCCCCCTTTTTTTTATAATAGTCATGAAACTTTATGCTCCTAGCAACATAGCTTCAAAGTATATAAGGCAAAACTGATAGAAAAAAAAAAAAGGAAAAATGGCAAACCCACAATCAAAGTAGATTTTATACACCTCTGTCAGAAATGAACAGACTAGGGGTGCCTGGCTGGCTCAGTCTGTAGAGCATGTGACTCCTGATCTCAGGGTTGTGAGTTCAAACCCCATGCTGGGTGTAGAGATTACTTTGCCCCCACTGGGCTACAGTGTCCCTAGAGGTGGGGGATCCTGGGTCAGATCCATCTCTGATTCCCCAGCAGCCTAGACGTTTTCCATTCTTAATTACAGTAACAGCTATAAACATGGTTTAGGAAATGGTGTTGTAAGAATATTAGAAATAGTAACATTATAGGCTGGAAATAAAAAATGCCTATGTTTGGAGCATTATAATTTGAATCCAGGAGAAGTCACACTGGGAATAGGAGACACAGCTGGATGTCTTTCCCAGATTCATATACTAAACATTCGTTAAGTGCCTGTTACAAGCCAGACTCGGGATCTGGTTTTGTAGTTTTCATTACATATAGTTGACATATCTAGAAGACAGTACAATATTATTTAGGAGAAGGTGGCTTGGAGAGGCAAGGGTTAAGCTGCACTTGAGGGTTTTTTTAATTTTTTTTTATTAATGAAGTAATAGGAACAATAAATGTTCACTGTGTATGAGAAGTTGGGGCTATAAGGAGAATTAGGATGAGGAAGACACCATTTCTGCCCTTCAGGTGCTCACTGATGAGAGAGGCCGTGTAAGCAGGGTTGCAAATGGTTGTGATAGATGTTTATTATCTATTAAATGAGATAGTGGCAGCGCATGGTGGGAGCCCAGAGAAGGCAGAATACTTTATCTCGTGCTTTCTGGAACTAGAAGAGTTTCTTCAGTTTACAGGTGCCAAAGGTGTGTGGGGTGCAAGGGCGTTGTAGAAGGGGGTGTGCCTTAGCGCATTGGCACGGAGGTGTGCAGAAGGGCTGTCTAGGCTCATTATTGAAGACGTGGCAGATGGCAGGTGTGGCATCTGAAGGTGAGCCTTGATTATTTGGGTGTTGAACCTCTGGGTTTTGAATTCTTTAGACCTCTTTGTAGCCCTTTCCCTGCCTTTTGACTTTTCGGGCAGTTTATTGGTAAGATTTCTGGTCAAAGAATGGGGCAGAAAGGAGAAATATCTCTAACTGTCCTCATTCCTTTTGATACTTAACCATGACAGTTGGAAGTTGTAGCAGGGAGGAAGGCTGATTCTAGAATTACGGAATGCTTGAACAGGAAGGGGCTGTAAGGGCTCGTCATGCAATCTCTCGCTTCCCATGTGAGCAGTTGTGAGGCTCACAGGTGTGAGATTGCCCACGAGCAACAAGCTCTCACACTTGAGCAGTTACTGTGTGCCAAGCACTGTGTTTTGTATCGACTATGTTATTTCATACTTATGACAACGCTATGAGGTGGTTACTATTATAATCCCAACTTTTCAGAGGAGGAAGCTTAAGTGCAGAGAATTTGCAGGATCTGCCTGAGATCACACAGTAAGTGCACCCACCGTGCAGGCCAGGCTGCCTTAATTCCAGAATCTGTGCACTTGACCCCACGCTGCTTACCAAAGAGGGCCCGATGGCTGGATAGTTGGGAGAGTTAGGCTCCGCCTGCCATAGCAAGCAGTTAAACTGTTACGTAGTTGGCTGTCTCTGAACCCTCTCCTTCCTCTAATGGAAGCTTTATCAGCCACAGTTTTGGGATAATTCGCTTTTTTTATTTGTACTGAGATTTAAAAATACTGGTTGTTTTCATTTGGATAGTTGCTCTCCTTATTTTAAACCAGAGAATTTGACAGAGGGCCCCCTGACCTGGGAGGCACTGCTAGGGGACCAGGTCTGTTTATATCCTTTTTAGGGAAGAGGAAGGAGCAGGATCACATGTGAAAAGTGAGGGTTATAAAAGCACTTTTTGAAACTTACAAAAATAAGGGAGGTTTCTGGGTTAAAGATGGCACATTTCACATCTTTAATGGCTGGTTTGAGATCTTTTAAAAAGCATAGTAAGAAACCTGAGGAGGCAGAAGCCTTATTACATCTTGAAAGTTGAGGGTGATAACATGAAAATGTGATTTGTGGGAAAGGGTTTCTACCAGAGCAAGTTTTTAACCTGGAAGTTTTTTTTTTTCTTTTTAATTAAAAAAAATTTTTTTTGTGGGGGGGAGTTTTCCTAGGATTTTTTTTTTTTTTTTTTTTTAAAGGACTTCTTTTTTTTTTTAACTATGTTTTTTTTTTTTAGTAATCTCTGCACCCCATGTGGAGCTTGAACTCGCAACTGCGAGGTCAAGAGTCCATCAGTTTTCTGACTCAGCCAGCCAGGAGCTCCTGGCTGAGGATTATTTTTAAAAACATATTTAAAATATTACATATATTCAGCATGTGTTTTGCCCCCTTTAGTACATTTAGGAAAAGTACTGCAGCCCCATCCTCCTCCCCAGTAATACCTTACCACGTACCCTTCTTTTTTCTGTGTGTGCTCTCCTGGTGTTCTGACTCTTCTGGTTCTGCATGTTCCTTTCCGCTACTTTCCTCCTTATGGCGTCGCCCCACCCCCTTAGGGTTTAAGCCTGCCAGTGACCCCATTGGCCCCATTGACACCATGAGGTCATTAGGGGCTCTCAATTCTGAGGGGCTGCAGGCCTCCTTGCAGAGGAAAGGTGTGGTGATGGTTCTGGTTTTCAGTTTCTTTTTGCCCCCTTCTTTTAGCTTTTATTTTGAAATAATTTCAAATTTACAAGAAAGTCTCAAGAACAGTGCAGACAAGTCCCATTTACTTTTTACTTGGATACATCAGTTTTGAACACTTTGTTACATTTACTTTTACCCACCCACCTATCTACCTACATTGTATTTTCTCAGGATCATTTGAGAGTTCCTTGCATCCACCCTGCCCCTTTACTCCTTCCTATGTGCCAGTGTGTTTCCTGGAGCATATTTCTTGGGATGAGGTTATTCTTTTACAGACCTCAGTGCTCTTGGGGTATTTAACTTGGGTGCAATACTTGAACTGCAGTCCATATTCTGATTTTGTCCACTGTCCTAATAGCATCTCTGTAGCAGTCTTCTTTCCTTCAGTGTAGGATCCCTGCCTAGGCCTTATATATGCGTTGAGTTGCCCTTTTTCAGTCTGTACTGAACAGTGGCCTTGAACTGCATGGAGTTATTTATATGTGGATTTTTTTTGATGAACATAGTACTATAAATGTATTTTCCTTATGATTTTCTTTAAAAAAAAAAAAATTTTTAAGTGGGGGCCAAGCCCAGTGTGGAGCCCAGTGTAGGGCCTGAACTCACACCCTGAGATCAAGACCTGAGCTGAGATCAAGAGTCTGACACTCAACTGACTGAGCCACCGAGGTGTCCCTCCTTATGATTTTCTTAATAACCTTTTCTTTGATTTACTTTTTGTAAGAATATGGTGTATATATACATATAACATGGAATATACAATACATATAACATACAAAATATGTGTTAATTGACTATGTTATTGGTAAGGCTTCTGGTCAAGAGTAGGCTAATAGTAGTTAAGTTTTGGGAGAGTCAAAACTTGTATGTGGATTTTTGGTTCTGTGTGGGGTCAGTGCCCGTAACCCCCATGTTATTCAAGGAGTCAACTGTATATTAGTCATATTAACTTTTTTTTTCTTTGAATGGTCACATTACACTAGCACCAATATATGCTTTAACTTAATTATGGCTCTGATAAAGTGAATCTTTAATAGGGCCATGTCTCCAGGAAGCATGTTTGCACCAGGGACTGGTAGCCTGTGTATCAAGCACTGCAAGCACTTTTTGTCTAGAGATAGGTAAATCCGTTGTTAACATTCGTAATATTTGTACTGGCATTGTCTTTAATGCAATTTTAAAGTTGATTTTAAAAAGTTAATAAAATAGTTTGAAACAGACATGTTGGTAATCATGGCGATTGCTGGGGAAACCAGTAACTTCTCAGTTTGTCTTTCGGTGCCACTCTCACATGTCCTTGGACTTGATCATCCATGCAGATCACATACCAAACATCTTTAGAATGGTTGTGTTTTTGAGGGAGGTATTAACTTCCCTTGAAAGGTGGGAAAACTGAGGCTTAGAGCACTGGAATAATTTACCCAGCAGTTCATGGCTAGTCGGCAGCAGGAGAGAATTATGAACTCAGGTCTACCCAATGTCAGACTTTATGCTTTTCCCTTGTAGTAGACACAGCAAGTTGGCTTCTGCTTGTTTGCAAAATCTGATAATTGGTAGTGGCTTCCTGCCACCGTACAGGGTGAAAGATCCTGAGGTTTACTGGACTTTAGGAAAATGAATTCTAGGATTGATTAGCAGCGTCTGTCTTCTGCACATTAGCAGAGGGGTGGGGAGTATCCGTG
Source organism: Mirounga leonina (assembly GCF_011800145.1). Classification (NCBI taxonomy): domain Eukaryota; kingdom Metazoa; phylum Chordata; class Mammalia; order Carnivora; family Phocidae; genus Mirounga; species Mirounga leonina. The sequence goes on from NW_023270816.1 coordinate 883,653, forward strand.
CCTCATAGTGATTATTGTGGAGTTACACTTTCACGTAATAATGGCTATAATAAAATCTACCCCTATTAAAAGCCTGTTATGTGCCAAGGACTTAACTACAATATCTCCAATTGTATAACAGCTCTATAGTGATACTGGTCGTGTTCTTGGTGTTCAGATGAGTTAACTGAGATGCAGAGAACTTAAGTGGTGACTCTCTTCAGCATCACACAGCTAAAAGGGATGAGGTTGAAATTTGACATATTCCCACAAAAACTTCCTTTCTTGGTTTAAATCTGTATTTATATGGGAAATATACTATATTATTTCTCTTTCCTAAATAAGCCTGCTACTAAGTTGTCAGTAGTGACACATGAATATGAATGATGGTGTATACTTAGAGATGTAAATTTTAGAAATAGTTAAAGCCATGGTAATAGCTTTACAGTTTTTTTTTTTTTTTTTTTTTGGGTGGTGAGAAATAACAAATCTAGGGAAAATAGAAATATATACCATTACTATTTTGATATTCCCTTTAGATCTAATCTGCTCTTGAAATAAAAAATATATATACACTTTGGTTTATTCATAAAATTATTACATTTGCTAAATTAAATTTAAGAGTATGGTTCAGACAGTAATTTACACATTGAATTGACTTAACAAGTTGCTGAGCTTGGGGGATTAGGCAAATAATAGGTTTTGCCAGTTTATAAAAATCCACCCCAAATTGGGGAACCTAGATAGTCTTATTTTCTGGACCTATTCTGTGATATCTAGATGATAGCTATAAATGGGCTTAATATTTGTCTTCTCACTTCATCATTCCAGTTCCTGTGGGACAGTCCAGTTGGGGAGACAGACATTTATCAAATAGTCACACAAATAAATATTCTGGGTAGGCTTTACTGAGTGCCGTGAAGGAAAAGCACAGGGTTTTCTGAGTTCTGCAGGAGCATAGAGCTCCTTCTACGTGGACGGAACAGTGTAGTTGAAAGTCCAGTGGTGGGAAAGCATATGGTTTTTCTAAAGCCCCATAGAGGCCAGTATGGTCGGAGAGGGAGATTTCCTTTTGGCAGGGATGGTTGGTCCAGCTGACTGGATTTGGTGAAGGATGGCTGTGGTGGGAGAGGAAGGAGTCAGAATGCATCCCTGGATTCTAACTTGTCCATCTGGGTAGGGGTCTTTTTCACGGAGATCAGAAACAGGTGGGGAGTATCCTACACATCCAGGCAGGAATGTTGGGTGGCAGTTGGGTGTAGAGCTCTGGGGCTCAGGGAACCAGCCAAGGGAGACATATTTGGGGGACGCAGACACGAGGAGGTAATGGAAGCTATGGCTTATGTGAACTTGTGAAAAGTGAAGCATTGTCTGCAGTGATGCATGATTATTTACCTCTTGCACCTATTGACTGTCAAGAAGCCTACATTCCAATTAGAGTCTTATTGTTTAACTGGCCACGTGGTGTTAAGCATGTCATTGCTTTTTCTGTTCAACAAATGTTAATGATGCCACGCATTGTGCTAAGTGCTAGGTACACAAAGATGAATAAAACAAAATTTTTACCTTTAATTAACAGTATGCTGGGAGACAAGAAAATAAATAATTGAGTGATTTCACTCTGACTTCAATTTGCTAATTTGTTAAGACGAAAAGAAAAAAAAAAAAAGATTTAGGAAGCTCTTACTGAGTGATAAATCCTGTGGTGGTACCTCATTTAATCCCCTAGCAACAAAAGCTGTGAACATGACTGTACTCTATTAAAACGTGAGCCTAAGTTACGCAGCTAGTAAGTTGTATAGGAAGGATTCACACCCAGGTTTGTCTGACTCTAAACTCCCTCCCTTTCCCTTATACCTTATTGTCTAGAATTCTGAGTGTTTTTCTAAACCGTGGACTGTTTATTTTATATGAAAAAGATGGAGGAATTTGAAGCAGGGAGGAGGTTGTCGCCCAAGGTAGATATCTGTGTTTGCATAGTAAGTGTAGTAAGTGAATCGGCAGAATGCTTTGCATCAGTGGAAAGGATTTTCCCAAGGTTTCTCTTGCTCCAAGAATGCTGATGCCTGGATTTATGTCAGTCTTTATGAATGGCACTAGTGGTTAGCCAAAGGCTCTGTCCTCTTCCTTGACCTCTTCAATATTTTTGTCAGTGACATGGGCAGAGACATGAATGAAATGGCATGCTGATTTAATTGGTGGTTGAAGTCAAGAAAGGAGATACAGTTAATATGTTAGATGTCAGGGTAGAACAGTGACCAGAAATAAGCAAAATGAAAATAAGCAGAGATACAGACCAACTTCTACCTCTAGAGTCAATAACCAGCTGAATCATGGAAGAAGAGAGGGAAGTGGGGTTTCGTTGTGGCTCATGAGATGGATCAGGAATATGACGGGGCTGCCGGACAAGTATGCAGACCCAGGGCCACATGGATACCAATGTAGGCTTTGTTCGCCCCGTAAGATTTTTTGTGTTAAGGGGACTAAGAATTGGCATATTCTGCTAAGAGAAAGGAAATAGATATGGCTGTCTTCAAATATTCTGCAAAAGGACCTAAGTGAAACCAATGGACATAAATTTCAAGGTACAGATTTTTGTTACGTAGGAAGAAGGAATTCATAACATTTCATGGTTGTAGAACTTAGGGGGTTCACACATACATCACCTATGAACCAGTGAGGTTCTTTTCTGTCCTAAGCTTCGTTGTTTCATTGCTGAATCCTTTATCCAGAGAATTTTAGGAATTGTGATCAAATGGAAATGTGTTAAAGTGCTTTGGAAATTCATGGTAGATGTTGGTCATTATTTGATAATGCAGGTCAGGAGGTCTTTGGATGGGTTTCTAGAGGACATTTCATTGGCCTCTGACACTATATGTTAATTTTGGATGTACGTACATGATGGATGCATTTTTTAAAGTATGTCTAAGGGTTAAGAATCACAGCTTCTGAATGTTGCTTTTTATTGGTAGTTTATGGAAGTCACTTTATACATATGTAACAACATATTAATATTTTATGGCTAATCTTCTGAAAAATGAAAATCCAGTGGTATTTTCAATTTAGAATATAGTTAGGAAAAAATACTGTGTCTACAACTCCTGTCCCATTTAAGGATAATATATATGTGACAAATTTATTTATTTAAAATTACACATCAAGGGGTTCCTGGGTGGCTCAGTTGATTAAGCATCTGCCTTCTGCTCAGGTCATGATCCCAAGGACCTGGGATCGAGTCCTGTGTCAAGCTCCCTGCTCAGAAGGGAGTCAGCTTCTTCCTCTGACCCTCCACCCCTCCGCCCCTCTCTCTCTCTCTCTCTCACTCTCTCAAATAAATAAATAAAATCTTTAAAAAAATAAAATTACACATCAAAACATGTTTCTTTCAGATAAAAACTGCACAAATAAAAATTGCCTACAATCCCATTTTTACATTTTTTTTTTCCTCATCCCCTTGCCCTCCCTCTTACTTCAAATTTCATTCTGTGGTTCCACAAATAGATATGTTCTATATAACTTGCCTTAAGGAAACCCAAACCAAAAATATTGACGGTGGTCATCTTTCCGAGCCAGTACATGAGTATTTTGGTCCCTCTCTGCTCCTCCTCCCTCACTGCAGATGGCCTCCTGGTTAGAGGGCACCGTGGTTCTTAGAGCCAACAACCAAACGGCCTTTTCTGCCTTGACTGATGGCTTAGAATCCCACTTCTTGATCTTCCCATACCGTTGTCGAATGTAGCAAATATTCCTGTATTGACAGAGGGAGAACTTACGGTGTGTTGATACTCAAATTTGAAGTTCAGGTCTTCATAAATAGGTACTGTCTTGCCATTAGTACAAGTAAAAACACCATGGTTTTAGGTGCTGGGTTGCATTTTCCCTGCCTCAGTTTCGTGACCATACATGGATGCGAGCTGTAGTGCCAGGGACTGTGGGCCTGAGTCAGGAAGACTTGGGTTCTGGTCTTGGTGCTCCGTGAGTGCTGCAGCCCCGCGCAAGTCCCCACAACTGCCAGCCTTCAGGGTGTTACCTGGGATAACAGTGTTTCCTTGGTAGTCGGATTCTGTGGTAGTGGTGACAGTGGTAACTGAGAATCTTGGTATTTTCTGGCTTGAAGAGGAACAGGAAATGAAGTCTTGCTCTTCTGTTTTTGATTTAAACTGATTTTAACGCCATTAGAAGAACTTGACCAAGAATGTTGTATATTATCGTTGGCTTTACATGCGTCTTCTGCATTTATGTACAGAATCAATACAGAAATTGGTCAGTGATTTTTACTTTTTATTTTCGAGAAGATTTGACGTTATCAGTCATCATTCCCGTGGAGTTACTGAGTCAGCACAACCGAAGTCACTTGTGCTCTGCACTAAGTGGGGCATAAAGAAGTGCGAAGCGTAGGTGTTGCCATTTTAGACTCCTTGGGAGGGAAGAAATAACACATGAAACATGAAAAACTAGTACATGAGTCAAATGACAATACAAGGCAACTGAGAAGTCTGTTACAGGAAAGATCTTGGGGTAGGTCCCATAGATAGTGTTTCTGGGGTGTGGTGAAGGCGGAAGCTCTGCTGTCCTTAAACCAGGACTTGAGTGAGCTTGGGTTTAGGCAGACAGAGAGGGGAGCAGGAACATCCTCAGAATGAGGACTAGCAGCCGTCCCGTTTGTGAATGCTGTAAATGGGAGTGTGGGTGCGGGGATGGGAGAGGACAAGTGTGGGACAGCTGTGTCCCATCCACCCCGACCCTACAGAAAACCATAGTAATGTTTGCAGCATGCCTGGGAACAAACGGGCATTTTCAAGTTATATTTAGACATTATCACAGAAAAGTAAACATAGATGGCTTCACGATAGAACGGCCACTACTTACAGGTCACTGTGGCTGGCTCTGATCCTTATCGGCCTGATTTTCACATAGCCGTGATTCATGCACATCGCTCTTAAACATTTGACATTGTTTTGTATGTACTTTTCCATGTCTCTGTTCGACTATGTTCGTATGTTATGGCTTGTTCACATATTCCGTAATTGTTGAAGAGTTGGGTTGTTCTAGTTTTCTTTGAACAATTGGTATGTGGCTCTGAGAACTGTTACAGTTCTTACTAATTGGATTTTCACATTCATGTGAGTTAGGTATTATTTCTTCCATTTAGTGAGTGAGAAGACTAAGAAGCAACATATGCAGGGTCGTAGTGGTAAGTGGTGAGGTAAGGGTGTGGACCCACTCTGTAGCCACGCCCGCACTTTCTTCACTGGACCCTGCTGTCTCCCATCAGTATTAGGAATCCATAGCTGCAGGCAGATTTGGATAAATTGCACCTCTGCCCCATTAGAGAGAGAGGATAAGAGTTGGAACAAGATATAGTTTTTAGAGCTTTAGTTTAAAGCTCATTGCCCTGTTATCTGTCAGAGTGAAGTAGAGGTAAAAAACCTACTAGTGGGGGGCGCCTGGGTGGCTCAGTTGGTTGAGCGACTGCCTTCGGCTCAGGTCATGATCCTGGAGCCCGGGGTCGAGTCCCGCATCGGGTGCCCTGTTTGGCAGGGAGTCTGCTTCTCCCTCTGACCCTCCTCCCTCTCATGCTCTCTGTCTCTCATTCTCTTTCTCTCAAATAAATAAATAAAATCTTTAAAAAAAACAAAAACCTACTAGTGGGTTAAAACCCACTAGTATAAACACTCATTTACTCACATTGGGTTTCATTATTTTTGTCATTTTATAGGTAGTGGGATATTACTTCAAAGTCCTCTTTAGTTGCTGGTAGGATAGAATATTCTCCCAAATAATGGTTCAGAATGGGAAGAGTTTCTCTGAGCTCTTATTTAATCCAGATATATAGATGTGGCTATAGATCAAGAAAATATGATAGTTCTTTCAGTGGGTTTTGCAGTGCCTTTCTTCAATTTGTGGTTTCAGGAATTGGGCTGAAAAAATTGTGAAATACTATATTCAGAAAGCAACTACCAATAAACCATCTCCTTAGCTTGATATTTAGTAGTAAATACAGTTACATAGATATCTTTATTATTTATAATAAAGTATACATATTCCAGGTATACTCTGGAAGAGTGGTAATGAAGGAAAAAGTATAGGAAGTATCAAGTCTATCTAAAGTTGGGGCGCCTAGGTGGCTCAGTCACTTAAGCATCTGAGTCTTGATCTCAGCTCTGGTCTTGATCTCAGGGTCCTGAGTTCAAGCCCCACGTTGGGCTCCACACCCAGAGTGGAGCCTACTTAAAAAAAAAGTCTATCAAATGTATACTAAAAGTATAAAAGTTGTTTAATTTGGATTATCTTTTTTTAAAAAATATTTATTTATTTGACAGAGACACAGCGAGAGAGGGAACACAAGCAGGGGGAGTGAGAGATTGGATTCCTGTTTGGATTATCTTTTAAAAGGGTTGTTGGAGGGGTGCCTGGGTCAACTCAGGTCATGATCCCAGCATCTTGGGATCTAGCCCTGTGTCTGGCTCCCAGCTCAGCAGGGGGTCTGCTTCTCCCTCTGCCTCTGCCCCTCCCTCTGTTCATGTTCTCTCTCTCTCAAATAAATAAAATATTAAAAAATAAATAAATAAAAGGGTTGTTGGATTCTTAGGCCAGCCTTTGATAAACCTCTTTTATCTATAATATAGCCTAACTGTGCAGCCTAAATTGTCTAGAATTTATATTCAAAATATATTTAAAAAATACACATTGTTCTCTTTCTTTAGTCGTCCTAGGGATGGAAAACCTTCTGAGGATTTGGGGGGATGTAGGTAATAGTGGCAGCTTTCCAAAAGGAGATCTAGGAAAGCATGTGTGTGTGTGCATGCATGTGTGGTGTCCAGCTCACATATACATATATGCACAAAAGTTTATTTGAACAAGGGAGGAGTTATAACAAAGTCTTACCAAGAAATAAAATTGCACGAGACACTGAGTAACTAAACCTACACTAGTTGTTTTGAGCGCTTTGAAAATGGATGGTACATACTGTGGCCTTCAAAGCACTTGTCTTATTTTACAGAATTGAAGCTCAAACTGTGGAATGCTATCTAGGGAGGAAAAGCATATTTGGAATAACATATTTAGAGAAGTATTTGAGGACTGTTTTAATGTGGACAATGTCTCTGATACAGCATAAATTTTATATGAGAAATGAAAATGATGGTACTTTCGAATAGATCAACCGAAGGTTAACTGAGAAACATATAGAATTGTTTTGGGTTAGAAGTGAATACGAGAAGCGACTTGGCCTTTAGGTTTTTTTTTTTTTTTTTTTAAGATTTTATTTATTTGAGAGAGAGAATGAGATAGAGAGAGCATGAGAAGGGGGAGGGTCAGAGGGAGAAGCAGACTCCCTGCCAAACAGGGAGCCCGATGTGGGACTCGATCCCGGGACTCCAGTATCATGACCTGAGCCGAAGGCAGTCGCTTGACCAACTGAGCCACCCAGGCGCCCGCCTTTAGGTTTTTTGGAAAAGACTTAGATTTGGTTGGCCTTTGGTTTCTCTAAAGAGGTAGTAGTGAAAAGCAGTGGTTGAGATCCTGTTCTTGTACATATTTAATGTTGAAAATAGCAAGAGCCCCCAGCAGGATGAATTTGGGGTGTAGATGAGTATTTAACACAAGGCCATAAGGAGAGAGGGTTAAAATTAAATAATTTGCGTTGTATAATTATCTGTTTTCATATCTGAAGTCTCACTGAAAGGTATTAGATGCATTTTGAGAGGTACAGATAATTTGTGTATTTCATGTTTTTGATTTTCAGAACGCTCAGGGTTAAGCTAACACTTTTGACATGGGTACAAATTAACTGAATTTTAAGTAGGACTGTGAGAGGTTATGGCAGTGATGAGACAGATATTACAAAACAATTTTAGCCACCGATAAGGTGAATTTGCTGCACTGTTATCTATAGCATTAAAATATAGACATTCCAATCATTTTTCCATTTTAAATATCTGCTTTAATTAAGCCAGTTTTGGTAGTACACTACTTAAAGTGAAATAGGTAGACCTTTCCTATGTCCTGGCTAATCCAGATTGAATGTGAAGATAGGGCTGTCTCAGGACTCCGTATTCAAAATGTAGTTTGAAATCTGATTTACTCAGCTTCTCTGTTGGCCATTCATTCACTCTGCGGATTCTGAGATCACCAGCTAAAGCCTTGATTTTCACATTTCCACAGAAAATTTTATTTTATATTTTGAAAGAAAGTGAGGAAAATTATTACATTTTGCTTTGGTAAGGCATATGTTCTAATTTAAATCTTTCTGGGAAAACTTAGTTCTTAATACTTGATTTTTGTCTTATGACACTATATCAACATATATGTGTGTTGAATTGTGAGGTTAGGGCAGGTTGTGTAACATCAGTATGTCATTGTGAGTACAAAATTTCCTTGACTGGTGAAAGTAACACATCTAAAATTCCATGAAATTGTGAATTTTGAGCAGAACTGTTTGGCCTACACATATTTTCATTCAGGTGAGATCAGTTCCTGGCAAATTCGTATGAATCCCTCAGAGCTGAGTTTCTCTATAGGAGGGCTTTGTTAAAGCCCATCACAGACCCGTTGAGATGCTCCCTCCTCTCAGTGCCTTGTGTGTCCAGTTAGGATGTCTGCTGCATGCATTCTAATCTTTGTTCAGCCTGTCTCCTTCAGTGAATTGCTATTTCTCCAGGATAGGCTGTTCATTTTCCTCCAGTGCCTGGCACGCTGCACATACTAGACCTGAAGGAAGGAGGGCAAAGACTGCATGCAGCCTTGGGCTAGGGTATCAGCGGGAGGAAAGACTGCCAGTTCTTGTAGCTTCCCCAGCTTGGGTTTGGGGTCTGTGCTCCTGGCTCACCTCTCACCTCCCATTTCATGCCTTCGTTGCTTACCTTCTAACTACTGCTCTCACCTCTGTGATGAGGCTTTCCTTCCCAAACCCAGCACTTCCTTTTAGTCATCGAGTATAGAAAAGCTTTTAGCCCTTACCTCTTAGGCACCTGGCTTGCATTTGGCATGCCTAGTTTGTTGCGACCCATGAGTTCCTTCTTTTCCATGACCCCAGACTCTCTAGAATCTCTATTTTTCTGACCGTCCTTTTGGCTTCTCTGTGGCCTCCTCCTTTCCCTTCTCCCTAAAATGGTAATATTCTCTACAATTTTGTCCTCTACCCATTGTTCTTTTTTGATGTATTCTTCCTGGATAAAGTTCTTGAGTTTTTATATGCTTCCTGTTGATTAAATCATGGAGTATTTGTTGAACATTTTATTATATGCCAGGTGTACTATTTGACTTATGTCCTGGAGATGCAGTAGTGAGTAAAAAAGAAAAATCGCCACCCTTCAGGGAGCATATACCCTCTATGTGCTGACTTTTCCCTATTTATCATTCTAGGTCAGCCCTTACTCCCCAAACATATTGGGTCCCTTCCTTCTAGATGTTCTCAGCTGGATTTCCTATAGGAACCTCAGATTTCCTATGTAGGACACTGAAGGCTCCCTCTGGCACATGGGAGAGAGGGTCGAACTGCTTCTACTTCTGCATATCTGTCTCAGTTGGTCTCTTACCATCTATTGAGCCACCACTGACTCCTGTTTTCTTCCATTGCTCAGTCTCCAAGTTGTGTTGCGTTTCCACCATTACTTGAATCTGCGCTTGCTCTCTCCCACCATGCCACCAGTTCAGGACCTCAGTTTATCTGCTGGCTGCAGCACCCGCCCTGGCTCCAGGGGCCACCGGTTCAGGACCTCAGCTTACCTGCTGGCTGCAGCAACCGCCCTGGCTCCAGGCAGCAGCTCGAGAGCAGGCTTTCCAGAAGCTGGATCCTACTACAGCGCTCTCTGTCAAAAGCACCCAGTGGTTCACCCCAAGATGCAACCTGAAGCCTTTAAGAGGACGTGCAGGGCTCACACACATACTGGCTTCTGCCTGCTTCAGCTGCTTCTCTGCAAATTCTTCCTTCATTTGGGTCTGAACTCCGTATGTCTCCTCATACACATCAGGCAGTTCACCTCCCTTGAGCCTCTGCTTTCTGCTCTGTGGTACTCTGTGCCCTGTCCCTTCCCAGCTCGAGCCTGGCGCTTTCTCATTTATTCTGCTGATCTTTGAGCCTTAGAGTCTGGCATACAGTGTAGATCAATATATGGTTTTGGAAGGAAGGGAGGAAGGAGGGAGGGATCTGTTGGATGAATGCTGCAGGCTTTTGTAGCACCGTGGGGAGGGACTTCCCCCACCACTGCTTTGCTCCTTTGAAGCAAGCAGGGCAAGAAAGCCCCAGCAGAGGCTCTAGTTCTGGCTCTCCTGGATGGCCTTGGCCCTGAGGCCCATGGGCTGACTCACTAAATCCAAAATAAAAGTCAGAGTTTAGTTTTGAACTGGTTATGTTTGGTAAGATACTGACATAGGGAAGGTGGCTTGTGACTCATAGTCGGGGTGCCTAGTCATGTGCACTAGTGATCTTTGAAAATTTTTACTCTAGACATTCTGTATTATCTAAAATCTCCCCTTTCACTTTCTAATGAGCACTCAGATGCATTAATGTTTGATCAGAAGTTGCAGACTCAGGTCCAAATTAAAGTAGTTGTTCTAAGAATACTTTGAAGTCAAAAAGCATTGCTAACCATTCAGTATACTTTGTCTTTATGACTAGTAAGCTAAAAGGAGCTGGGTGAGATTAACTGTCATGCTCATTTCCTATATGTATAGTAGAATTTTAGATGCAGATGTTTTCTCTCTGCAAACTCTTTCCTTCTCTTGTTTACACTGGATCCCTTGTAATTGTTAAAACCTTCCTAAAAGTAAACAATAAATGTCTTGTAGCCATCTAGGCTTTTTTCCTAAACATCCTTCTGGGTTTTTATTTGCCAGCTTATTGTTTTTTTTTTTTTTTTTTAATTAAATAATTGACTTGCAACATACTAGTTTTAGGTGTTACAACATAATGATTTGATATTTGTATTATTATGTATTTTTAGTATTGTCAAAAGTAAGGATAATTGTGTTTTTAATGTATATGTTAGTGTAATAAAATTTCTGCCTTTGTAATAATTAATGACTTAATCTGTGTCTTGTTTATTTCTTCCCAGGGCAGCCCAATGGATCCTATGGTGATGAAGAGACCTCAGTTGTATGGGATGGGCAGTAACCCTCATTCTCAGCCTCAGCAGAGCAGCCCTTACCCAGGAGGCTCCTACGGCCCCCCAGGCCCACAGCGGTATCCAATCAGCATCCAGGGTCGGACCCCAGGGGCCATGGGAGGAATGCAGTACCCACAGCAGCAGGTTTGTGCTGGTTTTAACCCCACCCCCCTTCAAATTGGTGACAAAGTTTTGTCTTTGTTGCTTACTGTCTACCTAAGATTGGTACTGAGAGAATTAGGGGGAATTTCACTGATTTTCTTTTTTCTTTTACTTTTCATAGTTTCTTCAGGTAACCACATGTGCAGTTTCCTTTTCTTTCAAAGAAGGAAAAGTGATGGGGCACCTGGGTGGCTCAGTCGGTTAAGCCGCCAACTCTTCCATCTCGGCTCAGGTCTTGATCTCAGGATTGTGACTTCTGCCCAAGTCGGGCTCCATGCTGGGCATGGAGCTTGCTTAAAAAAAGAGCGGGGTTGGGGTGGGGGGATGCTTGGGTAGCTCAGTTGGTTAAGCATTGGACTCTTGATTTCTGCTCAGGTCGTGATCTCAGGGTCATGCGATGGAGCCCTGCCTGGGGTCCCAGCGCGGAGCCTGCTTAAGATTCTCTTTCTCCCCGTCCCTCTGTCGTCCCCTGCCCACCCTCGCGTGTGTCAGCACACGCACTTTCTCTTAAAAAAAAAAAGGAAAAGTGAGCGTCCTAGAAAAAAGTGGACAAAAATACCTGTTTGGTAGAGGGCTGTTACTGTGTTATTGGCTGTATTTAAAAGATAGGCACTGTTATCATTTTGCGCCAAGTTATATAGATCTAAACCCCTGAAGTGAACTTGGCTTTCTAACATTTCTGATGTCAGACTGGCAGATTTTGAACTGTGATAGACTTCGTAAGGTGAAGTTTTAATTATTTAAAAAATAAATAACAATGAAAATGGCATTGACTTTGAGAGAAGTTTTTTATTCTCCCAAAAAGTTATTTTGCATTTATTTCTTAGCATATTAATTTCATATAAGAGGATTTGGTATATATCTGTTTTCTTAGATTTGGATGGGTTTTGTGTTTTTACTTAAAACACAAGAAGACTTCTCTTCCTTTTAAAAACCCAGTATTTTTCTCCTTTTTCTCTAGAATCAAATAGTTGGAGTTGCCTTAAATGACCACCTACTTTCTAGCTGTAGTAAACCTGGTCTCTTGGATACTGGAGAGTAGATCCTTGTTATGTTGGCCCGAGGAAGCATGAAATTAGGAAAAGACTAAATTAGATTCAGACTCGTTAGGGTGTTTAGTCACTAGAAACACCAGAAAGCCTTATTTATAAGTTCCCACACCGTGTCTTTAACCCTGGGGGTGCATTAGGCTGATGCTGTATACATTTTACTGCCTCCTCGATAGGTTCTTCCATAACATTGCCAGTAACCCGTTCCAGGGTTTCATATACTTCCTCTCTGGAAATTCTTCCCTATGTTTGACCAAAAATCATCTGTGGGGAAAAAAACCATTGGATCCGACTTTTGTTCTCTCTAAAGTGGATGTGGAGAATGGTACACTCTTACGTGCTCCAGAGCTGTGTTGATGAAGTTGCATCTGAGCCTTTTCTTTTATAGACTGAATATTGTTTTTTCTCTTTATCTTTTGTCCCTCCTTGGGTGATATTTTTATTTTAAGGTGGTTATAGGGAAAGATTGAAGTAGCTCAGCCTTTGAGTCCTAGCTGTTGGTTCCCTAAACAGGCTTTGTTACTGTCAATAGTTCTTACTCTCCTTTATTAAATTGGCTGCCCAGAATTCTCTCAGTCACTTGCACACTTAATTGCTCTGTTAATTTTTTTCAACATGATTCCTTTCTTCCAGCAATATTTTGCTGCCTAGAGTAAAGCATCTTTAGCTGAGGTTACTAATTGTGAGGGGGAAATAATTTGTAGATGATTGAAAAGTAGGATGTGATTCTCTCTTCCTTTTTCTAGTTTTAATCTAATTTGCCCTTAGTTGAGGGGAAGAAGGCCCAGGCAGCTAGCTGCCAAAATCCTAATTTTCGTCTTTAGCTGATTTCCTTTGGGGCCTGATGGTTCTGTATGATAACCCTGGCCACAGGAAGAGAGTAGAGGCAGCAGGGAAGAAGTAGCAGGACTAGTGGAAAGAAGTAGATGCTAATCACTCCTTGTTTTTCTGCATCTTCTTTTTTTCCACTATATTTTCCTGATGTTAGATTTGAAAGTCATTTCGAAAGGTGGTATTCTTGGCAAGCTACCAGATGCTCCTTTATCTTTTTCTCTCAATGAGTTCAAGTCTTATTATAAGGTTTCCACATTGGCATAGTTTGCAATCCCAAAGTAGAAATCCCAACAAATGGAAAGAGTGTGTAAAGAATGATTTACCCAAGGGGTGCCTGGATGGTTCAGTCGGTTAAGCATCTGACTTTGGCTAAGGTTGTGATCTCAGGGTCCTGGGATTGAGCCCCAGGTCAGGCTCTATGCACCACAAGGAATCTGCTTGAGGATTCTCTCTCTTCCTCTTCCTCTGGCCCTCCCCTCACACATGTGCACGCATGCTCTCTCTCCCTCTCAAATGAATAAATAAAATCTTAAAAAAAAAAAAAAAGAGAATGATTACCCAGGAATATTTTTTTCATTATTTTCTTCCCCAGATGTGTAAGGGTAAAAGTAGAGGACATACACAGATACATAGAGTAGCCTTAATTTTCTTAGGTTCTTGGTGTTTTTTAATTCCTGTGGCTCCTATATAGTTTTGAAATCCAGTAACTCTTGGATTTATTTGAAGGGACAAATTGATGAAGATAACTCACCAAGTATTTTAGCATATTTTTAATTAAGATTTTAGATTAGGTATTTTACTGCTAACCAGAAGAAATGCCTAATTCTAATTAAGGACAGATCTTTCTGATAATGAAAGGAAAATAGTGTATCTGGTAAGAAACTGAATGCCTTGGCCGTAAAATGTCAAACTTTCATATTGAGTTCATCATAATCAAGGATTCTAAATAATCTGTATTGCTTTTTCACCCTTTCATTTAGTTATAATATAGTCTTAAAATATAGTATCTTGCTTTGATAACTAAAAGGCTAAAAATAGCTGTGAATGCACTTTTGAATGTGTGTAACATTTTAAAGGGGATACAACTTTTATAATACCAAGTTCATGTGATCAGTTAGGTGTAGGCTAATTAATAGCCTTGAAATGGGAAAAAAAAATAGTTAAGGTTTTGGGTAAAGGTTATTAGAGCACATTTACTTTGTTAGGTTTAGCCTGTGCTCTTTGGTGAGGAATTCTCAGTGAATTGCTTTGTTTGTAAATTTGGGGTAATTATGAATTTGTCCACAGACAAGGTCCTGGCACAGTGATTGGCTGCTGGTCCTATCTGTTTTCTCCTAGTATTAATGTAATTGGCTGAGCATTTTTGTAATCATGGCTGCTAATGTTTCTCAGGGAAAAACTTGAAAGATAATGATGACATTGAGTTTTTATTGAGTGGGCATCACCACCTAGGCATGACTTTGCTTTGGATAGCCTCCAAAGCTTTCTGTGTTTGGTTTGTGAACCTCTAATGAGCTGAATCCAGTTCATTTAATATTGCTCATATATTTCTGCAAAGGATTAAAATGCAGGAATTCAAGTTTGTAAATTGAGTTGCCCACTTACCAGCTGAGTGGTAAGTTGTCTTTGGCTCAGGGGTCACAGTTTGATTCCTGGCTAGCATTCCACTCCTGTGATGGGAATTTTAAATGGGTATTCTGGTAGAAAGGACTGCCACGCTTATATGAAATTTAACATGGATAGTATCACTGCTTGCTTTTTGTTTCTGAGAGTCAGGAGGAACTGGCCACTGTGAGTGTTTGATTTTAGTGTTAACCTGGTGATTCTTGATTTGTATGGTGATAATTTTATTTTTGAAATATACCCATGACTAGGTCTTTGGGCATGACATGATAATAGTACATCATTTTCGTATTTATTAACTGGAACTAGATTTGTGGTCTTTCACGTGCTGATTCTCCCACCTCATCAGGCAAATACATGGCTAAACAGATTAGTTTTGCACAGTGCTCTAAAAACTAGTCTACTTGAGTTTTTATTGAGCCGAGAGGGGAAATGAATTTTCTATGCCTCTGTGGAGAATGTTCTGCCTCTAGGCTCCTGGAATTCAAACCTGGAGATGGTTAACAGAAGTATACTGGCTGATTTCATCTAATACAGAGCTACACAGAGGAAGTATTATCTTTAAGGTTACTAGAATCTGACTCTGAGTTTTTCAGATTTTTAAAAAACGTAGACACTAAGGTACCCTTTGCTGGATCAGGGATGTGGGTGAGCAAATGTTTTGTTTTACTTCTCTTGTCCTTTGTGGTCATAAATGTATATACAGGCCTGTGCCGAGTTGCTTTAAAAAAGATTTTCATATAAAAGAAATAGCACCCAAGGGAAATAGGCTACAGAAGCGAAGGTATATTTATTTGTGTCCAGCACATTTCAATTACCGCATGTAGTGTGAGATTTTTCCTGAGTTATCAAGGGTTAGTGGGTTGATATTTTAACTATCCTTACCTTGCTGCCGAAGTATGTATAATCTAATGCCTATTGGCATTATAAAGCCAGGAAAAGGTAAAGAGGGCAAAGTGAGAGATTTAAGTTTATGAGTGTTTTTAGAATGGAAAAACACGACTTTTTTAGTTTTTAAAAACACATCTGTTATTGCAAAGACCTTTACAACAATAAGAGCATGATATGACAATAAGAATCATTGTTTTGAAAGATATTCTGGCAAAATTAAATAGAAATTAGTTATTTTTGTTAAGGTGATCCATCTGAACTTATCACTTAAAAACCTAATTAAAGTTGAGGTTCTTTTGAAAAAAAGACTTTAGAAGTCAGTAGGTATTCTCATTTGTGTCTTTAGTTTATCTTCTGCACTCTTTGGGTATGTCTATTTTGCTCTGTGTTTTTTGAGTAAAATATTTATTTCAGAACATAAGCATTTTATTTGGTACCATCTTAACAGCCAAAACACTTCTTCCAATGCAAATGTTTATTTTGGCAGCAGATGTTTCTAAAAGGAGACAAACATTACAATTGTTTGGCTAAAATAAATGTTTTCTTTGGGGTTACTGAGGCAGCCAAGCAAGTTCTAGATTCCCACCTGTGTTACTTTATATTGTCAGTCTATTCTGTAAAAAATATTTACTTTTAAAAATACGGGTAAAATTATGTCTTGATACAGTTTGAACAATGTCTCTGAAAAGTCACCATGAATGGGGAGGGGAGGATTGGTTAAAGACTTAACAATTCCAGAGTTTTTGGACATGGAGTGTTTGTTTGGACTCAGTCTCTGAATCCTAAATGTGAATCCAATAATCAGGGCTTAATTTTGGTTTTGCCTAAAAAGACCTTAGACTTCCTGTTTTTAAGGAGCATGATGGGGTGTGATAGCATGAGAAAGGAAGGCTTGACTTAACATAATGGAGAAGGATGGGTGCCTAGTGTTTGTTTTAATTTTTTGATAGTTTATGTTCACCCAAAGACACACCCACCCACACCTGTGTGTGCACACGAGTGTTTGCACACACATAAAACAGAACATTTGTGTGACAGTGGTGTCTTCGTGTAACAAAATGTATCTGTATATGCATATTAAATATATTAAGCGTGTATTCTATGTGTGTATAGATAAGCATACATATATAAACAAATACATGAATAAAATGAAGGTAAACATTTTGGGCAGTAAAACAATAAAGGCTCAGAGATTTCTTTACTGTGTTATTTGCAGCATTTTCAGACAGGCATGTTCTGTACTAAGAGACATGGAGCCAAGCTGCTTTGCTTGTACACCTGAAATGTTTGGAGTCCTTTCAGCTGATTGCAGATTTGTATAAATAATGGCCTTTTGTTGGCCACATTTTGTCTTGATTTCCTCAGTTGTTCTTCATCAGTGAACGTGAAGGTATTTAAAGTTTACCAACAAAATACATTTACACCTCCTATTTCTGCTTCCAAGTAGATAGCAGATGCTACTATCTTTGATGCCAAAGTTCCCTGTAGATGAAGTTTTGTACCAAGAGAATATTTTCAAAAAGATTTGTAGATATGATAATTTTTATTTGCTCCTTAAAATGTAAATTTCTGGGATACTTAACTGGTTTTATTTACTTTTTATATTGTAGTTGAATTTAAGCATATTTTGAAGCATTCAATATGACATTCTTAGTAGAGGAGGATTCGAAGAGGTCACATTTCAAGTCAAATAGAAATTTTTAAATCTTAGCCTTTTTCCTAAAAATGAGCAAAGACCAGGTTTCATCCTTGAAAGTTTAATGAGAAAATATGAGATGATTTCTCTTTGTAGTTTGGATTGCTACTTTTATATTAGAAAGTTTATACTGATATATTTGTGTTTTTATCTGAACATTTACATTGTTCTAGATATTCTAAAGATTCTATGTGGTGTCAGCGCCTGTTCCCTGCTTGTAGCTTGTACTGTTTTGTCGGTCACATATGAAGTCTATGTATTTTACATTCATGGACTTTCAACTAAAATATCTCTTAAGTTTTTCTGTTATGTTTTTGTTTTTGAGATGTAAATCTTAAGCATATGTTTTAGGGACTATTAGAATTGCTTGAGTATATTTTAAGTAAATTTGATTTATTTGCTTTTACAAATAAAGAAACATCAAATGTGATATTTATGTTAAAAATTTAAACAATTCAGATAAAGCTAACGGGTGATACCAGTAAAACCAACCAGCCACATTACATCAGTGCTCCCTGAAACACAACCAACCACAGTAATCGCTAAACAGCAACAACAAAAATTCCAGAAGATAAATGGACAGTTACAGTGACTAAGTGGCATATTTTAGGCCAGTAGTCCTTAAGCTTGCTCAATGTTAGAATCTCCTAGGTTGCTTTAAGCACTCCAGGTTTGGATGCTCATATCAAGGACATCTGAATGTTACAGCCCCCTTCTGTCTCCTTCGGAGCTCCAGTGCCTCCTCGGTGCCTCCCCTGGGCAGCCGGCATTAACAAGCAGGTGTCAGAGACAGACCAGTAAGTAAGGACCCCCAGAGCAGGTTTTGGGCCAGCAGCATTGCCATCCTTTGGGGGAGTTCGTTCTTGGGCCCTGCCCAGTGAGTCAGGAGCTTACCACTGCCCTAAAGGGATGAAATGGGCCCAGAATCAGAAGTTGGAACAGTGCAGCCCTCACTGATTAATGTTTGTAATCTGTGTGCAATGTTGGAAAAATAGGGACCTCACCCTGCTCATCTACCAAATGAGGAACTTGGACTACAGGATCTCCTAGCTTAGATATTCCTTTTAAAATAATAGTCAGTTAATGTTTTTTCATTTTAGTTTTAAGTTTTAGAGTCTTGTGACTTCAAATACTGTCTTCTGAAATTTATGGGTTGATGCTTGATGGGTTGTATTAATATAACTACTAACCCACATTCTTTAAAATTTTTTCCAGAGGGGAAAGAGCTGTTTCTTCCTCAAAGATGAGCAAATTGTTGCAGTCAGTGTGATCAGTTATTTACTTTTAATTTAATTTACTTTTTAAAAAAAATTTTATTTTTATCTGAGAGAGAGCAGAGTGAGAGAGAGAGAGAGAGAGCGCATGAGCGGGGATGGGGGTAGGAACAGATGGAGAGAGAGAGAAGCAGACTCCCGGTGGAGTAGGGAGCCTGACGCAGGTCTCCATCCCAGGACACTGGGATCATGACCTGAGCTGAAGGCAGACACTTAGCCGACTGAACCACCCACTCTAATTTTATTTTTTTTTATTTTTATTTATTTATTTATTTTTTTTTTTAAATTTTATTTATTTTTGAGAGAGAGAGATGACAGAGAGAGAGAATGAGAGGGGTGAGGGTCAGAGGGAGAAGCAGACTCCCTGCTAAGCAGGGAGCCTGATGTGGGACTCGATCCCAGGACTCCAGGATCATGACCTGAGCCGAAGGCAGTCGCTTAACCAACTGAGCCACCCAGGCGCCCTAATTTTATTATTTTTAAAGCGACAGATTTGGAGCACCTGGGTGGCTCGGTCGTTAAGCATCTGCCTTCGGCTCAGGTCATGATCCCGGGGTCCTGGGATCGAGCCCTGCATCAGGCTTCCTGCTCCGCGGGAAGCCTGCTTCTCCCTCTCCCCCTGCTTGTGTTCCCTCTCTTGCTGTCTCTCTCTCTGTCAAATAAATAAAATCTTAAAAAAAAAAAAATAAAGCGACAGGCTTCTGAGATAACTTCTTTCTTCTGAATACCTGCTGTGTGCTAGGTATGTAGAATGTTACCTGTCCTTTTTAATATGTAGAAAATCATAAGGTTGAGATGCTAACTTTATTTGGAGTCACAAAAGGAAGCAAAGAGAGACCCAGTAATTACTTACTCATTTAATACATTATTATTTTTGAAGTAGTTCTGAAAATAAGTAAATACTGTACATTAGAATAAACTATGTACAATGAATTCTGAATAGAAGTAAGGACTTTTTAAACTTACGTTCTGTGCTGTTAATTTCACTCCTCTTTAACCCCATGAAGAGGGATTTGGTGGCTGTATTTTTGTCTTTTAAAACAGGTTTTTTCTGGCCGCCTGGGAGTCTCAGTCAGTTAGTTAAGCGTCTGCCTTCGGCTCAGGTCATGATCTCAGGGTCCTGGGATCGAGCCCCGCATTGGGCTCCCTCCTTAGTGGGGAGTCTGCTTCTCCCTCTCCTTCTGCCCCTCTCCCCCACTTGTGTGTACTTGTGCTCTCTCTCTTTCCCTCAAATAAATAAATAGAAATCTTTTTCTTTTAAGGGCAAAATAAGTTTTTTCTTTCATGTTAGTAGCCAGAAGTGAAATTCTTTATGGTCAGAAGTTCTTTATGACAGTTTGATTATTTTTGCATGCAACAAATTTATGAAGGCCATTTTTACTTTTCATTTTGGGAAATAACATTAAAAATTAAATCTGGAGTTGTGAATGAAATTAGAAAGAAAAACACTTTAGCAGAGAAGGAGAAGAGAAAGAAGATGGGTGAGAGCATGAAGGGAAGAAGGAAAACATGCGACAAACAGGAAAAGAGTGGTAGCCTTGCTTCTCTAAGAGTGGCTGTGTGGATGCCCCCCTGGCGCTCGGGAGCTGGCTCAGCCTGGCTTCCTCAGCCTCAGGAGGAACTCCCCATGTGGGATCAAGTGTTAGAAATTTCCTGGAAATTCTGGAGCTGAGACCTGAATGTGGTTAGAGTGTATGTATAAAGCAAACATCCCTTGCCTCCTAACTTAGCCCCAAACCAAGACTTAGTGACTGTCTATGGCAGCAGGAGTTACCCAGCTTCCTATTTCCTGTGAAGAAGTAGGTTTAATCGAGAAAACAGACTGTATTCCAAAGAAGTAACCAAACTAGTCTCTCTGTTGGTATTGAATCATTAAAAGCATAATTTCTCTTTTCTTTTTTAATAACTACCAAATAAACTAGTGGAATTGGCTCTTCAGGCTTAGTCAAAGGCAAGGATCCAGGTCAGTTTCTAGAAAACATCCAACATTCAGAAACAAAGGGTAAGACTAATACAAATAGCAAAACCTGAAAGCATTGAATTAAAATGCAAAGGGATTTTTGCTGCAATAATTAAATTTCACTTAATGGACCGAGACTGAGAAAAACTAGCTCCCCCTGGATAGTTGTAGAAGGCCCTAAGGAGGTCTTGGGAGAAATGTCTGCTGGGAAGGGAACTCCAATCTGAGATGCACCCCAGAAAAGACAGCTAAACAGGGACAGTTTCCCAGCACAGCCTGTAAGGATTACGTGTCCGTTCATAATCAATATCATCGTTATCATTGCTTGCAGAGAAAGCAGGGGAAAAAGGAAGTGTCGGAATAATTGTTGGCCGATGGGCTGTAGGACCTCAGAATACTTCTTTAAGAGGGGCAACTGAAAAGGAGACTTCCTTTCATTTAATGAGTATGTTACCTTTAAATTTCCTAAGATTTTCTGATATCCCAGTAATCTAGACATTTTAAGCATTTTCCATCCTTGGTTTTCCTCAGTGTTTTGGGCTTCCTAGAAAAGTAAGACTTTCCTTCTCTGCTTCCTACTTGTAAGTCCTGTGCCTGTCATCAGAGGTCTTGGAGATGAGAGGATCTTATTCCCCAGTAGTTGGCCAAATTTTTATACCTGGGAGAAGAGAAAAGACCAGAATTCCTTTTAAGTCCACTGAGCTGCAAGGGAGACACCTTCTCCATTGGTGTCTCTGACTGAGTTCTTTCCTATTCTTCTTCGTTATTGGTTTCAAAAATAAAGGATGAAAGGAGTGATAACCTGGTGACCTCATTGGCCCTAAGTCTTCATGACACCAAGTATATCACACCATACTTGAAGTCATTTCCAGAATGATAGTTAAAAGCCAGTTTACCACATGTATGCATGAGGTCACGAGAGTAATAAAGTACAGAATGGAGAATGAGGCAGAGGGTTCCAGGAAGGATTCCAGTGCCCACCGGGGACTCAGCCACTGCTGCCCACAGCCACAGAAATTGGCATTAAGCAAAATGCAGTGTGCTTACTTCCAAATCAAAGTCAGCTATGGTTGGTCTAACCGAAAGAATTTAAGCCACCTAACTGCATCCTAGCTGCAAGGGAGGCTGTGAATTTGAGTTCTGGATTCTCAGCTGTGGGAGGCAGAGTTTTTTGGATACTAAGTCTGTAGAGAACACAGAATTACTCCTGACAGTCCCAGAGTTTCTCTTGTGTAAAAATGTCCCTCCTCAGTCTTCCTGCTTCAGTAGATGGCAGCTCTGTCCTTCTGCTTGCCCAGGCCAGCAACCTCATAGTCCTCTTTTTCTCAAGGTCTCAGTTGCTTAGAGAATCCCATTGCTTTTCCCTTCAGAATATCAGAAATGGCATATTTCTCACCACCTCGATGGCTGCCACCCTGGGCTAAAGCCCCACACACCATCTCCCATTTGGATCACCATAGTGGACTCCTGATTCTGCTGCCCCACAGTTGGTTTTCAGCAGAGCAACCAGAATGATCCTTTGAGATGGTATAAGTCAAACCATGGCACTACTCCTGCGACCCCTCACTTCCCTCGGAGTCCCTGAGGCCCCCCTTCATCCTCATCCCTGTGCCCAGCCCTTCCTTGTGCCTGGAAGGCTCTTAGGCAGGTCTTTATCGGGCTTGCCCTCTTAACTTCTTTTAAGTTTCTGTTCAAATGTTTATTTGACTTGCTCAGGCTGACTTGAGTAAAATTGCACACCCCTCCTGTCCCTAGCCCTGTTCTCTTTCCTCCATAACACTTACCACCTGAGGTGCGTTTGTTGGTTCGCTGTTGTTCCCAGGAGGACATAAGGTGGAGGCAGCAGGGACTTGGTTTTGCCCTGCTGTGGCCCCTCATCCAGAACAGTACATGGCACTTCACAAACATTTCCCAACCAACGACGGAAAGAATTTGCAGAATTGGAGACTCTGGCCAGGGAAATCTATGGAGCCCAGTGCTAAAAGGTCCGAGTGCGTTCGAGTTGTATCTGTCACCTGTGCTTGGCTGAGAGGAGCAGTCTTTCACTGGGGCTTGCTTCGTTTCCGGCTGAATTCTTAGTGCCCAGCTCCTTGCTGAGCTGGTAGGAAGCCCGCTGACAGCTGCTGGGCTGTCCCTTAACCCTGCTGTTAGATTCCTGAGGAGTTTCTGGTACCTGAGAGGTTGTTAGAGCATGGTAGTTCTCTGTTGTGGCTTATTTCAATGTGCGCTGTGCTAGGGGCCTGTGGTCCTCTCTGATGCTAACCCCACCGAGTAAATTGGAGACAGCTGCTACCTTACGTCGTGGCTGGTAATTCCTCTGAATTCTCTTGTACTGAGTGTGATACTTAGTAGTAGGGGGAGGCGAGCAAAGATTTCTAGATCATAGCTGAATCGGGATTTGGCGGAAGTGTGATACAGGCTCAGATCTTTGTCCTAACACCGGTCATTTGACAGTGCTTACGGAGAACAAGCCCTCAATGAGTTAAGATGCCATTTATGGAAAACAGACATTTTTCCAGTGGGGATTTACTGCTGGCGGAAGAGGATTCCTTCACAGTGGGAGGCAGAGCTGTGCCATGCATGGTGTGAATCTGGAGGCCGTGAAAGGGGCTTAAAACCCTGGGGGGTCGGGGGGGAGTAGTTTACATCCAAGCTTATACAGGAATTGTGTAAAAGCCGGTGATTTGTGGGGAAAAAACCTTAAATGTGATGTGGCAGTTCTCCATAAGTGAAACTGATAAGTTGATCCCACCTTTCTTAGCAGACGTTTTCACGTGCTTTATGGAGTCAGAGCCCTTCTCTCAAGCTTAGCTTTTAGAAGAGGAGGTGCATTATGGACCGAGATTTGGAACGGTTACCCTTTGCCTGTAGTGGGCTGTTCCTTGTTTCCAGAAGCAGAGGTTGTGGGCACACCCAGAATGAGTTACACCTAGGAGTAACGAAATGCAGTTCAGACCAAATTTTACAAAATTGTCCCTGTGCTTTATTTCAGTTGAGGGTGGATGATCGATAAATAATTCACTTTTTTAAAAAAAGATTTTATTTATTTACTTAATTGACAGAGAGACAGCGAGAGAGGGAACACAAGCAGGGGGGAGCGGGAGAGGGAGAAGCAGGCTCCCCGCTGAGCAGGGAGCCCGATGTGGGGCTCCATCCCAAGACCCTAGAATTATGACCTGAGCTGAAGGCAGACACTTAATGACTGAGCCACCTAGTCGCCCTG
Organism: Mirounga leonina; assembly: GCF_011800145.1. Classification (NCBI taxonomy): domain Eukaryota; kingdom Metazoa; phylum Chordata; class Mammalia; order Carnivora; family Phocidae; genus Mirounga; species Mirounga leonina. The sequence goes on from NW_023270816.1 coordinate 907,452, forward strand.
ATAAATAATTCACTTTTAAGGAAGTACAAGGATTTAGTGCCTCAGTGTCTGTGTGATCTCATTGTCCTCTTCCTCTGCATCTTGATCATCCCTGTCTTCCTGGGCCCAGTTTCTTATTTGTAAAATATGAGAGGTTGTCACTAGATGCCCAATCACAACAGTCGCTGTGCTGGGTGTTGCACTGGGTCCCTTTATGTGGGTGCTCTCACCTAACTCCTGCTGAGCTTCTGTTTATCTTGACTTTCTGAATAATAATAAGAGCTAATATTTATTAAGGGCTTACTCTGTCAGGCACTGTTTTACTTGCTTTACTTGGATTAACATAGTCCCCACAGTGGCCTCCTGGGGCAGGTGTTATAATCCTCAGTTTATAGATGAGGAAACTGGTCATTTGACAGTAGTTGTTCAAATTTATGTGCTTACTCAGTGGTGCAGCAAGAATTTCAGATCCTTGGCACTTTAACTCTGGGCCCACGCCAGTGTAAATTTTATGATTCTGGTAAAACTGGAATGCTTTTCATCACAAACTAGAATTCATTTGGATTTTTGCATAGTAAGACTGATTATAGTTAGGGTAGCCTAATTTTGACATTGAATATTAGTTTCATTAGCTTTGTGACCTTTACCAGGTTGAAAATGAAATGTTACCTATGAGGTCTACCAAACTTAGAGTCAGGAGTTTTGGGTTTTTTTTATTGAGGTGAAAGTTAACCATTTTAAAGTGTACAGTTCAGTGTCGTTCAGTACAGTTCACAGTATTGTGCAGCCACCATCTTTATCTAGTTCCAGAACATCTCCTTCACCCCCAGATGACACTCTTATCCCTAGTAAAGACTCACTTCCTGTTTCCTCCTCCCCCCAGCCCCTGGCAACCTCTAGTCTGCTTTCTGTCTCTATTTACCTATTTGGGATATTTCACATAAATGGAATCATACAATATGTGACCTTTTGTGTCTAGCTTCTTTCATTTAACATAATATTTTCCGGGTTCATCCCTGTGGTAGCACCTATCAGTGCTTCATTCCTTTTTATGGCTGTACATTATACCGTTGTATGGATACAGCATCCTTTGTTTCTCCATCTGTTGATGGGCACGTGTGTTTCCACTTGTTAGCTACTGTGAATAGTGCTATTATCAACGGTCTGTATTTGAATACTGGTTTTAACTTCTTTTGGGTGTATACCTGGGGGTAGAATTGCTAGGTTGTGTGGTGATCCTGTGCCCAGCCATGGTGACTGTACCATTTTACATTAGAATCGTGGGATTTTAGCATCGGTGTGGTGTTTACCGAGACTGTCCTAAGTGCCAGGGCATCTTACTAAACCCTTTGCATATATCACCTCCAGTAATTCTTGCCAAAGCTATTAGGTACGCTATGCTACTTTGCCAGTGGGGAGATCAAGTGGGTGGGTAGCTTGCCTGGGGTCGTCGTGCAGCCTCAGATCATGCAGCCCCGTGCTTCTCAATATGTGCCACATATTGAGGCAAGACCGTTCCGGGCAGCACGTAGACACAGCATTACATAGCACTGAATCATAGAGTAAGTTATTTTCTTATGCATTTTGTCTTTCTTATGAATGGAAGTCTGCTCTGATACCATTCAGACACTTCATAGCCCCTCTTCCCGTCTTTTCATTTTCTAAAGAAGAGGCCTCAGTCTAAGAGCCTTGGGCAGGTGTCAGCATCCAGTTAGAAGGTAATCACACTGTATTGTCAACATAGTCTATATTTTGTGGTTATCTTCTACTTGTGGCAGGCACTATTGGCTTTCTGTTTATGGTAGTAAATTGAAAGTTTTCTTTAAAATGAAATTATTTGAATTAAAAAAGTGATTCACGTCAAAGAAAAACCGCTCATACTGTAAGTGGAGTTTACTCGCTTCCAGTTTGACCCAGCCCACATTTATTGAATGTGTACTAAGTGTTCTGTACTGTACTTGCACTGGGGGATGTAAAGATGACGATAACCAGGTCTTCGCTCCCTGGATGCTCTACAAAGAAAGAAGTTGAGCAGTGTGTAGTGGGTTCAGATATCGATGCTTACCTGGTGTTATGGCAACATGGAGGGACCTTTTCCTGGCGGGGAGGGATAGGAACAGGGAGAGTGTTAGATGGTATGTGTGGATACAGACTGCTTTCATTATGCCAGGTCCCTAATGAATTTTGAAAATTGATCTTTTGGGTTCAGATAAATATCATCATCTCATGCATCCATTTGATTTGCTATTATTTTTGTTTTATTGGATTAAGAGAGTATTATTAAGGTCTTCAGTGGTTTGTTCACTTAATTGTCATGAGACATGTGTTGATAAATGTAGAGGAACTCAGAGTATACTCACGGAAGGACCTGGATGCAGGTCTTTAGAAGAGAGTGTGCTGAGTGCTGTAGGAAGATTTGGAGAACATGTTCTGGGAACAACTAAAGCTGCATGCAGTGTGTGACATAAGACCTGGATTTTGGAATAGGAGTTTGCTGGGTTTGGGAGAGGAAAGTGAGGGTAGTGCTTTTCAGTTCAAATAGGGCTTAAAGGGGTCTTTAGGAATTTTACAGAATTTTTCACATTTTAAGTTTGCCCAAGCATTGAATCTATGCTTCTTTTTTTCTTCTTGTGCTTTCAAATTTTCCTTTCATCTTTGCCCATATTAGTGCTTTGATGGATCATTTCAGAGAGCAACAGGGTTCCTGTTTGAAGACTGGCTGGATCTTGTTTGATTTTTTTTTTTTTTTTTTTTTTGAGGAGAAACTGTCTCTCCATACTTAGGCTTCCAGAATGGAGAAAATTACTAATCTATTCATGTATCAAGAGGGGGCAGAAATGTGACATGTCTAAAAACATTGTTTTGAAAAGTAGATCTTTTAAAAATGGCCTATGGTTCTATTAGCGTTATTTTCTTTTTCCTCAGAGATTATGCAAAATTGTGCCTGCATCATACAATTATAACATCTCTGTGGCAGTTAAGTTTGTACCTACAGGGGCACCTGGGTGGCTCAGTCCTTCTTAAGCGTCTGCCTTCGGCTCAGGTCATGATCCCGGGGTCCTGGGATTGAGCCCCACATCAGGTTCCCTGCTCGGCGGAAAGCCTGCTTCTCCCTCTCCCATGCCCCCCTGCTTGTGTTTCCTTTCTTGCTGTGTCTCTCTCTGTCAAATAAATAAAATCTTTAAAAAAAAAAAAAAAAGTTTGTACCTACAGAATGCCAGGATGCTCTTAGAGTCTACAGTGCTCGTGAATTCTTCTTGTAGAAATAGGAACCTGCCAAAACCCCAGAGTAATGTTTAGACAATATAATCAATACTGTGAACTTTTATTCCAGTGGTTTAACTAGGGTGAATGATGGTATGGAAATAGATAAAGAAGCTAAATTTTGAATAAAAAATTAAACATTGTTTATTTTTCCCCTTAACTGAGCTTATTAGTTGACTTTTATGTTTCATCTCTGACCTCTGCTTTTATGAACAGGAGTGTAAAAAAAAATGTACCTCTCATCAGTTTTTCTGATTATTGCCAGTTTTATTTATCAGTGTTGGCCCTGATAACATATTTTAGGGCATCTTTTCTTGTTATACTAAGTTGCATATATTTACTACACATCTTTTCAAATTAAGAAGGAAAAAGTAATAGAGTGCTTGCTCATTTCTGTTAATCAGATCTATATAATTCACTGTAATGAATAAGGTTTTCTCTTCCTTCATCATGTTTTTCCTCCTTCCATTATTTTTGGAAGCATTTTAATTTGTATTCATTACATTGTTCTTATGTTAATGGCAAGATGTATGATTGATATTATATGTTTATTAAAAATTCGTTACTTGGAAATCCAGAGTCACGCATGAATCAAGTCAAATGATTTCTTTTAAAGGTAAAGAGGTGAGGGGTGACTTGTTTTAAGTTGATTACCTTATCCTAATTCTAATATGAGAAGGAAAGATTACCCCCCTGGCTCACCTGCCATTTGGAAAACCGAATATGAACTTACGTTTTGGTTGTTTTGTCAAATATGCACACTTTAAATACCCCTCAGACTGTGGTTGGAATATCCAGCAAATGAATTATAAAGATTATATTAAAAGGACATCAGTGTCAGCATTAGCACATTTTCCCTTTTTGTCATTGCTGTTACATTTGCTTAGTTTGGTTCTGGTGTGTGGACCACAGGCTCAGCCTGATTGGGTGGGGAATGCAGCTGAGCCCAACAGCTCTTTCTTAGTGAATTGTTATTTATTCTGAAGGACCTGTCCTCTCTCTATGGAAAAAAAAGTGTGTACTGTAAGCAATAATATCACAAGATATTTAATGATAGTTGGACATTTGGCCACGGATGACAAATGTTAAGGAGGGTTTGCAGTATGTCCCTCACTCAATATGAAGGACTTGCCATTGGGAGGCTCACAGTCTAGAGAAGAAGACACATACATTGAAAATTTATTTTAAAAGTTTCCTCAGGGCACCTGGGTGGCTCAGTCATTGGGCGTCTGCCTTTGGCTCAGGTCATGATCCCAGGTCCTGGGATCGAGCCCCGCATCGGGCTCCCTGCTCCGCGGGAAGCCTGCTTCTCCCTCTCATACTCCTCCTGCTTGTGTTCCTGCTCTCGTTGTGTCTCTCTCTGTCAAATAAATAAATAAAATCTTAAAAAAAAAAGTTTCCTCAATTACATGTATATACGGTTTAAAAAATAGTATTACAAGGCTTCTTGTGAAAAATACCAATTCCCATTCCGTCACTCCTTGCCTATGACTTCCGGTCCCTGGAGACATACTTTTTCAACTCTTAATGGTTTATTCTGGTACTTAAACCCATATTTCTAAATGACATGATTATGTTGCTATTTTTCCATTTTTCAAATTTAGACTGTATCTATTAACTCCACTATATAAAAGTTAACTCTTATACTGCCATGCCTTACAATTCATTTTCCCTCTCTCAAGTTAAGGTTAAATCAACACTCACTGTTTACATTAATAGGACTATATAATATAACTGTCTGTAGTTGAGACATGAACTATGAATATAGTTTCTTAATATGCAACTTTTTGGTTATCCTGGAGTTGATAATTGCCTTATTTTACTTTAAAAAATGTATATATCAACAGTTTATCCTTATCCTCTGATAGAACTGTACAGTTCTCAATAAGGTGGAACCCAACAGTTAATCGAATTCTAGCGAATGTTTTTCATGTTCATGGATGCTCACCTTTTGAATAGCCTTCCTATGTTTGGTGAAATGCCTGCATTTAAAAGGTCTGCCTCCACAGTTTAGAATTCAGAACTCAAGTCCATAACCTCCCTTGCAGCCAGGATGCAGTCAGATGACTTAAATTCTTTCAGTCAGACCGACCATAGCAGATTTTGATCTGGAATGAAATGTGTTGCTTGTTTCCAAATTTCTATGGCTTGGCAGTTGTAGTTGAGTCCCTCATCATAACTGGAGTACCTCTGACTTGTTCTCTGTTCTGTCCATTATTACTATCATGACTTGCTGCATACATGTAGTAAAACTTCCTTAAGCCATTCTTGGAATTACTTTGGCCTCAAACTCAATTTTCTGAATCCATGTCTTCTGTTTATGTATTTTTTTCTTTTTAATTTTGGTGGGTGGGACACACGCTCCAGTAGCTTTTAAGGAAGGGTGCAGGAGAGGTGGGTCTTTTGGATATCAGATGCCATTGCTACCATCACACTTGATTGGTTGTTTGGCGGAGTATAGAATTCTAGATTGGAAATAATTTTCCCTCAGAAGTTACTGTTCTGTTGTCCTCTAGGCTTCCAGTATTTTTGTTAAGAATTCCAGTAAATCATCCTTTATGTCATCTACTTTTTTTCCTGTTTGGTGACTTCAGAAGCTTTTTCTTTCTCTGATTTCTAAAATATTGATGAGCCTTGGAGTTGGTATTTTTTTTTTGTTCATTTTGCTGGACCCACCCAGTGTGAAACTCAATTCTGGAAATTTTTTGGAGAGGAGGGATACCATTTTTTGGATAATTTCCTCATCTTGATTTTCTGTGCTCTTAGTACTTGGAAATCTTATTAGTTGGATGGTAGAAGTCCTAGATTAACCCTTTATTTTTTAAACCATTTCCTCTATCCGTTTTTCATTTCTTTGTCTTTTTCCAGTTCCTGGTAGATAGTCTTAATTTGTTTTCCAGCTGTTCTGGTGAATTTTTTATTTCTGTTTTCTTAATTTCACTTTCTGTGAACTTGTTTTTGTTCACTAAATTTTTTTTATACTATCTAATTCTTATTTCATGGATACAATAGTTTATCTCACTGCAGATCATTTGTTTTTGAAGAATTGCTCTGTAGGTTCCTTGTCTGGGTTTCCTTTGAGTCCTTACTGTCCTTACTCTTCACTGTCTTTCCTGCTGGACACTTTCTTGAAATGTCTGGTGATCCTTGACTTTCTGTTCATATGTCACAGTTAGATACAGAAGAACAGAAAGCTAAGAACCAATAGAAAGCTTTGTGTGCTTTGACAGGTGTGTCCACTGGTGGGCCTGGATGATGGGGAGGGGATCACACTATGTTGTTTGAGGACCTTCAAGTGTTATTTCTGTTGTCATCCCTGTCCCCCCACCCCCACACTATCTAGAGAGGAAATCAGGGCATCTGGAGGCTGAGTGCGCGCGCGCGCGCACACACACACACACACACACACTTCCATTTAATCCTTTCTTTTCCATGAACTCCTGTCTATTGCCAACTTCTCCAGATGGTAATTCTCTTGACTTCTGACAGTATTGGGGTGAGGATTAGGAAGGGGGGTGCCCTGAACTACTCATCACAGATATTTTACCCAGCGCCCTGCCACCCTCTGATTCCTGAGTCATTGGGGTTCTGAGCTTTAATTAGCTTGCTTTTTATCCTCTCACCTAGAACAAATTAAAACTTTAATTATCACTTGTCTATCTGCTTTTCTCCTTCCAAATTTTTTTGACCTCTTTTATCTGCATTATCTTAAGTTTTCTTTGTCCTTGTGGGTTTTTACTTTAGAAGTTTCTTTACTGTTACCTTTATGGGATTCTATGAGGGAGTAGAGATAAACATGAGTATTTAATCTGACATGTTTACTGGAAATCTCCACAAAGACTTTTTTTTTTTAAGATTTTATTTATTTATTTGACGGAGAGAGAAAGCGAGCACAAGCAGGGGGAGCAGCAGAGGGAGAGGGAGAAGCAGGCTCCCCACTGAGCAGGCACCCTGGGATCATGGCCTAAGCCGAAGGCAGATGCTTAACAACTGAGCCACCCAGGTGCCCCTCCACAAAGACCTTTTTAATCAAATTTTTTTCGTATCAACCTGTTGTCAGCTTGTGAGGTTTTCACAGTGTGTGCTACCTGGTAGTACACTAGGACTTTTCAGTGGCTCAAGGAATTTGTAGACCAAGAATGAACCTATGAATAAATGAATTGAACAGCTCAACTGGAGTGTCCTCTGGTTGGCAGGGAGCCTGGCCTGAGGAGGTTTGAGAGGCGGGGGTGGTGTCCTTTGTTTAGATGAGCCGGAAAAGCCTCATGGAACTCAGGAAGTGTTGCTCAGGGGAAAATGATCTCCCCAGCTGTGTTTAGGGCAGAGCGAAGGGGAGGTCGGAAGTAGGAAAGCCAACCAGGCTCTCTTACCAGCCAGAGGAGAAATCAGTGCCCCTGTCTGGATCACAGTTCCCTAGTGAAGGGGAACGAAGAGGAGGGTCTAGTTGACAGAGATAATATAAAGGGAAAAACAAATTTGGAAGTTAATTGTATGTGAGAGCAGACATTTTAGTGATATTTAAGTCAAAGATTATCCTCGTGTTTTAAATTTTAAGGATACACTGAATGTGGTCAGTACATTCTGTAATAAAATTGTTAATGCAAATCTACAAGTAGGTAACACTTCTCTGGTTGCCCTTTGCTTTAGGAGGAAAAAAGGGCAAGTTAAGTAAAACACTTTAAGCTTATATTTAATCAGAAAAGAAATTTCTGACTGTAGACCTGGGTCTGTAAAAATTGTGTGTGCTCTCTACCAGTGGTTTTCCAAATGCGGAGAGCAGCATCTGTCCCTCTTCACCTGCCCCCCTCCACCTGCACCCTGGAAGCCACCTTAGGATCCAGTAAATACAACAGTGACGAGAAGCAGCGGTGTCTGGAGCCCCACCTGCCACCTCCACCTTGTCCTGTCCAATGTCCTGACAATTCTCTTTTCAAATTTGGTAATAAGAACCCATGACAAAGACTTCGGAGAACCTTCAGTACTCAGAGAAAGAGGAAATGGTGTTCCTTTAAGGCAGAAGACTATACTAATGTCTGTGTTTACATGTAGTTTTTAACAATAAGAAGAAACTAAAAGAACTTTCTGATTAATACTTCTCTACCCGGAATATTACATTAGCATCGTAGCATAATCCTTGAGCTCTTAAGCATTCAGTTGTGATCTTGCTGTATTTGAGTTTCATTTGAGGCAGTGGCTTCCTGGTATCTTATGTGTGGCCCAGTGCCAAGACCAGTGTGAAACTAAGAACAACAACAGCAAACTGTTAGAGTAATTATAACAAAAGTCAAGTTTGTAGACTTATGTGTCAGGAATAAAAAATAAGAGTCCAATTTATTTGGCCTGTGTTTGGTGTTCACATTGCTGTTTATGTAACGATGCATATGGTCTTTCAAAGCGATTGGGCGCGTTCACGGTGAAATATCTGCCCGCTCCTATCAGCTTTCACAAATGTTATCTTTTTATATCTCCATCACTATTAAATCCCCAATTGGTAATTAGGATACCTCAGGGAAAAAAATCTTACATATAGACCACCATCCTGGCTGGAGGTTGTTATTCTTCTCTGAACATTTTGGTGCCCTGGTGTTGGCCTCATCCTCAAGCCCCCTTAAGTTAAAAATACCCGGTGTGTGGTCTTGCCAGCTGGGCCCAGGCCAGGATTTTTATAGCCTTATCTGGCCTGGGAATGGAGCTTAGCACTAGGGGGAGGTGCAGGAGTTGCCCTGTGGGTAGGGTCCTTGCTGGCTTGGGAGGCCCCACCGCCCTCCTGTCTTAGCTCTGTCATCCTACACAAAATAGAAAGGTAATCTGATGCCAGTCTCCACTCTGATAGCTTTTGGTCACTTGTTTGTTAAACTAACCAAGAAGACAACTTGAAGTAAATTTTCCTGTTATTTTTGAAGCCTGTTGTACCATCTGCTAGGGAGAAACTTCAGTGCCTAAGCACATATACTTTAACTAATTAATTGAGCACCGGCTTCCTAGAGAAACATGTTTATTAAATGTCAACAAATTTGGGACATTTAGTCTTCATTTCTGGTCTTCTATGTCCAATGGCATTTTTCCTAAATTATTTCTGGAATTTCCTTGGGATTATGTATGCTACTTTTTATTCCAAATTCTTGCTTAGTTTCTTCGGAAGGTTTCATTTATTTTCATAGATCTTCCCTAAGAGTACCTAGAAAATCATTTTTATCTCCTTTTCTCTCTCCTGTCTTTCCTGGATGCTGTTTCGTGTACCAGAACCGTAGGGTTAAAGTAGTAAATGCCATTGACACATTGCTTTGTTTTGTCATTAAACACTGGTGAGGAGTTGGGTGAAGTGAGGAATGATGTTACAGAATTTTCATTAAAAATAATTTTCAGGATGGGCGCCTGGGTGGCTCAGACGGTTAAGCGTCTGCCTTCGGCTCAGGTCATGATCCCAGGGTCCTGGGATCGAATTCCGCATCGGGCTCTCTGCTCCTTGGGAGCCTGCTTCTCCCTCTGCCTCTCTCTCTCTCTGTCTCTCATGAATAAATAAATAAAATCTTTAAAAAAAAAAAAATAATTTTCAGGCCATACCCTTCAGTAGTCACAGTGTGTGATCTCGTGCTTACGACTTAAAAATAGTAAATAGAATGTGAATTCATAGAAGTTTCTGCCTATATGTGGTTCAGAAGAGTCAAAATTTAAACACTGCATTGCGTAAACTCTTAACGTCTTTGTATGTTTTTCTGGCTCAAAGAGCAGACAATCACATTAATTTTCTCCCTCCTTTCTTACTACTTGATGGAAGGGGAAAAAGAAGAAAAAGACAAATATTTGTATGGGTTAGGGAGGGGAGGTGTTCTGTTTTGTTTTGTTCTGTTAAAGCTTTTATGGAATGTGTAGGTGGTAAGCCAATTGTAACAGTTTGTGGGGACCCTAGGAAGGGAAACCGTGTCATTGGCCCTGACACTGATGATTGAAGGACAATTGTTCGCTTTCTCTTGCAAATTAAAAATACATGAGAGCAAAAAAAAAAAAAAAAAAAAAGTGCTTGAGAGCACCTTTTTGACACCGGGTTTGCTGAAACATCACTGCTGTCTTTTTTGGCATACTCCTGTGGATGTTTTTGCACAAAGTGGTATCTGTCAGAACTTGAAGTATCTTTGCTGTCTTTGAGCAGGCAGTGCTGGGACAAGTTTGAGCACATGGTTACTTGACACACACAGGGCTGCTGATCGCTGGGAGAGAATGTTTTACTGTAGCAAAGTTGATGAGCAAAGAACTGTACCAGTTTATATACTGTCCTCTCCATAATTACTGCCCTCCCACTTTGGATCCTCACTTCTTTTTCTGAAAGTAGAAAAGATGGGACACGTGGTGGGAAATCTCGAGAATGCTGGAGCAACTTATGAGTAGATTGGAGACCCTGTGTTGCTGGTCAGTCCATATTCTTATTATAGCAGTTCTGGTGATACCGGACCTCTCCAGCATTCTTACTCAGGTTGGAGTTCTCACAAGAAACTGCATAAATATTTTTCTTTTGGAGGAACAGTCTTCTAAAATATAAGTGGCTTTTGTAAATTCATATTGTGGATTCCTTATTTTGTAGGCTGGGAAATCCATGGAAACAATCCTATTTTTAATGTCTTTTATATTCATGACTAAAAAGGGGTTAGTAGGGTGAATGAATAGGGACCACTTCCAGATCTTGTTGGCACACATGGTATTTTTTAATAAATGAGGTGCACGCAACCACAAGTGTTTCTGCTTTATTTCCTGGAAAATGCTGAACTTCACATTTTGGGGGGAATGGGAGAATAGTTCTATTCTCTCCCCCATGCCCCCCATTATAAAGTACTACTTGTAAAAGATTAAGCATGCTTTGAAAATGTTTAATGCAGAAATGGTAAAAGGCTTAAAAGTTCTCTGAAATCTCTTCAGAGATAATAAGTCTATTGTATGTACTTCTAAATAAAGTTTTAAAATGGTGTAATGTTACACATGTTCTACTGCAACTAGCTTTCCTCGCTTAATGAATCTTAGACATTTTCTTTGTGTTTGCACTATCCATATCTAGATAATGCCATACCATATTCCTTTGTATGGATATATTGTCATTTGTTTAACCAGATTTCTGATTGAGGGATATTTGGGTTGATGCCAGTATTTAACTGTGACAAATGATGTTGCAAAAAGTGCTCTCTTACAGTTGTATCCTCATGAAAGTATTTCTTTAAGATAAATTCCTAGAAGTAAAATTGGAGGGTCAGAGTCAGGGTTTGTTTTCCTGTAATAGGAGGAAGACATTCACCCAAGAACTCAACTTTGCCTGGTCTTCTGCTTTGTAACAAGTATCCTTTTACTGTATTATCAAAAATAGGACTCTAGGTAAACTGCAGTTTGGAGGGGTGGGGGGAAAGTCTCTCAGGGTTAGTTTTTGTTTGGAAATGGATGTTTTTGTCATTTGACTTTTTCCTGTAGTCTTTAATCTGCAGGTGAAAAGCTTTACATGAAACAAACTTTTAAAATTTAAAAGTTTTGCTTGCATTTTATAATAGATGATTAGTAAAATGATAAACATAGTCTATTTGGTGTGAACACTAGTTCCTTCTGTTTTATGATCTGTACTGTATCCTGTAATGTTGGGAGACTTCTTTGAGTTTATTCTTTGCCTTTGAGTTCTTTTTGATTTTGTAGTCAAATGATAGCTAAATTAAAGTCTAGAAAGTGGATGATGTCCATTGGTAAATAATCCGTTGAACACTGTTCTGTGTAAAATGCTCAACAAAGTATGACGGTTTCCGTCCCTAGATAGCTGGGGATTTGATTGGAGTTAGAAGCCATATGGGGCACCTGGGTGGCTCGGTAGGTTAAGTGACTGCCTTCGGCTCAGGTCATGATCCTGGGGTCCTGGGATCGAGCCCCGCATCGGGCTCCCTGCTCAGCGGGGAGCCTGCTTCTCCCTCTTCCCCTGCCTGCCGCTCCCCCTGCTTGTGTTCTCTCTCTCTCTGTCAAATAAATAAATAAGATATTAAAAAAAAAAAAAGCCATAAATGCCTCCAAGTGTGCAGAGTCATGTGAGGTAGAGTAGGGTGAATGGAAATATGGTTAACAATCCCTTACCTTAAACTTAAAGTATAGTCATTTTTAATGATCGCAGAGTAGCTCCTCATTAGAATTAGTACAGTCCCACAAATAAATACTTAATACACAAGGAGTGTAAGTATTTTTTCTCTGAAAATTAAAGTTAGGGATGCCTAGGTGGTGCAGGCAGTTAAGCATCTAACTGTTGGTTTTGGCTCAGGTCATGATCTCAGGGTCGTGGGATCAAGCCCTGCTTTGGACTCTGCACTCAGCATGGAGTCTCCTTGAGATTGTCTCTCTCCTTCTGCCCCTGCCACTTGTGCTCTCTCTGAAATAAATAAGTAAATAAATAAATAAATCTTTTTAAAAAAAGAAAATTAAAGTTAGACTTAATGTCATTTCAGAATTTCTGCTGAGTGGAAAGAATTTTATACTTAAATTTTATCACCGTTACCCATGTCAGATAACTAGTTTTGCTGTAGTCCTTGCAACTGTTTTGTTTTTTTCTAAGTGGTCTGGGGCTCAGCAGGCATGTTTGAAAGACCCTGACCTGGTTGAAGATGCTAAACTTACTTATCAGCCCTTCTATGAAGCCACATTGAATTAAAAAATGAAAAAAGGGGAAAATGGCTTACATTTTCTTTTTCTGGCAGGAGAAGTGATGGGTATTTTCGGTAAAATGTCCAGATAATGTCACAAGTATAAAGACATAAAAATTCCTCCATTATCCTTCTACCCAGAGATAAAAACTGGTTAACAAGGTTTTGTATGAATCTGTAGACCTTTGCATGTATGTTTAACAAATTTTTATTAACAGCTTTGGGCACTGTTTACTCCCTGTTCTGTGTGGTTATATCATCATTACCATGTTGCAGTGCGCGAGCTCTGGAAAGAATCAGATGCCTTGGGTTCTCTGTGTATGCCAGGGCCCCCCGTCTGGCAGTAGGGGCTGTTCCTCAGTCTTCAGAAGCCTGGAAAGGGGACCCAGAACTTCTGACTTTGAAAAGGAAACATACACCCTCTTTGTTCTCCATACACCATCCAGTCATTAAAGATTCGGCTTGTCCCTTGTTATTTTGCAGCTTCTGTTTTCCGGTTTGCTTTTGACACTCCCATATTTAATTGTATATTGAAGAAGTAAAAATAAAGAGTGTATTTTTCAAGGAAGAATGTTTTTTGGAAAGGATTTTTTTCTCTGTGACAGTGGATGAGACTTCTGAAGGCTCTGGATCTAGGTTATTGCAGGGTTTGCTTTCTCTAAGCTGGAACTGTCCAACTGCTATGCTATTTCAGACCTGGCCTATCTTTCCCTTTCAAGCTCCAGAGATAATTTATAGCTGTAGGGTGTCAGGAGTGGGTTTGAGTTGGGCCTGCACAGTGTAACATGGAATTTTGCAAAGATTGTTAGTTGAAATTGCTACTTCAGCATTCACATGACTAAGTACAGTAAACTTCTTACACAGTTAATTTATTTGAATATTTATTGATTGAGTCCTTCATGTAGAATACTACAGTAATGAAAAAGCCCAGCACATGTTCAGAGCTGATTTGGCTTTTTAAAAAATTCTAGGCTTGAGTGTAGTCAGCTAAATGATCTTTAGCAAAATTGGCAGTAAATGGATGCCCATAGGCTGGGAATCAACTTCTTCTTCTTCTCTGAAGGTATTACAGAGTTATTGTTAGCTCTAAGTGTTAGGTTAGTCTAGAAAAGGGACATTTCCAGTTGTGTAAATACTTGTTATTTACATATTTTCTTCCAAATTGGGGAAAGTTATATTTCTACTCTTTATCTCTGGCATAAGCATGCAGGGACTTTGAATGAGAATATTTTATTTGTTCATTTTACGGTAGGCTTCATAAATTCAGTTTGTTTCTGTGTTTAAGTCTCCTTTAACTTAAAAATAAATTTAGGAGCCAGTGATTGGACTTTATTAATACAATGTTTTCATAAAAATTAGACTCCTAAGACTATGACTCCTTTCCAACCAGAAGGATATAATTTTTTTCTCTCTGAACCCAAAATTTTACCATTAGCAGATGTTTTCCCAAAACTGACCACAAAGAAACATGTCAAGACTAACTCAGGATTATACAGAAAATTAAACTATGATTTAATTACAACAATTGACTCTCTGGCTCTATTAATAGCTAATGACTTATATTTTCCTGTGCCTGTGAGCTATGCTTTACTGTGTTTTAGAGCTTTCAGATATAATCATTAGTGTTCCCAGAGACAAGACGTTCCTAGAGACTAGGTTCTTTTCATTTATGGTTTCGTATTTATACTCAATGTTTCTTCCTCCCCCACTTAATTGGGAGAACAGAGAAAGAGAGGTTTACCAAACAGATTTAGGCTCGAAAACCCAAACCTTCCTGATGCCTTTCTGAGCTTGCTGTAAAAATGCAGCAGAATCTTGTTATAATGCTGATAGGAGGGATAATACCTAGAAACTTTTAATGTTACCTTGAGGAATGTACTGTACGCACCGTTGGCACACAGGTAATCTGTTTGACTGACTGACTTACCAGGACCATGCTGTAGGGTGGTACTTTATGATCTTATAGAACTTAAGGACTGGATTAGAAATTAGAACTTCAGAATTCCCAGTTTAGATCTGTGCTTTAAGTCTTAACACATTGGAATTATAGCCATTAGGTCAGCCCGTGTCCTAATGTGTTGTGAGACTAGATCAAAATCTATATGAAAGTGATTTGAAATACTTTGATAGATTCTTTAAGATAGTCTTGTCATTTTCTTCATTCAGAGTCCTAGGATTGTCCTAATGATGAGTTTTCTTTCCACTTGGGGCCTGATAATAGGCCTTAATATAGATCCCAAAGTTGGTCAGTTTGGGGCCAGGTATTCTTTTCTAGGGAGGCCTTGGTTTACCTTCGGGTCACTCTGTGGGTTGGGATAGGGTACAGCTGGAGCCTCTTGGAAGCCTGCTTCTTTGTTCTTACACTGAGGCATTTTATGGTAGGATGCAGGTCTGACTCCTTGTTTCTTTGGCTGTGCCCACACAGTTGCTCTTTTCTTACATTGTGTCACGCTCATGACACAGATACTCCTTTCCATTTGCTTTTGAGCTCTCAAGCTCAGCCTTAACCTGTGAGAGGTGGTTTCTGCGTCTGTAAGATGGGTCTTATATTACTGCCTGCCTCCGTAGGTTTTTATGAGGGTTAAATGAGATGATACTTGTAAAGCATTTACCAGTAGAACTCACCGAAAACCACACACACACACATACACGCACACACAATGTGTGTGTCTGAAAACGTTGTTATGAATGTTTTCACAAAACATATGGTTCTTCAGTGAGTTGTGAATTATGACATTAACAATTTACTTTATGAACCAAAGCTAGCAAGCTAACTTTCCCCCTCCTTTTCCCTCCCCTCCCCTCCTCTCCTTTCCTCTTTTTTCTTGCTTTCACTAACAGTTGAACACAGTTGCCATGATGAACTAGAATGTACTTGAAATGGCTGGGTTTTTTTGGGCTTGAGTGACTGTTAATTCTTATTTGGGGTTTTTCTGTGGAAATCCTTACTGTCCATACCTGAGGGAGTTTAGAGACCCTTTGGGAGGGCGGGAGGCAGGGGTTAGGGATGATGGAGTAGCAGAACATGCTGAAGATTTGAGTAGTTCAGTCCTTCAGGCTTATTAAGTAGCCTCTTCAGACCCAGGACATTGGGGGCATATAGCAGAATTGACACAAATTGTTTCAGGACTGAGGAAATCTAGATTGTTCTATTCCCTTTGCTTCAGATCTTAGTGACGTAAATGATTGAGGACTCAACTCTCCTTTCCACCTTCCCTCAAATGATCCAGTCAATGTGGAATGGTTTCAGACTCAGGAAGTCAACTAACATGATGTAATCTGGTTGTTGTGATTGAGTATGTTGGGCACAGATGAAACAGTGAAGGATTTGGGAAGGTTTTATTATATTGAGACTTCATTTCTTTTGAGAAAATGTCATAACACATTAACTGCTATAATTACCATAAATAATTAAATCAAAAACAGGACCATCAGAATAAATTAACAAAACATGTTAAGGTGGTAATGTGGGCTTTTGTTTCTTTTTTGCTTTGTCCTGTTAACTTCCGGTGAACCATTAGACACTTTTTGTCTAGTTGATCCATTTGATAAGGCTTTTATTGATAAACTACTAGCTCAGGGCTATTGGGGAAGGGGTGGATGCTTCTCATATGGAATGGAATATGTGTCAAAAGTAAAAATAACGTCACCAGTGTCAGCTTAATTTAACAGGAAGCGATGAAGGAACATGGGTCAGGGGGATTGTGAATGATCTCCAAGTTTGTAATATCTAATTATTCAGAATTAGCAGTAAATTTTCAGGGAGTGTGGGTGATACATTAAAAGCAAGTTAATGAGCAAATTGCTCTTTAATTTTCAAAAGCTGGGAATTCAAGCTGAATTTACACTGCGAGTGAACTTCAGCTACAAAAATGTTATTGTATGTAAGTGCATACCTACGGGTTTGCATTCTGTAGTACACAGGCTGTTTCATTTGTGGAACATGTATGTTAAAATAGAAGCATGTGATTATGGTCAACAGTACAGCGGACCTGTTTCTTCTGTGTGTTTCACATGTTATCTTGGTTTAACTGGTATTTATTTCACAAATGAGTAATCACTTGATCAACCTATATGTTTACTTTTATTTTTAGTTCTCTGTTTTGACAAAATGTCACCTATTTGAGGCAGGGTTTCTGATAAAAGTTGTAAAATAATCACTTTACATTGAAATGTTAATAATCAAGTCAAGCAGTAAGTTAGCTGTATGAATATTGGTTAAAACCATGAAACCTTAAGTTCGTCAAAACAGTCCATCCTTTCAAATGGATTCCTAAATCTGTTATGTGAATGTGTGTGTGTGTGTATCTATTTGAAATCCCGCAATTAGAGATGGGAATACATAATCCATTGATTTATATCAGAGAAATTAGCTCTGGAATATAGAAGCCAGCTGGTTACTCTCTTGGATCCTTGATGCTATGGTATTTTTATAAAAAAGGCAAGTGTTGAAAATTACATGAAAATAAAGACTATACTGGTTTATTATCAGATTTATAAGGAGAAATTTGGTTCTGTAATATGTGTTCGTGTATTGTAATTACAACTGTGGTCATGTAGACTGATTATACATAGTGGATGAGATAGTGGGTTCTGGAGTCATTCTGGACCTTAGTTTCTTTGTTGGCTTATTATGAGGATTAATTGTGTTCATATGTATTTAAGTTCCTAAAACAGTGCCTGGCACAGGGCAGACACTCAGTTTATGTTGCTTAATGTTAACCCAAGTGAATTTATTGCAGATACCATATGGAAAGATGTGTGTATGCGTAAACAGACACATTCAGCTATATGCATGTATAGAACCATCTCTACATGTGTATATGATGATCGTATAGCCTACACTTTTCAGGACACATTGAATGACGCTATAAACACTGATACCACCCTCCTGTGTGCCACATGCTGGTTTTATCATTTTGCATATATCAACTCATTCAGCTTCATAGCAGTTCCATGAGGTATATACTGCCGTCTCGTTTTACAGATGACGAAACGAAGGCACAGAGAGATTAAGTCACTTTCCCCAGTTCTTGTAGTGGACATGTTGGAACTGAATTCAGTTAGTGCTGTTCTGACTCTTAACCGCTTTGCCATGCTGCCGCCCCAGCACTGGGTCTTGTTCCTACGAGGATGCTCCCGTTTGGCTTTCGTGTAGCCACGTATGTTTGCAAATATGCCTGTATATCAGTTACAGCCCATTTATTGCACTTTCTCTCTGTGTGTGTGTATGTGTGTGTATTCTCATACACACATGAAATGATGTCAGTTTCTAGAATGCTTAGATCTAGTAACCCCTATTGCTTAAAAACCCATGGGTCTGCTTAATTGTAGAATATGTCAGTCATATTTTGTTGACAGTGTAGCATAAAATGCAAGGGGAAGAAAATTAGGAAGATGTTTGATGCAGTATCTAAACTGAATAGCCAAGAGATTGAAATTTGGGGTCTCTGACTTCTGATTTACTCCAAGGTGGTGATGGCCCAGAGCGGCTTATGGTTGAATCTGTGGTGTCGTGTGGTGGCAGCTGAGACTGAGGGAAACTTGTATTTCCTGCCTGGGGCTTGCTTAAAGTATCACAACAGCTAGAAGGTCTCCTGGGTAAGGGTAGTGTGGTTGGCTAAGTGCTTTTGAATCCCGTACTCTCACTGGAACCTTGAACTGACCCAGTTAGATAGTGCTGGGAGTGTGTCACCATTTTCCAGGTGAGGGAATGGAGGCTTAGGTTAAGGAACATTCTCCAGGTTCTACAGTTCTGAAGTATCAAAGGCTGACCGTAGGTTTTCCGATGACCAAACCACGTGCTGTCTTTCTGTCAGCCACGATTTCGGAGAGTGTCCGAGTC
The DNA here is from genome assembly GCF_011800145.1 of Mirounga leonina. Taxonomy (NCBI): domain Eukaryota; kingdom Metazoa; phylum Chordata; class Mammalia; order Carnivora; family Phocidae; genus Mirounga; species Mirounga leonina. The sequence continues at coordinate 926,193 of NW_023270816.1, forward strand.
CTTGTCTCCTCCCCATGTCGAGGCAGTATGTAACTCCTGTGAAGCTTAAATGCCAGGCATAAGCCACTTGAAATTAAAGGACAGGTGGCCCAGTGGGTAGAAGCAGGGGCCCTGGTGTGGCCTTGGCCTAGCTCCAAGCGTCTGGTGTGGGGGTTCCGCCAGGCCCTCCTGCTCCAGAGCATCGCTATTTGTTTGCATCACTAGGCCGTCAGTGTGGAGGAGGGCCTTTTTCTGAAATTTCTCTTTGAACTGGACATTTGAGATGGGGCGAGGGTTGGGAGAGGGGCCCTGACAAAGGGGCTGGTCACCTGTTCTGGGCTGCTTTCATTTTCTGTTTTCTTTTTTAGTGTGGCTTGAAGAGAAGAAGAGGCAAGTAGCTTTCTGTCCCTTAACTAGTACGGCAGTCAGTTTTGCATTTGTAATAAAAATGATTCAAGAATGTCTAATTTGTTCCTTTTCAGTTATCCTTTAAACTTCCGGCCTTAAACCTGATGTGATCCTCTGCTGGAGAGCAGTACTGCTGTTGGTCACCCGTTGCTTTAGTTTTTGGCCACGGAGAGACTGAGAGCAGGGAAGAGTTAGTATTCCTTGTTTAGTGACTTCTATAATATTTAGATTTTGGTTTTGGGTCTCCCTCCGCCCCCAAACATTGCAGTATTTACTGGCATACTTTAGTGCAAATGTGAAAAGGAAACTGTTAAAAATTTATTTTATAATGTATAAACCAGCATTTTATATGGAACTGTGCGTATGGCAGCTTTTCCGTTTGTGTTAACCGATACTAAAGCTTTTCTAGATTAAAAACCGTAGGTTGCAAAACATGTGGGTTTGTTTTTTTCTTTTTCTTTTTCTTTTTTTTTCCCCTGTGCAGTTATTTCTTTATCACTGAGTTGTCCTTCCAAGCCTGGTCTAAATGTGCTTGAAAATTACCATCTGCTCCCTGCAGTTTGGAGAGGGCACAGAGAGACTAAGGTAGAAAGCTGTCACTTCTAATATTTTCATTCAAACTTTCACACCCTTCTTGTCTAGTTACGTAATTGCATGCAGAGGAGTTGTTTTAGCCATTTGGTCTTATCCTAATTTTTAAATGGGGTGGGGGGGCATAGGGAGAGACTGTTCAATTTTAAGAGCTGGGGCACAGTACTGATTCGAGTTTGAGAATCCGATAAACCACGAAAGCATTGAGCATTCACCTCCCTGCCCAGTAAGTCACTGGCTCTGTCTGTGGTATAAGTGAGACGATGTGGAAAAAAACCACCCAACTTACAGATAACATTTTCTTACGCAGAACGTGCTTTCTTACAAATTTTGAATACTGTGTTCTCAGATTTCATTTTCTGAAGTTGGTATAGCATAGATTTAATGATTTAGTAGTTCTTTACAATCTTATTTGATGTTCAGAATTTATTATAGATCCTATCGGAAGGATTTTGCATTGCTTGCATAATTTATTTTTTTAATGTCCCCCTTTTTTTAATCTTAAAAATTGATCTATTTTGGTTTTGATTGGAATGAACGACCACAATAGGATTTGGAAATGAAACATGACGGAAGCCTGTTAGTGTAAACTGCCAATAATTTCTAATAGTCAGGAACAAGAAGACCATTAAAAATGGGACTAATGCCAATAAAAACGTAGTAAGATAAAATGATAGTGTTACTGTAGTCCAGAGCTGTAAATTTTGATCTTCCTGCAACTTAATTATCTAACATCCACATCAAGCTGAAGACCGTAGTTTTACCCTTCCATTTACTTGGGGATGATTTTAAGAGAAGAAAAGGATTTCAGTCTTCATTTGGCAGAATGATGGTTCTGACTTCCATATAATGGAGTATTCAGTAATTCCCACAAAAGATATTTAGTTAAGATGTCTATAATTGATTTTTTTGAGGAACAGCATTCTAGGCTTTTCATAATTAGAACAGAAAACTGAAAACAGAAATTCTCTCTCTCTCTCTCCCTCCCTCTCTTTTTTTGGGGAGGGGGGTTATTTTCTAGCCTATGATAATCTGAGTCTCTTTAGAACCATTGGTCTATTTAAGTACCCCGTTTGTGCCAGGGTGTTTGCCTTTTGTACAACCAACGTTTTATAATTTCTCTAATGTAACAAAAACTTGCTTTGGAAAAAGATGTATATTCCAGGCTCTTACAGAATACATGGAGAGCCAGAGAGCGGGTAAGTCAACAACCTTATATAATGTGGTCATTAGTATGATAGAGATCTATAGAAGAGCTGTGGGAATCTCAGGAGGGAGATAGTGACTCAGTGGAGGCTGAACTGGGTAGGCTTGACAGGAAGGTAGGTAACATTTGAACTATGTGTGTGTGTGTTTCATACCCTTGGCAGTGGAAACAGTATATTCAGTGTTCTATAATCCTAAACTTGCATGGTGTGTTGAAGAGTAATGTGATTCTCATAGGGCCAAAGGTATTGGAGAATGCGATATAAGTTTGGATTGGGAAAGTAGATTAGAGAAAGGTTGTGAATGTGAATGGTCTTATATACCATTCCAAGCAATTTGAACTTGACTATGTCTAAATAGGAGCACTTCCTGTATTTGTAGGAAGTTTTAAGCTGGGAAGGAACGATGAAATCTGTACGCCAGAAGGTAATTGCTGGCGTGTAGAGAGTAGACTGGACAGGGAGTGCTGAAGGAGGGTGAATGATCAGTGTGACCCTACTAGGACTTGAGAGGTTAGGGGTAAGGTGCAATTAATAGGTTGAATACATGGATCTTAGTAACCAAGCATCAGGTAAGGTAAGGGAGGGCTTTTGGGCATCTGGTTAGATGTCCGTATAGAGATAGAGGAGGGGCAATAGATTTGGGAGAAGACAGGGACTTTGGTTTTCTGGTGGTAGCCTGCAGGAAGTGCAGGTGTTTAATGGACAGTCGGAAATATGGGTCAGGGGAATTGTGGATGCTGAAGATAGAATCTTGAGGTTTGATTCTAAAGTTATGGTGTGGCTCATTGGTTCTGAGTCCTGGCATCTCTTTAGAATCAACTGGGAAACTTTAACGAAGTGTACATGATGAGCCCATCCAGCAGGTTTATCTTACTTTTTCTGGGGTGGGGGGAAGGGGGTCCTGGACCCTGTGGAACCTGGATTGAGAATCAGAATTGTGAGTTCATAGTAGAAGCCATAGGAAAGGGTGTGCGGTGCCTATGGAGTATAAAAGAGGAGGGGGACAAACCTTGGAACCCAAGTACTGAAGAGGTGAATGGCAAAGCAGGAGCTAGAGGAGACAGTGACAAGGATGGTAAAGAAGGCAGAGCGGTAAGAGGAACATCAGAGCACCGTGCTGTGAGAGAGATGGGGACGGGGCCAGAACGGAGGAGTGTAGGTGGTCAGCAGTGTCCGCGGCTGCAGAAGGGTCAAGAAGAAAGGATTAAGAAGTGGCCAGAGATACTTTTTTTTTCTTGCTGTGATTTGATAGTAAGAGTTAAATTGCAGTGGTTTGAGGAATGAATGAAGGGAAGGAGGCAGTGCATGTAGATTGTTCTTTGAGTCTGCTTGTGTTGTTCTGTAAGGTCCACGAATGCTTCTGCATTGTTGAACGCCTGCTCTGTGCCCACCTGGGTGCGGGAGCCCGGCAGTTCCAGTTTTGGCTAAGTTACTTCCTTATCCTGGGGAGCTTGTGGTCTTAGGAAGAGATAGGTGAACACATGATGACTTAGGTCAGATGAGCTGAGTTTCATAAGATGAACAAATCATTTAAGGAAAAGGTGGGCCCCATGTTTCAGGCAGAAAGTGTAGCACGAGGGGGGCAAGGTGGGGTGAACTGGTTTAGTTGCATGTGAGTAGCTCACTTGAGGTGATACTGGGAGGGATGCTTTGGTCATGGAGAACTCTGAATGCCAAGTTGGGAAGCCTGACTTGATCCTGTAAGCAATACGGAGCCTTTCTCATTCTAAGGGGGAAGAGAAGTGGACCTTGGAAATGAGCATTTTAAATGGTAGATCATTTTCTGCCCACTGCTTGATGGGGAAGAAGGACTTACAGGGAAAGAACTTGGAGATAGAGAATGGCCTATCATGAGCAGAATAAAGTAGGACCCCCATGGATTTGTATTGTAGGGATAAAAAAGGGTGAGACTGAATGTGTCCCCACAAAATTCCTATTTTGACACCTGGCCCCCAGTGTGATGGTGTTAGGAAGAGGGGCCTTTGGGAGGTGCTTAGGTCATGAGGACAGAACCCTCATGAACAGGATTAGTGTCCTTATAAGAAAGACCCCAGAGAGCTCCCTTGCCCCCTCTCCCATGTGAGGACACAGTGAGAAGTGGGCTGCCTATGAACCAGGAAGCGGGCTCTCACCAGGTACTGAAACTGCTGTCCTTGATTTTGGACATCCCGGCCTCCATAACTGTGAGAGATGAATTTCTGTTGTTTATAAGATGCTTGGCTTATGATAATTCTGTTACAGCCTGAAGGGACTAAGACAGGTAACTTAAAATCTGTGTAGAAGGTAAACTGGGTATGGGGCACAGAGGTTGATTATGTTGGGGTAAGAAGGTACAGAATGCGAGGGGAGGTCTTAGACAACTCCACGTTCCTGCTTTGGATGGAAGGAGAAGACTTTGGTTCCAATAGTCAAGAGCCTGAATATAAAAGGAGAGGCAAGTTTTGTGGAGGAGGATGATGGGTTTGATTTTGGATATATTGAGTTGGACTTGGTTGTGTTAGTTGTGTACATGTGAGGATGGTAGAGTATTCTGTCTGTATTTTTTTTTCCTTTAAGAATCTTAAAGCAACATGTCTACTCCATTCTCATAAACTTCCCTGAGAAATATAGGATAGTTGTATCTTTATTTTATAGATGGGGAAACTGAAGCAATTAAAATATTAAGTGACTTACCAAAAGTATGGAATAGCAAATGGAACCTAGGCTAATGAACACCCCAGTTCTGTGTGCATATAGTATGTACAGTTCTATGTGCATATAGTAGTTGCCAAAATGTGTTTTCAGTTGCTGAATGGATGATAAGTGAATTATTCTGATCTCCGTGATGCTGCACACAGCTCCTGAGCATTTGCATTGGGCACAGAACTTCTCTGAGCAGTGGGCTCTTCATCTGCACAATTGGGTGTGTGGGGCATGCAGAAGGGAGAAGAGATTCTATGACTTTTCAGTTTCTTGCTAGTTCAAACATTCTGTGTTTCTAGACTTCCAGTGCCATCAACTTGAAATTGTTCTTTGAAGTAACTAAAAAGTAGTGTTCAACCCCTAACAGATGATTTATTTTCTATCCTCTTTTTCTTCAAGAGGAGAATGGAAAAGTTATGTCTGTAGAACACAGTGGGTTAGAAATGGCTTGTGAGAACTAGTTCTATATTTTCTTAAAATTAATCTTCTCCCTCATAGCAAAGCCTCATGTACTTAAAGTAATTGAATGGGCTGCAGGGTATACTGGGAATTGTAGTTTTCCACTTCTTTGTGTTCTGAAGATTAATAATCTTGCAGCCCTCTGAGGGAGATAAGGAGAGGACACTCTCTGACAAATTGTTATCGTGTCTTTCAGAAGTGTGCTTTGAGCAGTGAATATACCCTCAATGCCTCCCTTGGGCTTTTAGCTTGATTCTAAGTAATGGTAATATATAAAGTATGGCTTTAAACATTTTTTTGGCTTATGATACTGTACTTCTTTTCTAGTAGTGTCTTTAATCTTTTCTTTTAGCCTAGTTTTAAGAAAGTTTTTGTTTGTATCAAGGTTATAGATGTAAATGGTTTTCAAAGACAATGGTTTTACAAGATCTGCCATCAAAAACGGTAGTCACTGCCCCCCGTTCTCCAGTTCACTTCCCCAGCGGCAACAGCCACTTTGAACTCTTTTATTTAACTGATTCTTCAAGGACGCCTCCATGTTTTTGAATAACATTTCTTTGCGTTGCTGCTTTCCATTTAAGGTGATGATTTAATGCTCCTTTCTTACCCTGTCCTCACCACAAGCATGAGTCCTGCTCATGCCTATTCATCCTCTCGGTATAGCTTTGTTGTGACTTGGGTTTGATCACTGTTGTGTTGACATTACTGAGACCCGGGAACTCTATTCGGAAATGAGCCATGTAGTAAATGGCTGTCCTCTCCTGCGCAGGTCTTTGTTTTTCTCCCAGTCAAGAATTGACTTTTCTTTAATTTTCTACATGTATTCATTACTCACTCTGCTTAGGATTTTTAATCCATCAAAGCTGCCCACCTTTTGTTGTAAGTCGTTCAGTTCCAACAGGCCTGCGATCAGTTTCATCTTGTCGAGGACTCTCTGCTAGGGCCTCTGGCTTTCTGGCCCTCTCTAGGTACCTCTGTGTCTGATGCATACATCTGGGGACCTCCCTTTACTTTCACCTTGGAATTGCCCTCCACCTCGCTTCCTGTGTGGGATCTCTGGTTTCCTGGATTCTGTGTCTGTCTGATTTTGGTGCAGCTCATCCTCCAGTAGCTTTCTCAGGAATGGCGTGGGGAAGTAAAATTTTAAGATCTTGCTTGTCTGAAAACGTCTTTATTTTACCCTCATAGATGACCTAAAGATCGACTGGGGATAGTAGTTTGGAAATCATTTTCCTTTAGAATTTTGAAGCGGTTGCTTAACTGACATTTAGCCGCCAGCGTTGCTGTTAGGAAGTCTGAAGCCATTCCTCTTGCTTCCTGATTCTTTGCGTGTCCCTCCACCCTCCCTGACCGTCCTCACACCTTCTCTTCCCCGCACTGTCCTTAAATTTCACCGGGGTCCCGTTTTATCCACTGCCCTGTGCGCTCTTTCGACCTTGGGGTCATGTCTTGAATTACTTTTTTTTATCTTCCTTCCCCCCTCATTTTTCCTCTTCTCTCATTCTAAGATCTTTGTCACCCGATACTGGACTTACTGGGCTTATCTTTTCTACTTTTTTTTTTTTTTTTTAATGTCATTTTCTTTTATGCTCGCTTCTGGAAGAGTTCTTCGTTATATTGTATTTTTAATTTCCAAGGCTCTTTCTAGGCTTCTTTCCCCGCCCTTCTTCATCCCTCTTGCCTCTCCTCCTCCTCTTTTTTCCTTTTCTTAATTCTTCTTTATTTTGTTTTAATAGAATTTTGTTCTTGTTTCAAGATTATTTTTTTTATCTCATTGAGATATTAATAATTGTAGTGCCTTTTGCATCACTTCACTGCCTTCTAATTTTCCTCTACCCCCCCCCCCCTTTTTTTTTCTTGTTTTGGTCTCTCTTTTCCCGTTGAAGGCTTTCCTCAGCTACCAGTAGTTCTTTCTTGTCCAAATGCTGTGGCAGGGCTTGCTGATCATAAGATCTACTGGGAGGTACATGGGTGGGCTGTTTAGGGGAATTGGGGACACGCCCACTCCTATCGTAGTATATATTTAGATATTTAGATCTTTCCTAATTGGACTGGCCTCAGATTTACCGTGGGAGGAGGGCTGTTGGCAGGGTTGTAGGGAGGTATCTCAATATTCAGTAGATATTACTGAACCACAACCCTTCTATGGTAGTGGTTCTGGAAAATCACTGTTTTTCCCCTCCTCTGGGAATAAATCTCTGGGTTTCTGCCAGGTGGAGGGAGATGCTATGCTTGGTGGGAGAGACCCCCCCTCCCACCCCTGACACACACACACCCATCCATACCACTCTGCTCTCAGAGGTATCTGGTACCCCCACTTTCTGAGCCTTTTGAAGATTCTGCCTTGTCAACTGTGTTGGCTGAGTTAGTTACTAATTGTCCATCTGTTTCTAGCATCCAAAATTTTGTTGCTGTTGTTGTTCCTGTTCTTGTGGGTTTGTTTTATAAAAATAAACAAACAAAAAAGCAAATGAAAAAGCAAACTGTACTGTCATTTTGTTTTTAGGAGGGAATGATACTAGATGTAAGTGTTGAATCTGCCATGTTTATCCAGAGTCGTTCCAGGTTATAAATAGTACATCTACATTTGTAGGTCTGACCTATATATGCTACTTCATAAATACCTTTGTAATTTATGTGAATATGTACTTAACTGTGGGTTACAGTCTGTCCAGTACATAAACAGAACTGTCACAGACATTAAAATGTAATTAACAGCTGCGAGAACTGTCTACACTCTGTGATCTCTTTTGAATGGTTTATACTATTTGCAAGTTGAAAATGTAGTTGATTCTGCAATCATCATGGAAATTATTTCATTTAAATGTGATTTAGTGCATCTTATTTTCTGTATAGACATCTGAAAATGACTTGTGGCCACAGTCTTCCCTGTACATGAATACCCCATTCAACATGGCCTGCTGTGGTGCGGACTTGTTAAAATGGTATTTGTTTCAGAAATATTTTCCTGTAAAGACATGTATGTACACATGTCAGTATGGGTGTCTGCACATATAAACAGGCCATCACGGCCCTCTTGCTGTGTCTTCTACGTTTCAAGGGGTGTAGCGTGCTCTCAGCCTGGGAATGGGAGTGTGTCAGGCTGTGTGCTCAGGCCACAAACCTCCCCACACCATCCTGCAAACGCTCTCAGCCACCTTACGATGATACGCTCCGCAGCTTACGCTGGAGAGCCTTCTGCGGCCCCTCTTTCTGCCCCTTACGCATTCTGATGGATAGCTTTGATCTCTGATGACCAACAGAAGGTGTACAAATGACATTTCTGGACCTACGAAAGAATAACAAAGGACATTATCTTGCTGGATGTTAAAATGCAAGTTTTATGGTGGCCTGAAGTGCCTTCGTGGAAAAATCTGTGGAAGTTCAGTTAGGCAGTGAGGGACTGGAGCAAGTCTTGTGCTACACCAGCGAGCCCCTGCTGCCCTGGGGGCTGGGCCAGCAGGTGCGTGAAAGCCAGCGGGAGGCACCGAGCCGCAGAGATGCCTCACTGCTCCAGGGGACTGGAGGAGCGTGCGAGAGTGTTTCTGGGCACCATCTCCATAGGCATAGCTGCTAAGACGTAAGGTTCCTCACGTGAGTGGTGTGAGAGGTATGGACAGACTGCTTCCTGTGGAAAACTGACCTAGCTGTTTTCTTGGAATATTTGATTCTTTAACTGAATGTGCTAAAGACTTACTGGATGATGTCATTATCAGAAATACTATTTTGTGGGTATATATGTATTTTGTTCTGGTTATGTGTGAGAAGTATCTGAATATATTTGACGTTATAAATGATGCTTTGGAATGCTTTTATTTTTTCATTTAGGCTTTCTAAATGTCTGTCTTTACGGATTAATAAGAATGAGGGGCGCCTGGGTGGCTCAATCGGTTAAGCGTCTGCCTTTGGTTCAGGTCATGATCTCAGGATCCTGGGATCGAGTCCCACATCATCGGGGCTCCCTGCTCAGCGGGGAGCCTGCTTCTCCCTCTCCCTCTGCCCCTCCCCCTGCTCATGCTCTCTCTCTCAAATAAATAAATAAAATCTTTACAAAAAAAAAAGCTACACCCGCTTGCTTTGTGACTCCTTAAAAATAGTATTTCATCGGGGCGCCTGGGTGGCTCAGTCGTTAAGTGTCTGCCTTCGGCTCAGGTCATGGTCCCAGGGTCCTGGGATCGAGCCCCGCATCGGGCTCCCTGCTCAGCAGGGAGCCTGCTTCTCCCACTCCCCCTGCTTGTGTTCCCTCTCTCGCTGTGTCTCTCTCTGTCAAATAAATAAATAGAATCTTTAAAAAAAAAAAGAATTTCATCTCAGGAGTAGAGTAGCCGGTCTCGAACTGCTCTTCACGCACCCTCCCCTTAAATCTCACTCTCTGCATTCGAGTCCAAAATACAACTGCTCTATGGACAAAATCATCTTTTATAAAAAGACAGATGGAAAAAACACCGCAAATGTTTGTTTCAGAAATTAATGTCACGTTCAGAATGAGTTGCCTTGCTGTTAGTGACAGGGTGCTGGCTGCATCAGGGAGCGCACTGCAGCTGGGCACAGGGCTCCACACACCTACCGTTCGCACAACGGTGCACGTGGATGGCTCGTTGGATTCCTCCATCTCCCCGTGAGGAAAGCGGTGTAGCCATGGTTGTGTCATTTCTGAACTGTGAATGAATATCAGGTTTCTTACTTTGGATCACTTTTCCACATGGTCCATACTATTTGTTGGATGGTTTGGATAAAGTGTAACTTGAAAAAAACGTGCCCAGTCACTTCTTTTCGTTCCTGGAGGAAATGGTATTTCTTTAGTTTTTGTCATTGGTTGGGCCTGGGTACCCCTTTTGTATTCATTATGACATTATGATAAATATTAAGCTTGTAAACATAATACGTTGAAGAACTGACTCTAGAAATTCTGAAAGGCTTTTTTTTGTTTTCTTAAAGATTTATTTATTTATTTGAGAGAGCGAGCCAGCACATCAGCACATGTAGGGGGAGGGGCAGAGAGAGAGAATCTCAAGGAGACTCTGTACTGAGAATGGAGCCAATGTGGGGCTTGATCTCATGACCCATGAGATCATGATCTGAGCCGAAACCAAGAGTCAGATGCTTAACCGACTGAGCCACCCAGGTGTCCCTGTAAAGGCTTTAAGACAAAACAAAGCCAAATAATAAATTAAGTCTTTACAAACAAAAACCATTCAGGACTGTACATGATGCCTCTTTAGAAATAGGATTTTAGGAACAGTTTTTTAATTGTCAGTTTTTAAATATGGTATTTTAAAAAATCAATGTGAAATTAAAGATATTGAAGAGGAATTCAGCAAAATTACTATAAAATAAGTGACACACTAGTGAAGAATAGTGATTATTGGGGTATCTAATTTTACTTTGGGTATCTAATTTTAAATGATTTTAAAAAAATGAATTTAGTTTTTTTTTTCAAATGCATTAAATCTCTGTTGCCAATTGAAACTTGATTTCATTTTAATAGGTGTACTGTGTGTGTGTGTATGTATGTATATATTATATATATACTGTACATGTATTTTTTCAAAAAGAATTTGAAGATTTAGAAATCTATATTCAAATTCGTGTCAGAAGTGGCCAGATTCTCAGATTTAGTAATTTTAGCTGTTTTTCCTAATGATAATTCTTACAAAGACAAGAGACTAAAAACCTTTTTTTTGTATCTCATGGATCATCTTTTTTTGGGGGGGGGAGTATCATTCATTTATCTCCATTGGCTCAGCATCTGTCTGTAAAAAAATGAATAATAGTATTTATTTAATTGAAATTTATTTTATATTTTTGGATGGAAAGTCTATCATTTGAAGATAAACATTGAGGATTACAACTGTCTTATAAATATTGACTAAATTTTATGCTGAAACTAATGAATTTTTAAGCTGCTAGTCTGCACAAATTTGATTTATCTGAAAATAGAACTAAAGAAGAAAAGTATCAGTGATGTATATTAATTACTCTAAGGGGTTGGGACAGATAAAGACTTCATTTTATGCTGTTTTTTCATCACACTAATTTAGTAGGCTTACAGGCATGCATGTGGAAGCCACCAAGAGTTAATATGGATGTCAGATAATATGTGAAGAAATGGGTTTGTCTAAAGTGAGCTATAAAGTGAATTTCTTTATGTCAGATTTTATGTGCCCATTGTGATTCCTAAAAAAAAAAAAAAAGTGATGCATTCCTATGGGGGAACATTGGTTCTGAAAACTAGTAGTAAAATCACACTTAAGAACTTTAGACATCTATTAAAAATCCATATTTAAATATTGTTTCCAATACTGTTTTAATATTCATAATAACAAGACAGATTAGTTGATAATTACAGATACTACTGATTTCCCTGGCAAGTGTTCCCTGCCCATCGGGGAGCAGTGGGAGTGGGACAGGGGGAGGGTAGCCAGTCCTGATGTTGTCTACCTTTTCCAGGAGTCATTATTACCTTGTGGACTGGTTGGGTCACCCCCTGCCTCTCCTGTCCTTCCTACTTGCCTTGTCATTCCAGAGGGTCCCAGCTCTTTAACACCCTGATTACAGTGTCTTTGAAGAAGTTGGAAAGCCAGTGACTGAAAGGCCCACTCCCTGGCTTCTTGTTAATGGAGATGATCATCCTGCATTTTTGGGGTGGCAGTGGGAGAGGCTGGAGAGAGATCCCTGTTTCACTGGGAATTTCAATAATCTCCTTTCTTTCTCCCAGCTAGATGCCTTTATTGTAGGATAGCAAGTCCCAGTTCTGAGGCTTAGTCCGGGCTTGTGTTAAGTGATGGGATTGGCAGGGAGCTCCAGCCTGCATTCTGATGGCTGTTTATAGCCAGACCCTGCCTGACCCTGAATGCAGGGCATCTATCCTGGTGCCAGAGGGCAAGGACACCTGGAAATGTCCTAACCTCAGGGCTCAGGATAGTAGGGAGCAAATATATTTGCCATTTAACATATTATCTAGATTGATTTCATTCATTGTCCTTTATATATATGTAGTTTCAAAAGTTTCTTTTGCTTTGCTGGCTACATATTGAAGAGCTTGCTTTGAAATAAGTCCTGTCAAAGACTGAATCTGTGTCGTAGCTTAGAACTTCTGGTGGAAAAATGTGGATTCTGGGTTTTGCTGGGAAAATAAAAATACTTTAAGCAGTACTTAAAATGGTAGTATATATCCCCATAAATAGGGAAAAAACCTGCTAGGGATATTGTATTTGAACATTATGTATATGTTCAAAGTTTTAAAAATTGTATCACATTGGGGCGCCTGGGTGTCTCCGTTGGTTAAATGTCCAACTCTTGGTTTCAGCTCAGGTCATGATCTCAGGGTCGTGAGATCAAGCCCTGCATCGGGCTCTGCGCTGGGTGTGGAACCTGCTTGAGATTCTCTCTCTCCCTCTACACCCCACCCACACCCACAAATAAAATAAAAATTGTGTCACATTGGATTCTAGACCCATAGTTAAAATACTTTGTTAAACCTATCTTGCAACAGTATTTAGTGATGAGTCTCTATTAAAAAAATTCTCTAGTAACCTCTAAAAGACAACCATCATAACATCTGAACCAGTTTTTTTTTTTTTTTTTTTTTTTTTAAGATTTTATTAGAGAGAGAGAGGCAGGAGAGAGGGAGCACAAGCAGGGGAAGTGGGAGAGGGAGAGCAGGGAGCCCGATGTGGAGCTTGATCCCAGGACCCTGGGATCATGACCTGAGCCAAAGGCAGACACTTAACGACTGAGCCACCCAGGCGCCCCTGGACCAGTTTTATATTTGTGACTTTATTCTCATTTTGTGGTATCTAGAACTTTCGGATTTCCTAGCATTATGCTTGAAGGGGCTTTAGTGCATATCTCATTAAGTTTTATAACTAGAATTGAAGTGATTGTTTTTTCTCCCTTATCATTAATTTGGAAAAAGAAAGACTACCCATTGATGATAGTATATAGATAAGCTTGAAACTAAGACTGTTTTCATAATTTCTTCTTTATTGCACAGCCTGTGTTCCTTACATGTACCCAAAGAAACTACAGTCTGTGGTGTAGAAAAGTCAGACGTTTGGAGAGTGGGGCTTATTATCTCTTATTTATAGACACCTAGCTGGCATAGTGCCAGATAGGTAGGGAGTGATAAATAAATGTTTGTGAAATGAAGGTAGTAATAGAACGTTGAGGTCTTGTTGACTTGCGCAATGGACAGTACAAAAAATGGTCCTCAGTAGAAGGAAATGAGATCTCCGGACAGGTCTCTAGAACATTGTTATACAGGGTGCAGCGGAGAAGCCTGACACAGATGAGGAAGTAAGAGTTTCTCGGAGTGGTTAAGTTGCTCTAGGTCACATAGTGAAGTGATAGAACCAAGATTAGAATCCTGGTTTGATTGACTCCAACACTGTTGTTCTTCATGACTATTTTATCCTCCTTTTGTGAATTTTTAAGTGCCATGTGGAAGGACATTTTGGTTTAAGAATATCTTCCTTCTTAGATGCTCTTATAGCTCATAGTCTTTGGGACAGTGTGTGACCACAGGGATAGTCAGCATGTCACTGTTATCCCCCGTCAGGAACATGGTTACAGGAGCATCACCAGGCAGGTGTAGCGTCCTACATATCACAATGCTAGTACTTTCCAGTGCCAGTTGGTACTGTGCTCATTAGGAGTTGTAGGAGCAGTTACTTCTTTTTTCCTTGAGGAACCACAGTGTACTTTTTTCCTGATGGCTTCTTGGTGTTTGAATGGCTTATGTACACTTGGCGACTTAAGTTTTTCTTTCTGTTTTTCTCCATGTTCTTAGATTTAAAAAATAATAAGTATATACTTATATAATGTGGTATGAAGACGTACAAGATCTTCAAGTGCTGTATTGCAGGGAGGGTGGAATAGAGTCTGAAGTAAAATAAACCTGGATATAAGCATCAGCTGCTTCTTAAGGGAAGTAATCTTGACCAAGCCACTTAAATAGTTGGTATTACAATTTCCTCCTTATTAAGACACAGCTGTAATTACAAAATGAGATTTCATATGTGGGAGCAGGTAGCCTAGGACCTGGCATGAAGTGCTTAAGAAATGCTCCTTTTCCCACTTCATCGTTTCTTGGAATCCTAGCTGATCTGATTAACCCATCAGTTCCTGGCCTGTCTTGTTTTCGGACTTGATAAACAGTTTTGGATAATTTCCATTCCGCAAGACAGAGCCTTCTGGGGGCTGGGCAAGGGAGAGAGAGGTATTTACGGAATAACAAGACCACGTAAGCTCCCCTCCGCAGCTGCCCCTGCCATGCTGTTGGTGTTGCTCCGCGAATCTGCTGCTGTCGTTCTCCTCGTACATTCTCTGGTTTCTTGGCTCTTTGTTTGTCTACATGCTGTTTCTTGCCTGGAGCTCCCAGGCATCTACAATCCATGTTGTATGAGGGTCGGACTACTCCTACTCCAAGGTTACTCTGCCTGGCTGAAGCCTTCCTTGACTCTCCCTTTGTCCTTCGCCCACTCTTCCCATCACTCTGTGCTGAGCTCCAGGTGCCACACCGGACAGCTAGTGTTTCTTTCCTTCCCCTCCCTCTGCAGTGCTTCATCACCGCCCCCCCCACACACACTTTATTGAGGAATAATTGACACATATAACTGTATATATTTAAAGTGCTAAAACACACATTGTGGAATGATTACCAAAATCTAGATAATGAGCAAATCTATCACCTCACTTGGTTAACGTGTGTGTGTGTGTTGAGAATACTTAAGATCTACTCTCAACAACTTTCAGCTGCACAACACCGTATTATTAATCATGGTCACCATGCTGTACAGTAGATCCTCAGAACTACTACTTGTAACTGAAAATTTCTACTCTTCGTACATTTCCTCATTTCCTCCTTCCCCAGCTTCTGGCAATCACCATTCTATTCTCTGTTTCTATGAATCTGGCTTTTCTTTTTTCTTTTTCTTTAGATTCCCCATACAAGTGATATTATACAGTATTTATTTTTCTCTGTCTTGTCTGTTTCACTTCCAGGTTAATCCATGTTGTCACAAATGACTTTCTTTTTTTAATGGCTGAGTAATATTTTATTGTGTGTATCATTTTCTTTATCCGTTCACCCATCAAAGGATATTGAGGCTGTTGCCATATCTTGGTCATTGTGAATAAAGCTGTAGTAAACACGGGGGTCCAGATATCTCTTCAAGATCCTAATTTCGGGGCACCTGGGTAGCAGTCGGCTAAGTGGCTGCCTTTGGCTCATGTCATGATCTCAGGGTCCTGGGATTGAACCCTTCGTCGGGCCCCTGCTCTGCGCGGAGTCTGCTTCTCCCTCTCCCTCTGCTGCTCCCCCTGCTTGTGCGCTCTCACTCACGCTCTCTCTCTCAAATAAATAAAAATAAAATCTTAAAAACAAAAACCAAAAAACCCCCTAAAGATCCTAATTTCATTTCCTTGGATATGTGCCCAGGAGTGGGATTGCTGGATCACATGGTAGTTCTATTTTTACTTTTCTGAGGAATTGCCATACTGTTTTCCACTGGCTGCACCAGTTTGCATTCCTACCAGCAGTGCACAGGGGTTTCCTTTTCTCCACATCCTCACCAACACTTGTTGTTTTTTGTCTTTTTGATAATAACCATTCTAACAGGTGTAAGGTGACATCTCATTGTGGTTTTGCTTTGTGTTTTCCTGATGATTAGTGACGTTGAACACCTTTTCATGTGTCTGTTGGCCATATGAATATCTTCTTTAGAAAACGTCTATTCAGGTTCCTTTGCCCTTTTTAATTGGATTATTTGCTTTGTTGCTATTGAGTTGTATGAGTTCTTCATAGATTTTGGGTATTAACACTTTATCAGATACGTGGTTTGCAAATGTTTTTTCCCACTCTGTAGGTTGCCTTTTCAATTTATTATTTCCTTTGCTGTGCAGAAGCTCTTTACTTTAATGTAGTCCCACTTGTTTACTTTTGCTTTGTTGCCTTTGCTTTTGGTCTCTTATCCAAGAAATCATTGCCAAGACCAATGCCAGTGGCTTCTTCCCTGTGTTTTCTTCTAGGAGTTTTATGGTATCAGGTCTTACATTTAAGTCTTTGATCTTATTCGTGTTAATTTTTTTTTAAAGAATATTATTTATTTATTTGAGCGAGAGACAGCACAAGCCAAGGAGGGTGAGGCAGAGGGAGAGGCAGACTCCCCACCGAGCAGGGAGCCCCACATGGGGCTCCGTCCCAGGACCCTGAGGTCATGACCTGAGCCGAAGGCAGACACTTAACCGACTGAGCCACCCAGGTGCCCCATTTTTTGTCTTAATTTTTGTGTATGGTATATATGGGTTCACTTTCCTTGTTTTGCATATGGATATCCAGTTTGCCCAACACCATTTCCTGAAGAGACTTTCCTTTCCCCATTATGTGTTCTTGATGCCCTTGTCAAAAATTAATTGACCTTTTATGTATAAGTTTATTTCAGGGCTGTGTATTGTGTCTATATGCCTACTTTTATTCTAGTATCACACTGTTTTGATTACTGTAGCTTTGTAAGATAGTTTGAAATCAGGAAATGTGATGCCTCCAGCTTTGTTCTTCTTTCTCAAGGTTGCTTTGGCTCTTTAGGGGCTTTTTTGGTTCCATACAAAGTTTAGGATGGTTTTTTCTATTTCTCTGAAAAATGCCGTTGGAATTTTCGTTCCCTGTTGGACTCTGAGTAAATTAGAAACCAGGGAGCATGGCCTTTCGTATCTTTGTTCCTGACATCCCATGCAATGCCGGACAATAGGAGGCCCCCAGACAGCATGTGTTAAATAAATGGGAACTGGGCACAAATTTTGGTATCCATGCAAGATCAACCTATAGATTAGCAATTGGAAAATTCTGAGTTAGGCCACTTGTATAGAATTTTTTTGTCATTCTGATTGTATAACAGTTCAATTCAAGATACAGATATATTTTATAAGTTTAAAGTAAATATTTCTTGGAAAGCATCCTTCTTATGAAGAAATTATTACACTTTGAGTAGAGGGCAACTAATAATAGTGTATTTTTGTTACTTTAAACTTAAATTTAGAAATGAGTATTTTTGTGAACTTTGGTATAGAAATTAGAGACTGATTTCTTTTGAAAGGGAGAAACTGTGATTTCCAAGGTAAGTGAAAATATAAATGTATGTTTGTGAAAACCCAGAACAATACATTTGTTATCTAGAAACCATGTGCCAGCTCTTGGCTTGCCTTTCCACCTGCCTGGCAAGGAGTTTCTGAGGCCTCCTCAGAGACAGCTACTCCTCCATATGCTTTGCCCATTTCTCCTGACAAAGCTGTGGTACCCCCAGCATCACGGGGGCAATGCCCAAGAGTCATGTTTGATTTTGCCCTTGTTTTCTGTGATGGTTAATTTCTCAAGTTTAGTTTATTTTAGAGTAGGAGCCCTGGCCTCATGTACAGCAGATTTCCAGCCGGCTTTATTTATTTACTAGGTGTGTGATGTGGATATTGCTCACCTGGTCAGCCTTGGGCTCCTCACTATGAAGTGAGGATGATGTGCTCCACCTTATCAGGTTGTTGAGAGAGTGAAGCACCATAGTTCAGGCCTGAGCTGAAATTGAGAGTCAGATGCTTAAATCGACAAAGCCACCAGGTGCCCCAGTGTGCCATTATTTTTGATTTGGAGTTCTATTCTCCTTACCTCTTTATCTCTCTCTGCTGAACCTCTGGGGCACTCCTCAAAGCTCAACTCCCATTTCCTTCATTTAGTTTGTCTGTGTTTCCAGAATATGCCTTCAGATTGTTCATAGTATTTTGAATCTTGACGCGTGGTGATTTGAGTACCAGTCCTTTGATCCTTGAGGGTCCTTAAGAGTGGGAGCCACATCTTGATCTCATCGTTGTGGCATAAAGTAGACTAGCCTGCTTGTAGTAACTGATAATTAAATATTTGACTTTAATTGGCATATAATATCTCATTTTACCTGCTAAAATTTATAGTGTACTTTGAAGGATCATCTTTACATTGCCTGTTTGAGTACAGCCATATTTCGTTTTATCTCACTTTGCTTTATTGCACTTCACAGATACTGTATTTTTTTTTCTAACAAATTGAAGGTTTGTGGTAACCCTTTGATTAGCAAGTCTTTTGGTGCCATTTTTCCAACAGCGTTTGCTCACTTCATGTCTCTGTGTCACATTTTTGTAATTCCTGAAATATTTCAAACTTTTTCATTATTATTATATTTGTGAAAATGATCAGTGATTACAGTTCACTGCAAGCTCAGATGATGATTAGCATTTTTTAACAATGAAGAATTTTTAAATTAAGGTATGTGCATTGTTTTTTAGACATAATGCTATTGCACAGTTAAAAGACTATGGATAAGTGTAAACATAACTTCTGTGTGCACTGGGAAACCAGAAGATTCATCTGACTTGCTTTACTGCAATTCTCACTTTATTGCGGTGGTCTAGATATGAACCCACAGTATCTCTGAGGTATGCCTGTATATAGATCAAGAGTGGTATCTAGGTGAATATTTGAGGCTGATAACCATTTATTCATTGTTCCCTCATTTCTCCCAGAAAACCCATGATGTAGAAGTAAAGAATTCTTTAGTTTCATGGGAAATGGTTCTATCTATTGGGTGACCAAATTTCAGAGCTTTACAGATTGTTGAGTACCAGAAGCTTTCTTTATATCTGTGTTCATCTTTCAATTCAGTTAGTGACATCTATATTTTATTCTCTAGGAACCTATAGAACCATCTGCTATTTATTCAAATTAATTGCATTTATAATACTCAATGGTAAAAGTTGAGTGAGGTGCAAAAGAGATATATGACCAGCTGAATTATATTCCAGATTAATGTTTTTGTTATTTTTATTTCATACTTTGCATTTCAGTGTGAGAATAATAGAGCCTTAAAATTATTACAGTCTTTCTCCTGCCAACTTATCCTCACAAAGTAAGGACGCCAGACTCTGCCCAAATTTAAAAGTATCATGTTTTTGCCAGTGAGCTATTGTTTAAAATGAGTTCTTTAGGGGAAAAAGTCACAAAGAAAGCTGTACTTATGGAGAATGTTTTCTTTGTTTTCTTTTTCTTAATAGAAGGGTGGCTTACTGCCATGTTTTGTTGTTGTTTAATATTATAGAGGTTTTACTGCAGCTCTGTTGGTGATTACAAGAGTGCTACATTTTGGCTAGCAAATGTAGTAAATGTGATGAAAATCCCCTATGTTGTACATTGTCTGAATAACATGTTTATATAACATGTTAAATACTTCTGTTGAAAGAATTGCTTTCTCGAAAGGAGGTTGGAAATTCCTTTCTCGATTTTTAGTGTTGCTGGAGTGTACTGTTGAATATTCCAAATTACATGGGTATTTTATTGTTTATTTTTAAATTTTTTTTCTAATTACATGGGTATTTTAAAAGCATCCTTAAAAATTTTATTTGCATACACTATCATTTCTGAAGTCAGAGTTCTGAAAAGATTGAGGAATTATATCTCTGGATGGGACTTTTGATTTTCTTGTAACCTACTGGCCAGTGAATGGAGTTAATGTAAAGAAATTTGTCCAGGTTCTGCATTTTTTAGAGTAGATCGCACTGATGTGATTATGCTCATAAGTCACATGCACAGACTAGTCCATTTGTATTTCTGTTTGTAAAATATTGTGGTTGTGTTCTGACCCTGAACCCATGGCCTTGGTAGCCTCACCCCTTCTGGCCTGTGGACTCATGTTGAGTCCTGGGTTCTCCTTGTCATCTTCTGGCCTGGCTCATATCTTCTCGACCCTCCCCTTGTCTAGTAGCCTCATGTTGGTCCAGTGATTCTACCCAGGACTATAGCCTGCTCAGCTTGAGATTCCAATTTCTAATTGCCAGAGGGGCCTCTCCACCCGCATGTGTCCCTAGCAGCTCAGTTCTGAGTATCCCGTTGGCTTCTCTTTCCCCCACCCCATTTAGCCCCATAAAATCATGGTGCTGCTCAGTCACTTACATCATCCCTCTGGAAGTCATGCTTGGTGATCCTCCCTCACTGTCCACATCCTGCTGATGAGTAATTCCTGCAGATTAGGTCAAACCTCTTCTGTCCTGTATCCCCCCCCTTGTCATAGCCTTCACTGTAAGTTGAGTTGCCATCATCACTGGTGTGGACAGTTGCTATAGCTTCTCAGCCGGTGACTTTGCCAGTTGTCTCTCTCCTGCTTCTAGATCATTATTATTTTGAGGTCCACAGACCCTGGATTGTTCGTAGATGGACTGCAGGAAGCTGTGAACCATTTAGAACTAAATATTAAGATTTTATTAATGTGTGTAGGTGCATTTTTCTGATCATTATATTTGCAAGGCTCTATGAATCCCAAGTGGTTAAGAACCAGTTTTTGTTTTTATACCTTCACATGGAGTCTTCACAGTAATCTTGATAAAATAAAATGTAAATCTGATATGTTACTCTCCTGCTTACATTTCTTTAGTGAATTCCTGCTAAAAATAAAATCCAAACTTGTCAGCCTGATGGCGTGTCGCTTCTGAGCTGATGCCTGTCTTCCTTTCCAGCCTTATCTCCTGCCAGCCCTTTTTCCTATGTCTGTACAGCAGTTTACTGAAATACTTGCTGTTGGAGAATATACCATGCATTGTTTCCCTCCATACTTTGTTATACTCTTCCCTCTGTCTGAAATGATCTGTTCCTCCTTCCCCTTTTCTGTTTGCTTCAGATATCACTTTCTGTGTAAAATCTCCCTTGTCCACTGACCCCCATTTACATTTAGTCAAGTTCTACTTCAGGAACACTTCTATGTTGAAAGTACTGGTTGGTATTAGAGGTATCTACTCCTGAACTTACATGATCTTCACTTAATACATTAGAACTGCCTGCCCCTGAAATCTCATAACCGTATTTATTCTTGACTTTTGATTAGTTGCCTAAAATCTTTTGAAGAGCTTGGTTCTTTTCTTGTTCTTGTCCTGTAGTCTTCTTCTTTTTTTTTTTTTTAAAGATTTTATTTATTTATTTGAGAGAGAGAATGAGATAGAGAGAGCATGAGGGGGGGAGGGTCAGAGGGAGAAGCAGACTCCCTACTGAGCAGGGAGCCCGATGCGGGACTCGATCCTGGGACTCCAGGATCATGACTTGAGCCGAAGGCAGTCGCTTAACCAACTGAGCCACCCAGGCGCCCTTGTCCTATAGTCTTGATCAAGCAACTGCCCTTCATCATTTTTTTTTTTGTCAAAATTTTATTTATTCACTCGACAGAGACAGTGAGAGAGGGAACACAAGCAGGGGGAGTGGGAGAGGGAGAAGCAGGCTTCCCGCTGAGCAGGGAGCCCGATGCGGGGCTCGATCCCAGGACCCTGGGATCATGACCTGAGCCGAAGGCAGGCAGACGCCCAATGGCTGAGCCACCCAGGCGCCTCATCATTTTTTTTTTAAGATTTTATTTACTAGAGAGAGAGCACAAGTGGTGGGTGGGGCAGAGGGAGAGGGTCAAGCAGGCTCCCCGCCGAGCACAAAGCCTGATGCGGGGCTCGATCCCAGGACCCTGGGATCATGACCTGAGCCAAAGTCAGGCGCTAATAGGCTGAGCCACCCAGGCGCCCCTGCCCTTCATCATTTGTATCGTGACAGCTGTGTATCATGTTCTGCCTTCTGTTTTTGCTATGCAGTGCTACTCATTTGGAAGCTCTCCTGTGATTTATCTACTTATCTTTCCTACCATTTCAGAAACTTCATGTATCAGCCAGAATTTTTAGTTGTAAGCAATGAAAACTGAGTCTGGCCATCCCAAACAGAAAAGGAAGTATAGGCAGGCTATTGGGCAGCCTATAGAATTGCCAGGAAGGCTGAAGAACTGGGCCAGCAGGAAGGGCAGGCCCAAGAGAGATGCGCTGTGAGACTGATGCTACAGCTAGGACACAGGACAGAAGGCATCCACTGCCACGCACCATGCATGGCCATGGCTTGTCCATCATCACCCTCCTGCTGTCCTGCTAACGTGCACTTGTGACACACCCCTGACTTTGAGTGTTGCTGTGTTACTGCCAGCAGAAACTCCTCCTGCCCTTGTTTCTTTGTGTTACCAGCTAATGAATTAAAGATCAGGGCATCTGTATCTCATTGGCTGATCCTGGGTCACGTGCCAGTATCCAGTTGCCAGGGAGTTAGGGAATTGAGTGTCTGGCATTTTCGGCCTCTCTAATAGGAGGCAGAGTCAACCTCTACAGTTCTGAAACCTATTGCAATGTGGTATTCCCCCCCACCACCACCACCAAGTAATTCTTGGATACCAGTGGGTATCTGGCAGTTTAACTCAATTCTGACAGTACCTACCTGGAGAAAGCATCAGATCCCACAGGTTAAAGGCTCAGTCCTATGAGTCAGGTCTCCTACCCCCAACTTCAGATGACAGTGCTAGAGATCTGGAAGTTCCAGTGACTCCTTGGGCTTAATTAATTTGCTAGAGCAGCTGACAGAGCTCAGAGAAACATTTTTACTTACTATATTACTGGCTTATTATAAAACAGTATAACTTAGGAGCAGCCAGATGGAAGAGATCCCTAGGGTAAGGTATACGGGAAGGGTCATGGAGCTTTGGTGTCCTCTGAGCGCAGCACTCTTGCTGAATTTCCACGTGTTCACCAACCTGGAACCTCCCGAACCTGTCCTCTTGGGTTTTTATGGAAGCTTCATGACATAGGTATGACTGATTAAATAAGTGGCCATTGGTGATTGATTTCATCTTCCAGCCCTTCTCCCCTTCCTGGAACTCCGAGGGTGGGACTGAAAGTTCCAACCCTTTCATCACATAGTGGTTCTCCTGGCAGCCAGCCCCCATCCTTCGGTGAGTTTTGAATGCCACGTCAGTAACATAATGACAGGCACCTTTATGGCTCTCATCACTTAGGAAATTCCAAGAGTTTTAGGAGCTCTGTGCTAGAAATGGGAATAAAGACCAAATATATATTTGTTATTGTAAATCACCACATCACAGCCTCCTGTCAGGCTCATAAGGTGAGGAATTAATCCAAATACCAGAATTGTGCTCATGGCCTGGGCAGCCAAATGGACAAACAGGTGTTCACCACACTGCTGCTTCACCACTGGATTGGCTGTGCTTCCGGAAGTTTTTCTGGATGAGACAAGTGTTGTTATCCTGCGATTGTTTACGTAGTGGTTGACCATTTAGGAGGTCTTCATGTCAGCATCTCGTTCGGCAAGATGGAAGGAGTATTGTAATGCCATTTTGTAAGGATGGAGTTAAGGAAACTGGCGGGCAAAGAAAGAATGCAGTCTAACAAAGGACATGGAATTGTTAAGGGCAGACCTGGAGCTTGACCTTTGCTTCTGGCCCTAGAGCTCATGCAGGCTGTTCCTGTGACACCAGCCGGCAAGCCACTGTGCCAGGTCCAGTGCCGTGAGGGGCTCAGAGAGGTATGTTCACAAAACACACAGTCACACACAGCCTCTTCCAAGGACAGAGATGTGCACTAGCATATCTGGTTCTGTGAGGCCTAATTTGGCATTTTGTATTCTTGTTCTGCCCACTTGTGTTGTTTAATGTTGCAGCGTCTCTCCGGTTGACTGAAGCCGTATGTCATTCAAATGGAACCTGTACTTTGGCATTGGCCTGACAATCACTCAGCTGTGTAATGCAGCAATAAAAATTATGAAAACTGTATCTGCTCATTAGACCACTGGAATCCACAGGCACTTTGTGGCTGTGTCCCACAGCTCTGCACTCTGGCAAATGGGAGCGCCGTAGACTAAGCCTTTGTACTTTCTCCCTCCGTGAATTGTACATTTGTTTCTCAGTTTGCAGATTGTGAGTAGATCCACATGGATGAGCACTTTCCAAGATTATAACAATAGGAAATGTGCTTGGGGAATGAACTGCCTCAAAACAAGTAGTATAAGAGGTGTTCTACTGGATTTTTTTTTAATGTCACATTAAAACTTTTGCAAATTCTTAAGAATTTTAAGAGTGTTAAGTAGTTTCTGTTATAGGGACAGAGGGTTTATATCTTACTGTTTTTCTAAAGTATTACTTCAGTTCTTGCTGTGCAGTAAGATATAAACACGAAGTGGGCATGCGTGTACCCGCAGAGCAGGGTGTGTGTGTGTGTGTGTGAGCTTAGTGTTCCCATGTTTCAGACTAGGGAGCTCTCACATCTCATAGGAAAATTGAGTGTCAAGTCTCCCACAATGGGAGCAAAAACAGCAACAACGAAAATCTCAAACCCTCTCTGCAGCAGCAGATCACACACTGTCATCAGAGGAGAGGACCCCTTTCATCTTAGAAGATTTTATTTTTATTTTTTTTTAAGTTGCCTCCACACTTAACATGGGGCTTGAACTCAGGACCCTGAGATCAAGAGTCGCATGCTCTACTGATTAAGCCAGCCAGGAGCCCCACGTTAGAGGATTTTAGAAGTCTCTTCACGGCGGGGGTCGTGGGCTTCTGAGAGTCAGGATGCCCCCAGCGGTGCATTTGAGGTGGGACGTGGCGGCCAGGCGCAGGTCAATGTCCTGGAGAGGACAAGGCTGGGAGTTAGGGGAGAGGGAAAGGGATGTTTTTGGGGGGAGAGAGAGACATCAAGGTGAAGAGTGATCCTGTCATAAGTAGGGGGAGTCTGAGGGAAAGAGGAGAAAGAGAAAACTAGGGAGAATGTGGTGTGATTGTGGGAGAGACCGGAGGCTTCCTCCGCAGTGTTTTGTAAGGTAGTTGATAAGTTGCTGTAGTGTTTAAAGGTTCAAACATAACGGTTTATATAGATTATGAAATGTGTGTAGTTATTTAAAAGTGTAAGGAAATGTAAATATCTATTTGAAAAATGTGTATTTGCATAAGAAAAAGCATTGATGGCTTTTGGTGGATGGTAGTTAATGAGCTTTTATTATTTTAGAAAATACTTGTTAATTTTGTGTAGCAAACACATTTTTTTCCTCCCTTTCTTTCTTTCTTTCTTTCTTTCTTTCTTTTCTTTTTTTCTTTCTTTTTTATTCTTATGTTAATCCCCATACATTACATCATTAGTTTTTGATGTAGTGTTCCATGATTCACTGTTTGTGCATAACACCCAGTGCTCCATGCAGAACGTGCCCTCCTCAACACCCACCACCAGGCTAACCCATCCCCCCACCCCCCTCCCCTCTAGAACCCTCAGTTCGTTTTTCAGAGTCCATCATCTCTCATGGTTCGTCTCCCCCTCCGATTTCCCCCGCTTCATTCTTCCCCTCCCGTGTAGCAAACACATTTTAAGTTGACGGCAGTTTGTGTGTCACTTTCTTGTATTTCTAAGGAGGCTAAAGAGAGGGGTTTGGAAGCCTAGACTACTGGTCTTGTGGCTTGATGGGGGAGAGAAGGAATTGAGCCTGTTATCTGTGCAGCCACCGTGTCCCGCTGGGTGTCCCACTGGGTGGCCTTGGCTGCAAGACTTCCCAGTACTCCCCCAGGTGACTGGTGACTTGGCCTCCCACCCCACCCCCAATTGTGAGGTCTGGACCAGCCTGTCTCTGGCCTTCACTTCTACCTGCAGCACGCCAATTTCTGGTACCTAGCACCAGGGCAGTCCCCCACCCCCACCCCCACCCCCGCTTATTTGGACCCCGATTTGCTATTTGAAAATTTGGGGATACCAGATTTGAAGTTCTGACATATGGTGCCAAAAGATATTTGAAGAGATTAGATCATTCTAGTAGCTTCATTTTTCAAATAAATCTACATGTATGCATACATTGCACTCACACATACACGTGTGTGTGTGTGTGTGTGTGTGTGTAAATATACAAGTGGTCACCCGTGACATATTCAGGTTCTTAATGCCTCTGCCCATGCGTATTTTTTTTTAAGGATTTTATTTATTTATTAGAGAAAGAGTGAGAAAGAGAGAGCATGAGAAGGGGTAGCGTCAGAGGAAGAAGCAGGCTCCCCACTGAGCAGGGAGCCTGACGTGCGACTCGATCCTGGGATTCCAGGATCATGACCTGAGCTGAAGGCAGTCGCTTAACCGACGGAGCCACCCAGGCGCCCCTGCACATGCATATTGTCTTCAGTTCTGTATCGCCCATTTTCAGGGAATCTGAGGTCTGACTGCCTGGGTTCCTGGACCTCAGTACCTGACTGCTTCATCCCCATTATTGGAATTTAGTCTCAGCGGTACACACTGGGGTCTGCTCAGTGTTTGTTCATGTTGATTAAAGAGGAACAATTAGAGCAGTAATTCTAAACGGTAGGTACTCCTTAAAAATTACTGCATGGTTTTGGAATGCAGTACTTGATTTCAGAGGACAGAAAACTTAACCTCCCTCCGCTGGTGTATTTGGGTTAATACGAAAAAGATGTGCTCCTCCATGGTGATGTACAGCAGCATCCTGAAGGTGTGTGTGGTAATGGGAGAAGCTCTAATAGGCTTAAAATTTTTCCACGGACAATCCACAGTCGACGTTTGAGAATTAATAATAACTCATTAACTTGGGTGGTAACTCATATGTTTGTGTTTTAAAATGAAATATACTAATTTATTACAGAGTCAGTATTCATACAGCCAGTATGTTTTTTTAAGCATCTGCTGTATGCATAGCATGGTCTTGGGAATTAATCAAAATTCTTCCCTATCATTACCTCATACTGTACTGAGCTATTTTTTCCTCGTGTCCTTAATGTGTTCCTGTCTTCCCAA
Source organism: Mirounga leonina (assembly GCF_011800145.1). Taxonomy (NCBI): domain Eukaryota; kingdom Metazoa; phylum Chordata; class Mammalia; order Carnivora; family Phocidae; genus Mirounga; species Mirounga leonina. The sequence continues at coordinate 953,168 of NW_023270816.1, forward strand.
CTGGGTTTCTGTTACTCAACAGAGATTCCTCTTTTTCTTTTCTCTGCCAATTCAAAGTCGAGTCCTCCCTTTAGGCCTAGGTCCAGTATTCCTGGTCTGAACAGCATTTCCTAATGTTCTAGCACTTGTGTCCCCAACTTTTCCAATGAAATTTACCTGCTCCCTTCTTTGCTCTCCTTCTCTGTTCCTGCTCAGATTCCTCCTGTTTATTCTGAGTTGTAAACATGTTGTCATCTCTCTTCTGTTTGTAAGCTGCTTATGTGCAGGGATTTTGTCTTCTTCATATTTGTATCTTCTACAGGGCCTAGGACAATTGTGTTGACACTTTATTGCTCATGAAATGTTGGATCAATACATGTGACATAATGGAAGATAGAAGTTTGAAATCCATTTGGGAAAACAAAGCATAGATACAGATACTGTCTGTAAAGGAACCTTACCGTTAGCTTCATCCTTCAGTACTAGGGTCTGGTTGGGTCAGGAGACCAGAAATCTAACATTGATTCTGCCGCCAATCGGCCACATCGTCTTAGATATTTTAAGGTTCTGCTCTGTTAAAGGAGACGAATTCTACCCATTTCAATAGGATTGTCATGGACCCTAGTTTTAAAAGTTTAAAAGTGCTATGTAAGTAATGAAGTATTGGTATTTTCATAGCTATTATTTTTAGGGGTAGCTCAGATCAGTGAAAGCATTTTACAATGAAGTCTATCTTGTAGTTACTGTAGTAAATCATTTTGGAGAAAAGAGTCAGAGCTGATGAGCCTTACACTCATCACTCATTTGTGGCATGGGGGCTTTCATATTGAGGCCCCAGGGTAGAGAACAAAGTCAGGTTCTGATAAAAGAATACAAGGGGAACCTGAGGAGAGGAGAGAGTTCACTAGCTTAATTTCTGTATTTTCTAAGGGTGCAAACTTAATTAATGGAACTGCCTTTAAGTTTTTTCTGTCCCTTCAGGCTCTTCATTCTTGTAGCAGCTTACCCAGTGCTTCTCTGCCTCCTTCATTCTTCCTCATGAGCGTTCAGTTTCTCCATTATGTGTTCACTGTTTTCATTCTTCTTAGTAGCATTATTGCAAATTTCAGGTGGTAGTTGTTATCATTTTTTCCCCAAGTATTTCTCCCAGAGAGATGATTAGCCTGAATATTAATATAAACCTGGCAAAGAACTCACTGCTAGGGAACTTCAGGATCACCACAAGGACATGGTGATCAGGATTCCCATGGTTAGGGTCCTCCATACTCCCCCTCACCCCTGCACAAAGAGATTACCTTCTTCCTAGAATGCTTTACCTCTTTCGTGACCATGTAGAAAGTCAAGAGAAGTCCTAGCCCCTTCTCCTTCATTCTATTTTATTTTAAAGATTTTATTTATTTGAGAGCGCGAGAGAGAGAGCGGTGGGGGAAGCAGAGGGAGAGGTTGATAAGCAGACTCCACGCTGAGCACGGAGTCTGACTTGGGGCTCGATCCCGTGACCCCAAGATCACGACCTAAGCTGAAATCAGGAGTCAGACGCTTAACCGACTGAACCATCCGGGCGCCCCTCTATTTTATTTAAAAGTTTACTCCTGTCTCATTTTCCTTGCTCTGTGTCCTCTGGAGCTCCATTCATTCCATACTTTCAAATTCATTTTTCCTTACCTGTAGGTTTGATGCACACCATCTCTGACACTTGCTACTTGCTCCCATAGCATGGCCTCATTCTCTTGATTCTCCACGCAGAACCGTCCCTGACTCCAGCTTTGTCTCTATTCTTCAGTCTTTCTTGCTTTGACTCCTGATTGCTTCCAGGAGTCTCTCCTTCTCTCTGAGTTAGGTACTGTCTGTAGGTCGCCGCCCTGCTCGGGGGTGGGGGGTAGGGGGGTGGGGGTGGCGGGGATTGCCTTCCCTCCGTTTTGCCAGCTGTCTTCCTAGTGAACTGCTCTAGGGTTTAGCCCATGCAGACCAGCAGTGGTCTGTCTCTCTGGCAGTGGCATTGTGGGTCAACAGCAGCTGCAGGTCAGGGGAGAGGAAATGCAGGGACCAGTATTTGTGGACACTATTACAATATCACTTGGAACAGTTTTCCCGGAGATTTTCTGCAAATGTCATCCTCAAATGCCATGTTTTTAAAACTGCTCATTGTGATCCATTTGTGGGAACATGAAAGCAATGTATTAGGCTGCAGCTAGACATTTTTTTTTAAAGGGAAAGAATTTGAATATAAGCAGTAGAAAATATGAATGTATCGCATGTAGTAAGGGTGTCATATGTATTCATGGTTGGGATCTAAAATGTATTTCCTCTTTTGAGTTGGAGTCAAAGCATTTGAAAGCCATTGCTCTGATTAACCTTCAATGTTTTCAAGCTTCTTTGGTTCCCCAACCCCTTTTCCTGTAATGGAGATTTAAGAAAATGTTTTATTTATTTGTTTGATTGTTTGTACTTGAGATGAAAGTAGAGTTAGAGTATGGTCTATTTGTGGGACAACCTGATGGAAAATCCAAACAAGTGTCCTACGTTCCGTTAGGGCATGGCCACCTACGTAGCGCTGCTTCTGCGCTCCTTTCAGAAGGAGCCTGAACTGAGGGTATCCAACTAGATGGAGGCTCCTCTGTAGATGGGGAGTACCATGTGGGGCCATTAGAACCTGTAAAGATGGAGCGCCCATACCCCAACAGTTGATGTGTCCTGGACTTAGGAGGTGATCACAGTCGGCTAAGGGGATGGCAGGGATTTCTGGGTTGATTAGGCTATCACGAGTATGGGGAGTGGAGTACACTGGAAAGAAGTTCTGAGTTTCAGGAACCACCAAATGACCAGGTAGTAGTGCTGCTAATTGTTTTCTCTGGCAGTAAGAAATAGCTGTATATTTTAAGTGATGGTGAGTGATTATTGAATGTATCATCTTTGCTTAGAAAATATGACCAATCTCCACCAATTCCATACACCTTGCCTTGAATCAGAGAGAGTCTCTCTCTCTTTTTTTTAAGATTTTATTCATCCATTAGAGCGAGAATGCAAGTGCACACAAGCGGGGATGAGGGGCAGGGGGAGAGGGAGAAGCAGACTCCCTACTGAGGAGGGAACCCGACCTGGGGCAGACCTGGGACACGATCCCAGGACCCTGGCATCATGACCTGAGCCGAAGGCAAACAAACACTTAACCAACTGAGCCACCCAGATACCCCACACAGCACATCTTTTAAATTTAAATATTAAAGTGAGAATCGTTGTGGGATACTGCTTAAAACCTAGCTTTTTCCTCTTAATAGTAATGGAAGAAATACTTTTCTTAATTAAAATAAAGTAGAATTAGAATATGGTTTAATTTCAGGAGTAATAAGAAATTTTTTAGCCCAATTATCCTTATTTGTCTTTGGACTGGAGGGCTGTATCTTAGGATAATTATTTTATACCTCTTAATGTTTTAGTAAAACAGCTAAATGGCTTCTATATTCCCTAAAGTCTACTGATTTACCTGCAAAGGTGCTTAGAATGGACAATCTGAGAGTGCATCTGTGTTGAAGTATAGTTTTGAGGGGGATAATTATGATTTTAGGATTATTTATTAGAATGAATAGGTTAGGCTATCTAATTTTAATCATTTGTTAGTATAAATAGAGGAGACAGTAGAAAGAAGTGAAACATTTACTTTGTTAAAATTTTATATTGAGTAAATCCTCCTCCATCCGCCCCCAGGTGTCTTTCTATTAATGATTTTAAAATGTCAGCATCCTTTATTTTTTTCCTGACCAATCTTTAGGGAATATTTGGCACTTGTTGTTCTATCTGATTAAATAAGAAAAAAATTGCAAATCTTCTTTCTCAAGAGAAATAATTATATTATTTTCTCCTTTTATATAAACATTTGCTTTGAAATATATTTATATTTCAAGGGCTTTGATATTGTATCCACAGCATCATTTCCTCATTTTCCTCAACGTCAGAATGGAACTCCTTTTTAAACTGTTACTCAGTATCACAAGTTTGTCATGGAAGTTGTGTCTATGCGCTAAAGGACTCAAAATGAAGAGCCCCTGGCCCCCTTCCCACTTTGTCTTGAGTGCATGGTGTCTGTGTTGATAGAAATTTTATATCCTAATACCTTCTAAATTAATCTAAACCACCAAGAGTTTTTAAACTTCAGTTTTTCAAACTTAAAATTGTGCGCAGTTCTTGTTTGTGGCCATTGTCCTTTTACTTATCTATCTCTCTCTTTTTTTTTTTAACCTCTTCCCGTGCTTGCCTTTCTTATGTTCTTTTTTTTTTTTTAAGATTTTATTTATTTATTTGACAGAGAGAGACACAGCGAGAGAGGGAACACTTGTCTGTTCACGCTATTATTCTCTTCGAGAACAGAGCAAGATCTCCAGAGTGTCCTTTGCTCTTCCTGTTCCAGCCTGAGTGTCCATTTACAGCCTGCCCTCCATGCTTCTCTTGCATGTGACTCCCCCTGTCCTCTGTTCAGTGACTGAGGGTCACGGGAGAGTGACAAGAGCATGGGGATGGGGGTGGGGGTGGAGGGGGAGGGGAGGGGAGAGCAGAGAGCTGTGTTCTGTTTGTTAGTCTAGTTAGGTGAAATGGTGCTGGATTTCTAACCCTTGACCTAGCTTCATTGACCTTGACCTGGAGAGGGTTGAACGGTTATCTCTGAGATCTCTATCAGTTCTAATAGTGCATGATAAAGTAATCCACAATGAAATGTAATTAGGCTTAGCCTTCTGAGAATGGGGGAACGGATATATATTTTTAGTTTAAAACAAAAGCTTATTGATCCAAATATGTGTACTGTGTGTTGGATATGGTTTTGAGCATCTTCATTGACCTCCCTTCCCTCCCCTGCCCCCACCTCAGACTGTGATCCAGAGAATAAAATGTAAGAAGTCCGTTTTTCAGCCACTGATGTGCATACATATTTCCTTTAGTCTCACCTTTGTCTATGAGATACTGAGAGATGGTGGGTTAGTAGAAACATCTAATGCAAAAAACTCCTTTATAAATTTACTCCTCATTATTTGTTATGGGCTCATTCTGAAAGTTGGGGCAAAAAGTAAAAATGATCGGCTAGTTTTGCTCATCTGAAGCCATCTGAAGCCTGTACTGTCCCTGGGAAGCACAGGACAAAGCCTACAACCTCACTACCCTCTGAATCAGTCAGTGTCAGTGCCACCAGTCAGGGAGGATGCCAGTAATGGTCCCCATACTAGTTGTTCCCTTGGGACTGTCTATTCTTAGATTCTGCAGCCTACTGAATTCTGAGTCTCAGAGGAAGACTTTAATAGCCAGGTTTGGGCCTTGGCCATGGTATGTGGAGAAGGCTGACCCTTTTGCATTACCAATGCTATTATTTTTCTCCATTCATACATTTTCCACCATTTGCGTCATTTAAAGTTCGGGGTAGATAGATTAATGAGTACATATTTCTCCCTTAAAAAAAAAATCTCATGGAACAGTTAGACTGTACATTTTTAAAGGATCATGCTTTAATACAATATAGTTTTAAGAATTCTTTCCTTTTTATTTTTTGTTTTTTGCAGGAGAGAAAAAAAGATATAGGAGGGATATAGAAATAACTAGCACCCTCACCCTAAAAGGGTGAGCTTTAGGGCGCCTGGGTGGCTCAGTTGGTTAAGTGACTGCCTTCAGCTCAGGTCATGATCCTGGAGTCCCGGGATCGAGTCCCACATCGGGCTCCCTGCTCAGCAGGGAGTCTGCCTCTCTCTCTGACCCTCCCCCCTCTCATGCTCTCTATCTCATTCTCTCTCTCAAATAAATAAATAAAATCTTAAAAAAAAATAAAATAAAAGGGTGAGCTTTAGATTGTTGGTAACAGTGCAATCACATGACACCCCCCTCTTTCATTTAAAAAAAAAAAGAAAAAAGGAACAACTTCAAAGCTGTATTTAAAAAAAAATCTCTCTCACACACACACACACACACACACACACACACACGAAGAAGTCATTGATATGCATGGTATGAAATCCCCAAGCTAGAAAGGGTCTTCAGTGAACAGTCTTCCTCCTCTTGTCCCTCCACCATTGAGTTTTCCTCCATAGAAGATGCCAGTTACTTGTTTCTCCATTGGCTGTTTTACAATTCTAGTCTTACTCTGGTAAATCCCTGTTTTCTCTGTGTCCCCACTCCATAGTTACCTCGAACAGAACAGTCTTTTCAATCTAGCATTCACTGCACATGCTGCAGTCATGCGGTCGCAGAGTTGACATTGCAGCCTCAGCAAAGGTTATCTCTTTAAAATTCTCTGAAATTCCCCTTTGGCACATCCATTTGGCAGCTGGGTTTATATAGGAAAGTGGTAAAGCTCTTGGCTCCTCTTTTTGTGCTTTATAAAAATAGAAATCTCTGGCCAGAAGGGCAGCTGGGCAAGCAGCTCCTTCTTCGGTTCCCATCAGTTGTCCTTGCTGGATGTGTCCCATTTTACCTGCAGTAAGTGGTATCCTCACGTGTATGGGTGGCGCAGGTGGGCGGGTTTTAGAAACATGAACGCCCTGTAGCCTGACACTTATTTTAAAGTCTTACGAGAAACCCCAGCTGTCGTAACATGTGTGTGGGGTACTGTTGTACTGTTGTGACTTTTGATCTTGCAATCTTCTTGTATTTTTTTTTTAATTTTGTTTATTTGTTTGTTTATTTGAGAGAGCGAGTATACGTGTAGAGGGAGCGGCCGAAGGAGAGACTCTCAAGCCGACTCCCCGCTGAGCATGGAGCCCTTCCTGGGGTTCCATCCCATGACCCTGAGATCATGACTTGAGCCGAAATCAAGAGTTGGCTGCTTCACCGACTGAGTCACTTAGGTGCCCCTTGCGTGTGTGTGTGTGTGTGTGTTGTGTTTTTTTTTTTTTTTTTTAACTGAAACAACTCAAAGATTATATTCACTGATCCCAAACTACCTGTTGCAGTTTGGGCAGTAATATAACAGGAGAGGTGGAAACTCCAGATCGCTTTCCAGTGAGATGAATTCATCCCTAAGCAAATGACACAGCGTGCCTGTTTCTTGGGGACGCGCTCTCTTGGATGGCGATGGCTGCGCCCCTGTGAGGCAGCACAGACCTTTTTCTTATTTCCTTTCCTTTTTTTCAAGTAGCTTTTTCTAGGAAGATGCTGCTTCTGTGAGCAGAATTGACCTATTTATTACTATAGATTGCCTTCAGAGCCCTTCATTGCTTTCTGTATCCACTGTGACCTCCGTAGAAGTAGAGCTTTGTGCACGTCACGTCAGTGTATTTCCATAATTACGATTCTCTAATTTAAAATTGCGTATGTTTTGTATGGAAAGTACTTATTTTTTATTTTGTTTTAAATGTAAATGCTGGTAATCTAGATGTCAGCGCTTCCGTGTTAGAAATGAGCATGGTCTTTTTACTGTTAATTTTTTTCCTTGCTTATGTTATTATATAAATAAGGCATGTAGGCTCCTAGATGTATTTTTCTCCCCTGTGATAGTTTATGAAAGATTTTAGACCACTTGTTTTTGTATGTTGCTTCTGTTTTCTTCAAGAATAAGCAGTGTGAATTAAGTCTCTTGCTCCTAGGCACACACTCCCTTTCTGTCCCCCAGTACCAAATTTATATACATTGGAAATATGCTATGTTTTTTGGCCAAAATTTTTGGAATGAGATTTATCATCTTGTGCATTGCACACAGACTTTTTCTCCGAAGCTGCAAATTTTTTCCTGTTATGCTTCTGTTTTATCATAAAGCGTACTGTAGCCTTTATAGATCTGTGATATCGAATGCCCTCGATGGATCCTTGGGAAGAAAGTGTTTTAAAGTGCATAATTAGGGCACTTGAGCATAAAACTACAATTATACACTTGTGTGTTAATTTTGTGTACAGTAAGACTTTAGTTCAACACTGGTTGTAAATGAGAGAGGAAGCATTTTATTGCCAGTGAATGCCTGCATTTTATGAATACTTAAACAAAATCTCCTCTAATTGGCTGACCTGGGAGGAAAGGTGAAAACAGCTGTAGTTAGGAGGTAGAGGAGAGAATACAAAATGTATACTAGCGGCTTTTTGAAAAAGTACCTAGAAAAGTCATCTTAGTCTTGCGTGCGGCCATCCTTGCTGTGCCTTAGGCAGCATTCATGCTATTTTAGCTGCTCCTCCACAGTGAAGACTGGCAGAGCGCAAGCATTTGGATAAGCCAGTGAAATTAATCAAGGGGCAGAGTGGGGTAGACAGTACATACATTTGTGACTCAAATTCTGTGTGCTGGCATTAGGGGGCACTCCTTGAAGCTTGGAGTTAATTTTATGAAAATTAAAGGATGTACCACTTTATGAAATGGATAATAATGTTCCAGAACTGGTTACCCTCAAGAGGTAGCATGGACTAGAAATATAAATTAATTTAAGAAGGGTATAAATAAATTCATGGATAATAGAGTGATAATGATTATAAAGAGGAAATAAAGGCTGTTCAGGACATATCCCTGACTTTTGGAAATTGAGGTCACGAGAGGCACTACCATTTAGTTCCCACAGCCATATAGAATATTCACTCTGCAGAACATTGTCTGACCTAGTATTCGCTTAAGCTGTGATTTGCTAAATATAGAGCAGTTGGACTTACGAGTAAGCAGTGAAATTTTGTAGGCAATTAATAATTGTAAAGAAGTCCAAGAGAGATTGTATGTATGTTATTTTCACTGTGTTTATGTTTATGATCTTATATCGTATGTACACCTGTCAAGGGAGTTTTACTAAACACATGTGTCATGAGGAAAGACTTACATTCTGTTGACAAATGAGAACTTCTGAGCTTTATTTCACGAATCACAAAGAAATTTATTCTCTTAACTCTAGAGAACAAACTGATGGTTACCAGAAGGGAGGTAGGTAGGGGGATGGAGGAAATAGGTGATGGGGATTAAGAGGACACTTATCATGATGAGCACTGAGTCATGTGTAGAATTGTTGACTCACTATACTGTACACCTAGAACTAATATAACACTGTGCTAACTACACTGGAATTAAAATACAAGAAAAAAGAAAATGTGGAAAACACAAAAAGTGAAAAATCCACGATATTCTATTCATCCAAAGAAATCTGTTAATATTTGTTTCTAAGTTTCAGGTAACTATTGCCAAATAATGCTACAAATCAATCAACTTGAAAGTCTCAGTAGTTTACAACAAGTATTTATATTTCTACGCATGGGTCTTTGGGTTGGTTGGACTGATTTTGAGTGGACTCCGTTGGGTTTGGCTCCAGGCAAGACATCTGGGTTGGGTCCCCTGCGTGTGATTTATTTTGAGGCCCCAGATGAGACTGAGGAGGTGCAGGGTACCATGATCTTCCAGTGAGATGATATGATGGGATAGAAGCTGGGATGGGGACAGTGGGTGGGGCTGTAGATGAAACCACATTGGCCTTAAGTTGATAATTACTTCAACTATGGGTTTTAATCCTGTTCTCTCTATTCCTGTATATGTTTAAAATTTTACATAATAAGTTTGTAAAAAAAAATTTATTTTTTGATAAGAATTTTAAAAACTTCTAAGCTAAAGGAGAGGGTTAAATTAGCCTAGATTATGTTGGTTAGTTTTCAGGCCATAAAACAGCAGTGTTTGTGGCCCGGAAGTTATCTGTTAGGAATAAGGACATAGACCAAACGGAAGTGCGCTCCATAGCAACGTGAACTGTGTAACTGGCTTGTTTGTGTGGTTGGGTCATCAAGCCTGTTCTGGTGTTTAAGACACTGCTTGACCCTTGAATGCTTTGCCAACTCCTTCTTCAACTCTGGGTAGACTTTTTTCTCTTACTCAAGGGAAGCTGGACAGAATTTGAAGGAACTTAGCTTGAGTGTACCGTGCATACAGTAAGCACCCAATATACATTTGTTGATAGTTTCTTGTTTTTCAAGCATGAAGGAGTAATTTCAGGAAATTGTGGAGGTTTGTTGTTTTGGTTTCTTTCTTAGACAAGCCTAAGGGCAGAATTTATTTTTCTTTTTAAAATAAGAAAGTGAGAAAAAAAAAAAAAGGGACCTAAATTGTTTAGAAGTCTCAATTGGGAACTTAGCTTAAGGGATTGTAGATTATGGCAGTTGTAGGATCTTGACCTTGTAAACTTTATTTATTACCTTCTAGCACATTATTTCTGACTGGACATGTTGACATACTAAAATTTCCTCATGCGCTTGGTTCAATCACACATCGGCTTAGCATCTGAATTCCTTGCTGTGGGGAATTTTCAGTCTGACTCTTATGCATGAAAAACAGTGTTTGATCTTTCTGTGAAATTGGAAGCCAGCAGAATTTGCCACAGTAATGACTAAAATCTAACTGTTGTGAACTTAGGATTTTTCTTACGCTTTTTCCCTTCCCATTTTGTGGAATTTATCTGGAGGGGTTCAAGCCTATGATGAAAAACAAACAAAAATTAAGGAACTTTCTGCTGTTAAAGGTAAATTGTTATAACACACTTTTTTGATAACTCTTAAATAGACCACAATAAATAATCCAAAATAAATTGCATTTTGTTCTAAATTCGTGAGAAACACTGATTTGGTTTAAGAAATGATAGATAACATTTTAGTGTTTATTCCTTTAGGCTATTAATTCTTTGTTCAGATAACCACACATACACAGATTTTCATATTAAGAAATAGCATTTTACTACATATATTGTTTTGTAATCTTCTACCCCTTAAGGTACACCTTAATAATGCTTCTTGCTATTAAGTACATATTATCTACAATGAGATTCATTAATAAGCTGATATTGAATCCCCCCCCCGAAACCAATCTCTGTTGATGGACATTTAGTCAGTTTCCATATTTTTAAGTGGGGATGCTTTCACGGGGGTGCAGTGAATTCCTTGCTATACATATCTTTGCATACTTGTTTCACATTTTTCCTTAAGATATAATCTTAAAAATAGAATTCTGGATTGCAGAGATATTGTTTCTGTACATACTGTGACTCTTGTCAAATATTTGAATTTATATACCACCGTGATTATTTCAATATATTGTGTACTATTTTGGATTATGTAAAGTAGAAAATACGAAAACTCCCTGTTAAGAACCTGGGAACAGTCATTATCAAGTAGGGAATTTACATGTAGTCATAAATAAGGCAGTGATGGTTTAACATAAATATGTTATAAAACGTGAAGTTAAAAGTTTAGCTACTTTAGTTATTTAGTATATATACATATTCTGCTAGTAGTTTTTAAAGGTATAACTTACATACAGTAAAATGCTCAGATCTTAAGTGTACCATTAGATGAGTTTTGACACATATGTACATCCATGAAACTACCACCCCAATTAAGATACAGAATATTTTCATCACTCCCAGAAAGTTCCTTCATGTCTCTTTTTAGCCATTCATTATATCCCACAACCAGTGTTGTGATATTTCTATTACCATAAATTAGGTTTGTGTGATTTTGAATTTCGTATAAACAGAAAATACTGTGAGTTGAATGTGTACACACTTTAGGTCTGGAGGGAACTGTAGATACCAAACCAAACTGTACTTCTTAGAACAAAAGAATCTGAAAGTGATGTGAAAATTATATAAAGAACAATAGGTCTTTCTAAAGAATGCAGTTAGACCCTTAGCTTATCCTGTATACAAAAAATTAACTCAAAATGGATTACAGATATAAACATAAGAGCTAAAGCTATAAAACTCTTAGAAGAATGGTACCTGGCTGGCTCAGTCAGTGGAGTGTGCGACTCTTGATTTCGGGGTTGTGAGTTCGAGCTCCACGATGGGCATAGAGATTACTTAAAAAAATATACATATACATATATGTATATAAAAAATAAAACTCTTAGAAAACATAGGGGAAGACTTCATGACATTAGATTTGGCAGTGATTTCTTAGATGTGAAACCAAATGCATAGGCAATGAAGGAAAAGATAAATTGGGCTACATCAAAATTCAAAACTTTGTGCATTAAAGAACACTATCAAGAGAATGAAAAGGCAACCAACAGAATAGGAGAAAATATTTGTAAATCATATAACACATAAAGGATTAATACCCAGAATATGTAATGCACTCCTACAATTCAACAACAAAAAACAACCCAATTAAAAAATGGGCAAAGGACTTGAATACATTTTTCCAAATAAGATAAACAAATGGCCAATAAGCATGCAAAAGATGCTCAATATCACTAATCATTAGGGGAATGAAAATCAAACCCACAATGAGTATGATACCACTTCACATCCATTAGGATGGCTATTAGAAAAAAACAAACAGAAAACAGCAGGTGTTGTCAAGGATGTGAAGAGATTGGAACCCTTGTGCACTGCTGGTGGGAATATAAAGTGGTCCAGCCACTGTGAAAAACAGTATGGCGGTTCCTCAGAGAATTAAACAGAACCACCAGATGATCCAGCAGTTCCACTACTGGGTGTTTATTGAAAGACTTGAACAGATGTTCATATGTCCATTTTCATAGCAGTATTGTCTACAATAACCAAAAAGTAGAAACAACCCAAGTGTCCATGATGGATGACTAGGTAAAATGATTTCCCTGTATTAAAATGTCTTTGATAAATTCAGGATGATGTAAAGTATTTCTTTTGATCTTAAATATTTCCCTCTAAAAGGAAGGACAAAACTGATAATGTAAATATATTCAGATAATCCAGAGGTGACAGATCATAATAGAAGCCAAGGTGTATTTTAGGACCATAACTTCCTAGCTCATATCAAGGAGGATTGTAATATCTGTTCCTAATGTGGTTGTGAGCTGTTGTGGAGATAGAACATTGGATTGGACCATTGTGTAGCTCAGAGCAGAAAGCTCTTACATTTATACATCAGTGGTGTATGATTTATAGTATGTGATTTATATACTTAATCCAGGAGGTTTAGTCAACAGATATTCATTGAGCTGTTACTACAGGTCAGGCCTTCTGAGTACAATGATGAGCTAAACTGCCAGCCCCCACCACCCCCTTTTTAAAAATTAGTTTCAGAGGTAGAATTTAGGGATTTATCAGTTGCATATAACACCCAGTGCTCATTATATCCAGTGCCTCCTTAATGCTCATCACCATTATAAGGCCCCATTTTCTATAGAATTCATGTTCCAATGGGTGTGGTGGTATGTTTGTAGTCATAAATTTGAGAAATCCCACATTTGAAGGTGGATGGGTTTCTTAAGGATTTTAACAAATCCTTTAATATGTTAGTATGTTATGTTTTATTTTTATGTTTATTTCTCAAACTTTTTTGATTATAGAATTTATTTCTGTGAATTAACTTGCCAGATTAGTTGGCCACCAGGAAATTTTGGCATAAAATCCTTCCTGTCAGAGATTTACCAATCTGCAGGAAGCATAGAAGACCGTAATGAAGTCTTTGGCATAATCTTGCCCCAGGTAAAGGCCTAGAACAGATGAGGGCACCTGGCATCGTAATCAGGGATGGGTCTCTGGAGCAAACTTCTAGCTGGGCCTCTTTAAATAAAGCAGCACAACAAGGCATCTTCCTCTCCAGACCCTCCCCTGGGGCCTGTCTCTTGCCTTGTGTGCCTGCTGGAGCAGCTTCCATGCCTCTGCTTTTGGGGCAGGGGGGATGTGGGATACGGTAGAGGTGACATCTGTATTCAGAATTTTAAATTATGAAATAATTTCGGGATACAAAAAAGCACAGAAACAAATATAACACACTTGTGTAACTACACCAAGATTGTTAGGTGTTACCGTTTTGCCACATCTGCTTCATTATCTCCTTCTTTTTATAAAGGGAAAAAAGGCAAGACTGAAGCCCCACCCCATCTTTTATCCTCTCCCTTCTCCAGAGAATGTCATGTATTACCTTTCCATTGCATGCTTTTGTACTTTTACTATATGTATGTATCCATAAACAATATATAGTATTTTGTGTATTAAAAATGTATACAAATGGTATTATGCTGCATTCTTTTCTTGCTTTTTAAAATTCAGCATTATGGGTGCCTGGGTGGCTCAGTCATTAAGCGTCTGCCTTCGGCTCAGGTCATGATCCCAGGGTCCTGGGATTGAGTCCTACATCGGGCTCCCTGCTCAGCAGGAAGCCTGCTTCTTCCTCTCCCACTCCCACTGCTTGTGTTCCTGCTCTCGCTATCTCTGTCTCTGTCAAATAAATAAATAAAATCCTAAAATAAAATTCAGCATTATATTATTTGGATTTGAACCATTTTGCTAGGTAGGCTTTACTACCTTTTTTTTTTTTTTTTTTAAACTGCGGTATAGAATTCCATTGTATGGCCATAGCAAAACCTCTTTTTTTCCGTTTACGTTCTGTGTTAGATTGTGTCCTCTTTCTGGCTTTTGTAAATAGCATTGCATCGAATATCCTTCTTCAGACACATGTGAGTGTTTCATGGGTATATATTTACAAGGGGAATTGCTGGGTCAGAGGGTCAGTGCACCTTGGTGAGGAAATGGTTTTCTAAAACTTCTTTAGGAAGAAAACGGGAGAGAAGACAAACATTGATTATTTCTTTAATTTTGAAGTATGAGCAAAGAGTTCAGGGTAGGGTAAATTGAGAAATGGGCCCGGAATTTCTGCATATTTAAAATGATACAGGGATATGAAAGTTAATACTCACTTTTTTTTTTATCAGAGTGATTTCCTAAAATTAATACTTAAATGAATCATTTTTTGCTATACTTTATCTCTCCAATAACATATGAAAGCATTCATATTTCTTGGAAAATTGGAATAAATTTTTTGTTATTATGTGTGCTCATGCTCCACTCTAAGATCTTCTTTATTTAGAAATGAGTGAAATAAATTCTTGTTTTTCTTGTTTTTAGATAACAGAAAAGCTCTGATCTCAAGCATTTTCTGGAGATTTCCATTTAGTTTAGTGTAGTGATTTTTTTATTCAAACCATGATAAAGGTCCAGAACATTCGCTGGGTAATAATGACTTAGAGGGTTGGCAGTTAATAGCTGAGAGTGCTGTGCGCCTGGGAGCATGAAGTTCAGTGTTTTGGCTGTTGGATGAAGCTGGACATATGTGTTTCAAAGAGTTGTGTAGTGCAAGTGTTTCCATTTTTATGGGGTGTTCCTTCACTCGTTTAATTTTTTATATAATAATCACTTGATTTAGTAATCCACTGAACAGCATCCATTCATTCAACAAACATTTAGTCACTGGCAGTCCCTCTTCCAGGAGGCATTCCAGGAATGTGGGAGTTTAGAGTCCAGTGATAAGGACAGACGGTAAACACAACACATAATTAAGGCGTTAACTAAGTCCTATCATCTCCCCTGTGGTAACATAAAATTGGAAATGGCCTGAGAAAGACAACTGGGGCCGTGCTCATTAGGCTGGTCAGGGAGCGGGTGTTATCCGAGCTAGAAGTGCTTTGTGACCCCAACTCCCCTCACTTGGTTCCTGGTGCTCAGTAACTCTTGGTTAAATTTCCCTTGCATCCAGCATTCTGGTAATCTTATTTAGCTGAGTGTGTTTGAGAACTAAGACATAAACAAGAAGACTCGTAGTAACCAAAATTGATTTTGCAAAACTTGAGGCAGTCAAAGCTCACATGCTTCCCTCATCCTTCCCTGGGCCTTCCTGTTTTTAACTGTCATGGGTTTCTCAGTCCTCAGCAGGTTCTGTTCAGGATGGAGGTCAGAGTGATGAGCCATGGCTGAGTGCCTTGGTGGCAGGTAAGACTGACGGCAGAGGGAGACCAGAGTTACCCTGTGGGGCTTGTGTGCATGGCTTTCGACCAGAGGCTCTGAGGCTCTCAGTGTATTATGGCTCAGTCTGTCGATTTATGTTTCATAATGACTGTTTGGTTTAAGATGTCAGAAAAGCATATAATAGATCTGTGAAAGCCCTGCATCTAAATTGATTAAAACAAAAGCAATATTGATCATTAAAGAATTAGACTAGTTGTAGACAACTGAGGTATTATATTTAGAAATTGATTTTTAAAGATAAAACTTAGGAAATAATTAATATTTTAGAGATAGCTCTACAACTTCTTTAATAAATAATAGCATCTGTGTAGCATTCCAGGTAGGATTATTATATTGCTGGTTATAATACTAATATGAATTAATAGAGAAAGTAGCCCTATTTTATAGATGGAGATGTGAGACGGAAATCGTTACCTGATTGACCACATTCACACAAGTGAGCCACAGTAGGACTTGGATTTAGATCTCGTGCATTTCCAACCCAGAGACTTTTCGCTCAACAATTTAGTGATCTCTGTTGCAGTGTGGCTTCCACGGAAGGATAGCAGACCAGATTCAGTAGATTGGCACTGGGACCCAGTTCTAACTGCTGGCCCGATTGTACTGGGTTAGAAATCACCTCATCCCAGGCTCACAGAGGGTGAGGTGTCCGTTAGGCGAGTACCAAATTAATTAGGCCGTGTATCTAAAAGGAGAGCAAATGGGTTTTAATTGTGGAAGACAGTAGTAAAATCTCCAAGCAAAAGTTTTTTGATGGTTTCTCCTCTGAAGTTTGCTGTGCTCTGTGGATTGGTGCTGTGGTTCTGTTGAAAATTTGCTTACATTCCCACCCACCCTACCATGCCTCCTCTGCACCCCAACTTGTCCCCAAGCTTTTCAGAGCTGGAATAGGTGGTAACAGATTCTGATAAGTTCAGGGCTGCTCTAGTGTTAGTTGCTGCGTACAACATGCCCTGTTGTTGTCGGTCTTAGAAAATAGAACCTCCTCTCCAAACGACACTTTCATATTGTGTGTAAAGGTTTCTGTAAACCAGAAAGTCAACATATTAAAGTGCAATTCATAGGGGAGTTTCTGGCTGTGTTGATTGAGCTTTACAGTCATTTTAACACTGGCAAAAGTGTTATCCTAACTGCTTCAAATCAAACTGCAAAGATGCTTATGTGAAATATAGTATTAGATATCAAATCAACATATGGGTGCTGAACGGAAGGATATGTGTTGTGGTAGTATACGATACTCTAGCATGTGGAGTTTTATTTTATGGAAATTCTTTGGCTTGGCTTATGGCAGGGACATACATTCATTATGAGATATCAAGCTGTAAAATAAATAAAAGCAAAGAATTCAACTGTGCAGTTAAATGGTTTTCAATACAAACTTGTCTGTTCTACTAACTTAGGGTCTGTGTGATGAGACATTTGTGAGCCCTTGTGGCCAAATGTTTGTGATCATTGCTGACAGGCCTTGACAGTAATCTAAATCGGGTCACAAAGAAAATGAACTTTAGCTTTTGCATTTTCCCCTTTTACTTCATTGTATGTATTACGAATTATTGTGCTAATTGGTCTTAGAGGCGAAGTGTTTAATATTTTCCTCCTTTTACCATTCCTTTTTCCTTGTTCAGTATTTTGTAGTCATTGCGTTTTAAAATATGTATCTGGAACTGATCACTGAATTCTTAACTGTGTGGGCTTATGGGGCTCTAGTTCTTGGGATTCTCAAGTGGACCATGTTGTATTATTAACAGGGTGACTTCACTATCCTCCTCTGTGGAGTGCTTTTTGCCATCCTGATACCTTGTTTTTCTTTTTCTCTGCTGCTCTCTCTCCCAATTAGAAAAAAAAGATTTTTCATTTGAAAAAAAAATTAAAAATATCATCCATGGTTTATTTATTGCATGAGGAAGGACTTTTCTTTGAGCAAATATTTTTAAGGACTTTTAGGTTCATGTAAATTAGAGATGGAGAATCTCAGCTCACTTAGGCCATTTTTGTCTCTATCTGCCATTTGCAGTCAGGCACACTTTGCTTTACACCATTACCCGTTTTATCAAGTAGGAAAATACTATTCTAATATTAGATATGATTATCTTTCCTTTAAGAACTCATGTTGTTGGTTATATTTGGGTTATATACATAGTACTATCTTCTAAAAGGGTTGTATCTGATTGTAAAGCAATGTAGTTTCTTTTTCGCAAAAACTGTATATGGAATTGCTAATGTAACTGGTACAGTGCCTGCTCCTATGGAGTTGGGACTTTTTGACCTTAGTTGAAACAAAGCTATGCCCTATACATGTAGCCAGGCCATAAGCATCCTACAGAATATTAGTAAGTGGGCTTGGATGGTCGGAGTTCATTTTAATTTTGAGCGTTGCAGGAGAATGGATTAACATAACGACTTTCTTAGCAGAGGGTATTTTTTCTTCTTAACACACAGTGTTTTATTAGCTTCAGGTGAACAATATAGTGATTCACCAACTCAGCAGAGTCTATTTTTTCATGTCAGTATTAGGAGATTCCCCCCCCCCCACTGGATTTTAATGAGGTTATCACTATTTGATTATCTGATGAAATCTTATTTTTTAAAAAGTCAACACTGATAATATATGAATAGAAGGCAGTATGACGATTTATGTAAATGGAGAAAAGAGTAAAAATATTGAATTCAGTTGCTTAGCAAAGAGCCCGCTTCATGTTGCTGAATCGAAACCAAGTTTGATTTCATTGAATTTGCCCATTTTGACTTTCTCGCCTGTTTTGCTTGACTTGTTGACAGATGCCACCTCAGTATGGACAGCAAGGTGTGAGTTACTGTCAGCAGGGCCAGCAGCCTTACTACAACCAGCAGCCGCAGCCTCCGCACCTCCCTCCGCAGGCCCAGTACCTGCCGTCCCAGTCCCAGCAAAGGTACCAGCCGCAGCAGGTGAGCGCCCCACGGGCCCCCAGGCCCCCAAGCTGTCCTCCAGGTCTGCCACACTGGGCTCGGAGTCCTCTTCCTGTCCTGCTTAAAAAATTCTCTTCTCAGTGGGAAAAAATGTAGTTTTGAGAAAAGTGTAAAACTGAACCTAATCTAAACTGTTTGCTTATGGATGGATGTTTGAAATTGAGGAGTGGGAAGAATACACTCATGCAGAAAAATGGTTTTATTGATCATTTAATCTTGCTCATTGCCACCTTCATGGTATTTTTATCTTGAGCTTTTTTGTTTTGTTTTTATTTTAATGATAAGTGCTACTATATCAAAACAGTGTTGTCTTTGGTAGTGTTATTCCTCTTAAACTAGCTCATAGACAGATAATCACTTCAATTACAATATATTAAAATACTAAAGGGAATCATGTACTTTAAGAATATTAAGCAGTTTGTAGTTTAAATTAGCCTCATTAAATACTCTTTTATGTTATTGGGCCATATATTTCAGCTTATGTGATTTGTAGAAAAATAGTACATATGCATTTGATAAAATGATTCAGTCTCATCTTGTTTTAGAGATTGTCACTGAGTGATCTTAAAAGGTGCTGTGAGCTCAGGACTTGTATTCTGAATCCAGATAAATGTTTCGTAGCACTTCTAGTCATAAGCATCAGAATGTAACTCTACATTTCATATTTTTCTTTCTTAATCTTTCATGGGATGCTGTAGTGAAGAGAGGGAAGACAGTGACTTGGTTATTCAGTTTTTAAAGCATGTCTTGCACATCTTAAAGAGATTGTTGATGCTAAGCAAGGTATATAAATATATGAAGCTTAATTTTAATTCAGCTGATTTCTTAAGTATTTTCTTGGGTTCGTTAGAGTCTTTTCTCATATGACATATTCAAGAGTTCTTTTTTTTTTTTTTTAAAGATTTTATTTATTTATTTGACAGAGAGAGACACAGCGAGAGGGAACACAAGCAGGGGGAGTGGGAGAGGGAGAAGCAGGGAGCCCGATGCGGGGCTCGACCCCAGGACCCTGGGATCATGACCTGAGCCGAAGGCAGACGGTTAACGACTGAGCCACCCAGGTGCCCCACATATTCAAGAGTTCTAAAGAGAGTTTATGACTTTATTTTTTTTTTAAGATCTTATTTATTTGAAAGAGAGAGAGCACAAGTAGGGAGGAGGGCGAGAGGGAGAAGCAGGCTCCCCGCCGAGCAGGGAGAGGGCTCTATTCCAGGACCCTGGGATCATGACCTGAGCTGAAGGCAGGTGTTTGACTGAGCCATCCAGGCACCCCGAGAATTTATGACTTTAAACAAAACATGTTAAAACAACAGCTGAGATCGAAGATCCTGTAGAATCTTGTTTTTTGCATATGTTGTCAAAAATTCTGGTATTATATAAAGGGATGTATAGAGGTAAGAATGTATATTATTTCAGAGTTATTTGGTCTAGTCTTTTATTAAGATGTGGGAGAATTAAATAACCTTCCAATATCATTTCTTTTTTAACTGAGACTGGTATCTGGGTTTATGATATATAGAGTTGCAGGCTTTTTCAAGGGCTTTCCGAACCTTATTGAACTTCTGGGTAGACAGAATGTTTTGTCATGCCATCAAAATTTAAGAAGGACTGAATGAGAGATTACATTAGTCATTTTACTTTAGTGCTAAAATGAATCTCTGACTGTAAAACCCGTTTGATTAAGGATTCCGAGGGCCTGTCATTTCTTTCAAGACCAAGCTCAAATTTACTTCCTTTATGAAGCATTCACTGATGACTTCTACCACATGGCAATTAGTTATTTAATATCCTTCAGATTTAAATATTTAAAGCATACTACAGGTGAAATCTTACTTTAATGAATACTATTTTAATGTGCTTCGTTTAGGTCTATTTTATGCTTTGGTACCATTATTTTATTGATTTGAATGTAGTAAATCATATGGTAGGAAATACTGTCTCTATAACCATGACTCTCTGACATAAATACTGTCATTTCTGTGTATTCTGAAGAAGACAAAAATTCTTCAAACTACATTGGAAAGTTTTTCTTGTTTTCATGCTCCCTACCTGTAGAACGTCTAAGTGTTTTTTAAGTTTCATTACGGTCCTTACGGGACGGCGAGGTGGAAGTCAGAGACAGTTGGGTAGCTGAATCAGAGGGTCTTGTGTGATAGGAACAACTTTGGTTTTTAGGGAGTTAGGTGTTCGGATAGCTTTGGAAAATTTGTCTAGGAAATAAGATTTAGCATTTTAGATGTGGTTATTGCCTCCCCAAACCGTAATCCCCTCAAACTCTATCCCAAAACAAAGTAAAAATAACCAACAGAATATTTTCAAAATCAAACTGAATTATAATAAGAATTTGTCATTCTGAATTCACATACATTGAAAAACCAAAGAAGCTCAACCATATATACTGTAGTGAGCTGGTAGAGCTGGTAGTTCCTAACAGACGAAACGTTCTTTTCTGCAGCCTTTCCTTTTGTTTCCAAACAGCATGCATGGTGTATTGATTTTTATATTTGGGAATCAATCAGCAAATGATAATCTGTGGCTTTTGTTAATATGATTGATACAAAAAGTGATTTTAGGGTTCCATTAAGATATCTCATTCTGTGTCTTTAACATCTGTTAAAGTGTTCTATTTTGAATCATCAATACATTCATATGTTTCGAAGATGAAAAAGTAAAAGGGAAAGAATACAAATAAAAATCTCCCAGCACAGTCCTCCCCCTGCTTCACCACTGACCTCACCCTTTGCCAGACAACCACTTTAGTAGTTTATTGTACAGCTTTCTGGAGGATCTTTATACAAAGAAGCAAGATGCCGTATTTTAATTTTTACTCTATTTTTACACAAATGGTGACTGTACCATACACACTGTTCTGTTCTTCATCATCCTCCTCCCCCACCCCCTGAAGTATAGTTTCTGTAGATCTTGCCAAAGGAGGACATAAAGCAGCCCTTCATTCTTTTTCATAGCTTCCTTTCATTTTATGGACATACCATGATGATATTTAACCAGTTCTCTTTTGATGGTCATTTAGACTATTTTTAATTATTTGCAAGTCAAACAGTGCTGCCACGATAAACTTTGTATATGTCTCATTTCATAAATTTGCAAGCATATGTGTATGACAAGTTCCTGATGCAGTTCTAGTTTTGGTAAATACTACCAGATTGTTCCTTTGGGGTGGGGTTGTACCAATTTATACTCACACCATCAATATGTGAGAGTCCCTGTTTGCCTGTACATGTACTGGTAGCAGGGTTTGCTAAACTTCTGGATTTTTGTCAATCTGATAATGTAATTTTAATTTGCGTTTATCTTGTTCTGTGTTGAATGTCTTATATACTTAAAAGCATTTGCTTTTCCTTTCCTTTTTATTGTGAATTCATATCTTTTTATCCTGCATTTTTCTATTAAGTTGTTGCTCTTTTAAAAATTGATTTAATAAAACTATATATATATATATGTATATAGGGAGACTGTATCTCTGTCTGTGAGTTACTAACCACCCTCCCCTATTTTGTCATTTATCTTTTGACATTAATTATGATTTATTTATCTATCTGGTCATGCAGAGGGGCTTTTTTAAATTTAAAAAAAATTTTGTGTACTCAGAATTAGCAATCTTTTCTTTTAAGAGCTCTGGATTTTTATTTAGTGGGAGTATGAGACTTCCGTATTCCAAAATTTACAAAGGAACTCTCCCATGTTATTTTGTAGTATTTTCATGGATTCATTTTTCATTTCACTTACCCTAATCCAGCTTAATTGTTTCTTTGCTAGGTCGTTAAGTGCCTTCTCTTGTATAGGCTGTTGTGTTAGGGCTCTACAGAGAAACAGAATTTGTGTGTGTGTGTGTGTGTGTGTATGTATTTTGTTAGGATAAAGAGATGTAATGTAAGGGATTGGCATATACAATTATGGATGCTGACAGGTCCCAAATGTGTAGTGCGGCAGGCTGGAGACTCAGGAGAGCTGATGGTGGAGATGAAGTCTGAAGGCAGTCTGCTGGAGAATTCCCTCTTCGTTGGAGAGGCTGGTCTTTTTGCTCTATTCACGCCTTCAACTGATGGCCTACCCGCATTACTCAAAGTGACTGATTTCAGTGTTCATTTCATCCAAACACACTCTCCAAGTTGACACATAGAATTAACCATTACAGTTACCTTCCCCAATGGATTGGAGATGCCTCTTTCATTATTTGCTGAATCCCCTTAGGTATAGTGTTTTGGGTTCTTTTGGGGTTTTTATTCTTTTCATCGACCCTTCTATTAATGCCCCAACACTATACTGCTTTATTATTTTTTAGGGTTAGTATATCTTCACTACTCTTCTTTTTCAGAGTTTTCTTGGCTGTTGTGTTTATTTTGGCTATTATGGACATCAATAAACTCATTTCTTACCACGCTTTTTCCTAAGAATTTTTTCTTTTTTGTTGTTATAATCATGGGGTCTTTTTTTTTTTAATTATTTACCCTTCCTATTTTCTGTGAGACAGATGATAATTATAAAAGAGAAACAGTAAACAAAAATAAGTAACTAATTTGAACAGTTTTTGCCTTGTTGAAGCCCACTGACCACAGATGAAGAACACGCTTATGATACAAGTTGGGCTTATTTAGTTTGGGTTGTTACCGGCCACAGAGAATGCATATATTCCTGAGCCCCCGGGGGGTTGGCGTGCGTGCTGGGAGATTCTAAGAAGGGTTAGGGAAGCAGGGGTCAGTCCTGCATAGGCTGCTCTCCAGAAGCTGGGACATTTGGTAATTAGATGTCTTAAGTCTTATCATGAGACAGGACAGTTGAAGTGAGGCCAGATTATCCTGGATAAAGAGCAACAGCCACTCAAAGTAGTTAGAAGAGATAGGTGTTCGGTCATTGTTGTTGTCAAAGAATGACCTCATCCAACTCTACTCTCTACCCTGGTTCTGTGCTGTGGTCTGCTTGTTCTCATGGCCAATTTTCCTTCTCTTCTTGCATCCCCATTCTGCCGCCCCTCATCTTCCTGAAGGACTTCTCTCCCCATTCTCCATTGTTTCGGTGGTTTTAAATTTCCTTTAGAATGTTCTTCAGAAAGAATTGTAGTTTTTTTAGAATTAATCTTATATGCCTTACATTTTTGTTGCCACTGTAAATTGGATCCTTTTCAACATTTATTTTTCTCATTGTTATTGGTGTATACAAATCTAATGAACTTTATATATTAAAAAAATTTTTTTTTGGTCCAGAGACCCTTTAAGTTCTTGTTAATTCTACCAACACTTGATAGATTCTCTTAGGTTTTCTCAAATTTTTTTTAAAGTTGCTTTTTAAAAAGATCACCCCACTCCTCTTTTTACAGATTAGCTTCTCCAAATCATTGTTTGAAAGGGCTGTCCATTTTTTTTTAAAGATTTTATTTACTTATTTGAGAGAGAGAGAGAGCGCGCACAGAAGGATAGGGAGAAGCAGACTCCCTGCTGAGCAGGGAGCCCGATGCAGGGCTGGATCTCAGGACCCTGAGATCATGACCTGAACCCAAAGCTAGACACTTAACTGACTGAGCCACCCAGGTGCCTCAGGGCTGTCTATTCTTGTATTCTCTGGGACTTCAAAGAAGGCTTTCAGCATTTCATCATTAAGTATAATGTTTGTATACTATATAAACAAGTTTATTTATTTAGTGGCTGCCCACTACTGGGCAGGGAAGGTCCCCTCCTTTTCTAGTTTGCTAAGGGATTTTATCATGAATGAATGCCAAATTTTGTCTTACGTGTGTGGTTTTTTTTTAAATAACTTGGTATCACCACTTTGTTTTTCTCTTGTAATCTGTTGTTGGGGTTTATTATGTGTGTCTTTTTGTTTTAAAGTGTTAAACATGCTTTCTGGAATAAACCTAGCCACATGATACAGTATCTTTTTATACATCACTGAATTCAGTTTTGCTAACATTTCTTTAGGTTTCTTGAATCAGGGTTCATGAATGAGATTGACTTGTAGTTATCTTGGTAAGGTTTTGGTGTCTGTATTATGGAGTTTTGTAAAATGAATTGGAGACTAGTCTCTTTTTTAAATCTACTGGAAGAGTTTATGTTAAAGTTTGGAATTATCTGTTTTTTGAATGGTCGAAGTGTCTGTAAGGCATGTGTAGCCCTTGATTTTTAGCTTCTATCCATTTCCTGTGTTTTTGACTTTTGATCTTATTTCCTTTGTGAATATAGGTGTTTTCAAGTTAACAATTTTTTCTTGAGTCAGTCTTTTGCTTTTATAAATATGTAATAAATATGTATAAGTTATGTATATAACTTATAAATGTATATGTGCATATAAATATATACACACACAACACTTATATATATATATTCCCACATATTAGGAATTTATTTCATCCAGTTTTTCAAATTTATTAACGAAGTTGTTCATATACGTCATCATTGATTTCTGTACTGTCCAGAGTTTAAGGTATTTTATTTTATTTTTAAAGGTTTTGTTTATTTATTTGAGAGAGAGTGAGAGAGCATGAGCGTGGGGAGGGACATAGGGAGAGAGAGGGAGAGACAGAATCTCAAACAGACTCCCCATTGAGTGCAGATTCCCTATGCGGGGCTTGATCTCAGGATCCCAAGATCATGACCTGAGTCAAAATCAAAAGTCGGACGCTTAGCCCACTGAGCCATGCAGGCGCCCCTGGCATTTTAATTCACAGTGTTTCCCCCTTTTTTTATTCTTGATTAATCATGTCAGTGGTTCACCTTTCCAGAGTAACTTTGGTTATTGTCCTATTACATGTTCTTTTTTAAAGTTTAGTTAAAAAATTCTGTTCTTGCTTTGATTAAGTCTTGCTTTCTATTTTACTGGTGTTTATTTTGCTGTTCTTTTTTTCAGTCAAGTGAACGCTTAGCTTATTTGAAACATGTTTGTCTGATGGAGCAGAATGAAAACTAAAAAATTTCCTCTTAAGTACAGCTTTGGCTGAATCTCTCAAATTTTGATATGCATTATTTTTGTTTTCTTTTAGTTCTAAGAATTTTCTTATTTCCCTTCATTTTTTGTTTTTTTTTTGGAAGACAGTTCTATTGAGGTCTGGGTTTATATTCTGTTCCCTCAGAAAGATCACTGTATGTTTTTGCAGTTGCCTTTGGACACAAGTCATCTGGAGCCACATTTTGAATTTTATTTTGTAGTTTTATTATAAAAAAATTCTTATATGCTGATAAACAAAATAATATAGTGAGCACTCACATGCCACCATAATTCCTTGCATTGACTAGCCTAGGCATATTCAGATATCCCCAGTTGTATGTTATAGTATGTTTTTTTTCAAGCAGAATTCAAAGAAATCTAATACATTGATTTGGTTTTTAAGTCTTTTTATCTGGAACGGTTTCTTCTTCCCCCATCCACATTAGAGCCTTTGGCATGTTGAAAAACTAAGTCAACTGTCCAGTGAAATGGCTTGGTTTGGTTCTTTTCTCTTGATGTGGCTTAATTTGTTCATCTAGTCCCTCTGATCCTATAAGATAAACAATTTTGTTTGTGGTTGTTGTAAATCACGTTCCCAACACATAGGGCATTGTTTCTGTTCACTTGAGGGGTCTGTGACCCTCTCTGTGAGGTGAGGAAGCCCCTAAGCCTGCCTGTCTTCCAGCTGAGTGTGTAGAGACATCGTGATGAAGACAAGCCTCCTCCTTTGTACTCAGTCCAGATTGCTTAACGACAAAATCTGGGAGCCTAACACATGCTTGCAGGTTTAGGCCACTAAGTTTTGGGCAGTTTGTGACACATCATTACTGACTGACATGGTGTGAGCACTTCACAGGTGATGCTGTGAGCATATTATATTTTGTTGTTCCACAGTAGTGATGTCAAGATTGATCAGTGGGTTCAGGTGGTGATGACTTCTGGGACCACTTTAAATAGAATTATCTTCTTGAGGTTTTTGCAGACCACACCGTTAAGTGTTAATTTTGACCAGAAGCCCTGATGAAGGTTAGCTTGTGGTTGCTAATTCTCAGTGGAGCCGTTTTTTAATTCTTCCTACCTCTGAGTATCAAGTTCAAGACAGGTATTTCTCTGTTCTCTTTAGTGGATTTTCATGTTCTCAGATGATGGGTATAGCCCTTCTTAGTCTCTAATTTATTTGAGATGTATGGTCTCATATTTACTCCCTTTTGGCAGGCCCTGGACTTTTCCTTTTCTCTGTATTGTCAGTCATCCAATGGAAAGTTAACATCTATAGCAAGTCAGCTTCTGTTGTATTGCTCTTACTTTCTATGTTCTTGGTTTACTTTCTGTGTATTTTTGGTTTCAGTCACATTCAAGCCAAGTCTGTGATCCATTTAAAAGGTCATTTTATCCAGTATTTTAGATATTTAAATCAATTAAAATACATTTCAAGTATCTAGCCTGCCACATGACTAGAACTGGTCCTCTTATAGTTTCTAGCTCTTTATTTGATATCCTTTACACAGTTTAAAATGATAACAAGCATGTAATAGAATAGCTTATAACATACAGACAATACATTCCCATTTTATAATGAAACTTTTCTAAGGCCTCCTTTATCCTTTGGAAATAAAATTCATATTTAATATGTGATCTACACCAAATTTGTAGATAATACGTTACCTACACAAAATTTCAAACAAGTCATAATAATGCACTAACTGTCTATGGATAAACTATCATTAATTAAATGCTGAGGCATGATTATACTGGAAGATTTGTGAAATAGGCACTTGCATGTGCGTGTGGGATCACTGAACTTGGCAGCTACAAAATGAGTGTTGTCTTAGCAATTCCAATGTCTTAAGCAGGGTTGTCAGTGGTGATTCATCTTTTAAAAAAGATGGTGAACTACTCTTGGTCAAAGTCTGAACAAAACAAAGTATAATCTTTCCTCGATATACATAGTAGTTTTATTCCTGGAAAATTCAGTGTGTAATAAAATTATTTTAAGAATAATTTGTTAATTTAAGAGTAGTTTGTTTTTACATGCAAAATAGAGTTGAGTTCTAGGCTCCGACAAATAATTAGCTTTTTGTGTGGTTTTGTGTAATAATTGTGAACTCGGCATGCAAATAGGGATACGGGTACATTGCATGAACAACTTGAAATCATGAGCAGGGTTTGAATCCATGGGATTTATTACCATATGATAGCAATTATATAAAATGAAAATATATAGAACATTTTTAAAAATGATTTTATTTATTTAAGAGAGAGAAAGAGAACATGAGGGGGGGAGGGGCAGAGGGAGAGGGAGAAGCAGAAGCCGGCTACCCGCTGAGCAGGGAGCCTGATGTGGGGCTCAATCCCAGGACTCTGAGCCATTACCTGAGCCGAAGGCAGAAGCTCAACCGACTGAGCCACCCAGACGCCCAATATAGAACATTTTTAATAACATGTTCACAGAGTTGTTTAACAGAAAAGGTAAGTTACCCCAAGGTGTGGAGATACTGTAAATTTGTAAATAATATACACATACACCCAGTAGGAATCAGTAAGAATGTTATCTAAGCCATTACAGCCTTTTTTTTTTTTTTGGACCCTATTTGTATCTTTTAAATTATCTACAATTAACATGTAATGTGTATAATATTTTAAAATTCTGTGTGAGGGATGCTACATCAATGACAAAATAAAAGGAATTACCTTTTCAGCAGTACAGCAGATTAGATATTCTGAATGTGTCTCTACTGATCAAAAAAATCTAAAATGGTGGCTCCATTCTTAGGGAGACATACAGTCAGTTGATCCTTTCTCATTTTTTTAAAAAGATCTTATTTATTTATTTATTTGAGAGAGAGAGCAGAGAGAGAGAGGGGGAGAGAGAGAGAGAGAGGGAGAGAGCATGAACAGAGGGGAGAGGGAGAAGCAGATTCCTCTCGGAGCAGGGAGCCCGATGCGGGGCTTGATCCCAGGACCCTAGGATCATGACTTGAGCCGAAGGCAGACGCTTAACTGACTGAGCCACCCAGGCACCCTGATCCTTTCTCATTTTTACTGTTTTTCACAGCCCTCATGTCATCCTTTTCCTCCTTAAACAGCGAGAATTCCTCATCCATCACTCTCATTACTCGTCTGTGTAGACTCTTATTACTCGTCTGTGTAGACCCTTATTACGTTGTGCTGTCCCCTCCTGATCTTAAAAACCGACCTAGCAACCCTGATGAGACCCATCTCCGTGTCTACTCCAGAGGACTGGGGTAGGGAAGGAAGGAGCGAAGACTCTTATTCTTTTAAGTTCCTGACCTCTGACCTCAGCTGACCCATGCCCCATACTTCCACCTGCCCTAGAGCTATTTCACATTCCTCTCTGTCCTCACTTCTCCACTCTTTACTCTAAGCTGGTGATGTTTCCTATTTCATCAAAGAAATGCAAGCAATTGGGAGAACTTAACATACCAACCAACTTGTGTCTGCACATACACTGTGCCTTCTGGTATGCTCTGGTTGAAACTTCACGATCCTCTGCACATGCTATGCCGTGCATGGTGGAGTTCTAATGAGAGTGACAAAAAAAATCCCACCTTTTTTTTTTTTTTAAGCTTTTATTTATTTATTTGAGAGAAAGAGAGTGAGCAAGGGAGAGAGCATGAGCAGATGAGCGGCGGGGGTGGGGGAACAGAGGGAGAGAGAGAAGCAGACTCCCCGCTGAGCAGAGAGCCTGATGCTTGGCTCAGTCTGAGGACTCTGGGATCATGACCTGAGCCGAAGGCAGATACTTAATGGACTGAGCCACTCAGGTGCCCCAAAACCCACCTTTCTTTTTTTCTTTTTTTAAAGATTTTATTTATTTATTTGACAGAGAGAGAGACACAGCGAGAGACGGAACACAAGCAGGGGGAGTGGGAGAGGGAGAAGCAGGCTCCCCGCCGAGCAAGGAGCCCGATGTGGGGCTTGATCCCAGGACCTGGGATCATGACCTGAGCCGAAGGCAGATGCTTAATGACTGAGCCACCCAGGCACCCCTAAAACCCACCTTTCTTGACCCTAACCAACAGCAGCCTATTTCTGTCTTCATTCACCATCATCATTTACTGTCACCCCTTGACTTGGCTCCAGACAGGCTTTTATTTTGACCACTCTGCTGAAACAGCTCTTTTCAAAGCTGCCAATGTCCTGTTATACGGTCCGATCGGCAGCTGTCATGCTTCCGTATTTCGCCTGTTGGGCGCTTGTGATGCAGGTGATGGTATCTTCCTTCTTGGGGCACCTTTCTTGCTTGTTTCCGGGGACGCCACTCTTTCCTGCCTTTCTTTTTGCCTTGCTGGCCACTCTGTGCTCTCCTTTGCTGGTTTTTCTGTCTCCCTGACCTTCAGAGGTTGGTCTCAATGTTGGAGCCATTTCTCTTGTCTTTACACACTTTACCTGTGTGATCTCATTCAGCCTTATGACTTTGAATGTCATCTAGAGGCTAGAACTTCCAAATATATTTCTGCAACCTGGATCTCCCTCCTCCATTCTGTAACTATGTGCCCAGCTCCTACTTGGCATCTCCCAGTGAATGTCTTAACAGGCTTCTGCAACCCCCTATATCCAAAGCAAGACTCAGGATTCTCACTTCTTCCACAAATCCGCTCTTCCATATTTTCCCTCTATTGCAAATCCTCCATAACACTTTGGTCAGAAACTTGGAAGTCTTCCTTGAATCTTTTTCTTTCAAACTTATTTTACCTCTGAAATGTATTCAGAATCTAAGTAGATCTCGCTAGTTTTATTGCTACCACTTTGGGACAAGGCATCATGATGTCTTACTGGAAGTGGTCCAGGAGCACATAAGTGACCCCTACTTTTCAGCGCCCTTGTTCACTACAGGATACAGCAGCCAGATAGATGCTTTATGTTGGCTGGTGCCCCACCTGGGTGTGCACCTCCCCCTGTTCCCTCCCGCCTTCTTTCACACTGGTCATCTTGCAGTGCTCCTCTAAAGGCATTTTTACTTATTGTTCGCTCTGCTCAAAGACTTAACTTCCTCGAGGTCTTTACTCCAGTGATACCTCATCAGGCAAACCCCCTTCCCTGACCACTCTGTGTAAAACATAGCAACCCCCTTCTCCCTGTGCTCCTTTTTACCTGACCATGCTTTCCTTTTCTCTATGGCCCAGATCACTAGGTAACATGTTACATTCTTGCGCTGCTCTTTTCTGTGGCTCCCCCACTAGAATATAAGCGTTATGAGAGGAAGGACTTTGCTTTGTCATCGCTGTGTCCCCAGTACCTAGCACAAAGTAGAAACGATATACATGTTGACTTAATCATTGAAAAGTATTTTTTATTTACTAGTACATAGTAAGTAGACTTTACAGTGTTGAAGAAAATAAACGTTTACTGCCAAGTATTTAGACTTTGAAAATGCTTTTGATATTGCAGACAGTGCTGTATTGAGCATTTGTGTCGGTGATCTTTTGTGCTTCACGTGTGCATGTATGTGTATGCCCACTTGCGAAGTTTTTACCTGTAAACTCCCCAAATGGAATTTCTAGGTAAAAGAACAGGAACATTTTTTTTTTTAAAGATTTTATTTATTTGACAGAGACACAGTGAGAGAGGGAACACAAGCAGGGGGAGTGGGAGAGGGAGAAGCTGGCTTCCCGCGGAGCACGGAGCCCGATGCTGGACTCGATCCCAGGACCCTGGGACCATGACCTGAGCCGAAGGCAGACGCTTAACGATTGAGCCACCTAGGCACCCCAAGAACAGGCACATTTTAAAGACTTGATGTTTTACCAAATTCCTTTCCAGAAGGTGTTAAGAAATGATACCTCCAACCAGCTCTCTTATATTCGTTTTCATTATTTATTTTTCCAGTGGTACTTAACTTTATGTCTAGTAAGGATTCTACATAGTTGTTTTTATGAGCCCCAACAATGTTAAGGAGACCTCACAGAATTTTGAACTAGATAGAACCTGCCTGATGTGTTACTGTGGTCATAGATTGAATAGATAATGGAGATTTGATTTCATCAGCAAGAAGTACACAGTCGGACATTTATAATTTTTTGATTTACCTTTGACTCAGAGGCTCCGGAATTATCACAGATTCTTACTGTTTGCTTTCATTACCATTTTTTCTTTCCTCTGCTCATTTTAGGAGGTCAGAAATAGAACTACGAAGTAACAATAGGCCTGATTGATTCTTCCTGTTGTAGACCAAGAGAGAATGACCAATGTAACTGTGAAATCCACTATCCAGTTGACAGACACTGTATTTACTCAACCCTCAGATGTTTCCTTCTTAAAAAGAGTATTAATTTTTAAGGCTTAAAAAAAAAAAAAGAACAGCTATTTGAAGAAGTTGCTTCCCTGTTGAAGTGTTTTTGCACCCTTGCTTACTTCCTCAAACTGCTTTACCTAAGATTTGATATTTTTGTGTAGTAGGGAAAACCTCCTTTAATACCAAAAGTTTTTTTCAGTTTTTCATTTTTTCTTTTGTTTCACAGGTTCCACTTGCCTTCCATTTCCTCAGTTTTGGGTCATGACGTATGATGTGAGGTTTATTTCCTGGTTCACTGTCGTCCCTTAGCAAACTCATTACCTTTCTCTCTTCCCCTTCTTCCTGTAGACTCATAATCTTTTCCTTTTATCTCTATTTTCTGTTCTATTCAAATCCAATCTTGTTTGATGCTGAAGAAAGAGGTCCTGTTGTCTCTTATAGCACAGATTTCTCCTGGACCTTTCACCCATTGCCTCCTAATGGATGTACTTATTAGGGGTCGAAGGGAGTGTGCCGAGAAGCCGGTAACCTGCAAGGAGTCACGTGGTGTGGAAACCAGCCTGACTGTCAATACCCTTTTCTTTGACAGTGGTCCTCTGCTGATTAAGCTCCACCTCCAGGACTGTGACAGTTGGCAGCCAGAATCTTCTCCCTGTTTTCATGGCTTTAAACTACACTGTTGTTTTCACAGCCAGAAAAATCTTTCTTTAGAGAAAATTTGTAGGAGGTAACTCCATTCAAATAAGTTCCAATATATTTAAAGAGAATATATCAGGATGAATCTTTTTAAAAACCCAAATGTAAAGCAGTGAGAGAATTTCAAATTTCACCATTTTAGATATAGCTTTTCTTCTAGGTGAAAGACTTCTCTGATTCTTGAGAGAACTATTGAGTATTATGAATGCATACTTCTCAAAGTACAATTTTATCTTTTTCTTTATTATTTTTTTAAAGACTTTATTTATTTATTAGCGAGAGGGAGGGAGGGAGAGCACAGAGGGAGATTGAGAGGGAGAAGCAGACTCCCTGCTGAGCAGGGAGCCCGATGCGGGGCTCAATCCCAGGACCCTGAGATCATGACCTGAGCCGAAGGCAGACACTTAACCGACTGAGCCACCCAGGTGCCCCGAACTTTATCTTTTTAATTTTTTTTAACCTTTGGCTTATTGGGAGAATTGAAGAAGACAGAACGGTTAGGAAAAAAAAATAAACCATTTACTGAATGGTTTTGTGATTGAAAATGTTTTATATGTTGGGAATTTAGTGATTAATCAAATATGTGTCTGACCTGAAAGGGCTCCTGGTCAAATGGAAGGGTCGACATGGCTAGATAATGACAGTACGGTGGGAGAGGTGTGTTTTCGAGCTGTGACTGGATGTTGGTAAAAGTGTCTCAGAGGAAGTTTTGAAAGATGAGTAAGAGTTGCTTGTGAGAGAAGAAGAAGGGATCCTGAAGGCAAGACTAATTCTTTGTTGGTGAGAATAGAGGTGATGTCCAACCATGAATGGAACTGAGTAAACTTGAAGTTTGGTTAAAGTAGTCAAGGTCAGGGGCACCTGGGTGGCTCAGTCGGTTAAGTGTCTGCCTTTGGCTCAGGTCATGATCCCACGGTCCTGGGATCAAGGCCCGTGTCGGGCTCCCTGCTCAGTGGGGAACCTGCTTATCCCTGTGCCCCCTGCTCACTATCTCTGTCACCATCTCTGTCTCTCTCTCAAATAAATAAATAAAATCTTAAAAAAAAAAGTAGTCAAGGTCATTTAGAAGGAACGTGACTAGTGACTTATGTTGCTTTTCCTCAGTGATTAAAAATGAAATAAAAGGTTATTCAATAATTTCTTTAAACAGAAAATAGCACAAGCTGAGCAGTTAACTTTTAATAGTAGATTACTTAATAGTTGAACCAAGTGGAAATCTAAGTCTACTTTGATATGAGTAGGTAGACACAAGTATTTGAATTATTATATTTTCTAAAATGCACTGTAGGGATGCCTGGTTGGCTCAGTCGGTTATGTGTCTGCCTTTGGCTCAGATCATGATCTCAGGGTCCTGGGATCAAGCCCTGGTCAGGTCACGCTCCCTGCTCAGCGGGGGGATCTGACTCTTCCCCGTTCTGAGTCTCCCCCCTTCTGTTCTCTATCAAATGAATACATTAAAAAAAAAATCTTTAAATAATAATAAATAAAATGCCACTTTATTTAGACATCTTCATGGTGAGCAGTTTTCAGAAGGAGATACAGTAAACTTAAAAGTATTTGGCAAACGGGAATCATTTTGAAAAGGAGATAGCATTCAAATATGAGTGTAAAATACTTTAGGATTAATAACTTGCCACTGAAATAAGTCACTTAAAGGAGTTCCAAAGTTTCATTAGGAGTATTGGTGATGATCCATTGTGGCATAAATATTTCCTTATTATTATTGTTATTTAATTATTTAATCTGTGTTTCTTACTACTTCTGTGACACAGTGTTAATTTATAAGCCACGCCTTATTCTGCAGCTATTGGGGAAAATTAATCATAGAAAGCCTGTATGAAATCACTGAAGTGTTCATATCATTTGTTTTATAAGATTTTGTTATAAAAGCAAAGAGAAGGACATTTATAGTTTGTTGCCATTAATTGCTTACCATTTAGATATTAACACAGGAATCTATTAATTAACTTGTTAGTAAAAACTATTGGAATGTAAGTTGATAAAAATTATTCTTTGTTTTAAACTAGATTACTAGTGCAGCCTGGGTTATGTTTGAATTTTGAATCTCCTCCTTTCTTGCTTACCCTATTTGCAATTGTCTTAGTCTTTGAACCATTGCTAGGGGGAATTTCTTTTAAGTTGAAAGAGCTTGTGAGCATCTAAGGAGAAAACTTTTAAGTTACTTTCAGGTCTGAGGAGGCCCACTCTGAGACTGATTTCTGAGCGTTGACCTGGGTAACCACTTAGCTGCTTGTAGGACTCAGGTAGGAGCCACTCCTGGGAGCTCGCAGGGTGTGTGACAGACTTGGAGCCAGCAGCCTCCAAGGTGGGCTCTTGGCTGGAGTGGCTATAGATCAGGAGGGTGGGCGTAGGAAAGTAATGACTTTCCTCTCCTTTTCATTTTTTTTCTTCCTGGGGAGACAGAGCAGTATGTGAAAAGCTCAGCACTAATTTTGAATATAGATATAATGTGTTGCCTTAACAGTATCAGTTCATATGTAATGGTTAATTTTGTGTGTATGTGTTTGTGTGTGTATTTTGGGTCTTGATATTCCTGAAAGCTTTTTATTTTTATTTTTTTATTTTTATTTTTTGACAGAGAGAGACAGCAAGAGAGGAACACAAGCAAGGGGGAGTGGGAGAGGGAGAAGCAGGCTTCCCACTGAGCATGGAGCCTGATGCGGGGTTCGATCCCAGGACCCTGGGATCATGACCTGAGCTGAAGGCAGACGCTTAACCGACTGCGCCACCCAGACACTACTCTTTTTTTTTTTTTAAAGATTACTTATTATTTAATTGAGAGCGAGAAGGGCGAGCAAGAGAGAACATGAGTGGGGGGGAGGGGCAAAGAGAGAGAAGCAGATCCCCTAATGAGCAGGGAGCCCGATGTGATGCCAGGCTTGATCCCAGGACCCTGGGTTCATGACCTGAGCCAAAGGCAGATGCTTAACCAACTGAGCCACCCAGGTGCCCTGCTCATTATATTTTTCATACAGTCAACTTTCCTTGAATTTTACATTCTGACACAAGGAAGACTGGAATTTCTTTTTCCTGGTTTTTTTTCTTCCCCCTTACTCTCAACTGCCTTTTTGTCTTTCAGTGCTCATTCCATTTGTTAAAGTGTGGAAAAGAAGGTAAAACATAACTTATATATGACATTAAAGTTCTTCCTTCATCTATTTCTTTGATTTAAAAAATTCTTAGAATAATAGGCTCTCTATCTATTGCGTTCCAGAAGATAATTATCTACAGATGTTTGAAATAATAGGGTGACTTTTAGAATTTGCTAGTGTGGACAAGAACCACCTTTGTAGGGCCATGGTTTTCTACAGTGAAAACCAGTGGGGATTATCTGCATCAAAATCACCTGGGGTACTTGGGCAACTAAATTCTCTTTAAAACTGTTCTCTTTGGGGGAACCTGGGAATCTACATTTAACTTTATAGGCAATTCTGATGCATTCTGATGTTTCTAATGTTAATGCTGGAGCGCAGAAATACTAACCCGTGCTCTCCACTGTTTTACTTCGGCATGGCCACGGATATTATTTCATTTATTATTAATAACCCTGAGCGGTCATACAGCAAGCTTTCCCTGAATGTGGTGGGGCTTGGATTTGATCCCAGTTCTACTTTAATCTAAGGGTTTACTGTCTCCTTTATTTGTTTATATATAATAGGGATGCATTTTGCTCCAGAGGTAGGCTGATATTCTTGCCTTCAGGCCATTGGTGTGAGGCTTTCCATTTGTTAACCCAGCGTTTTTCAAACTTCAGTGTGCGTTGGAATCACCCAGAAGGCTTGTTAAAACACAGATTGTGTTGAACCCTATTCCCATAGTTTCTGCTGCTTCAGTTTGGAGTATGGCCTGATAATTTTCATTCTGACAAGTTTCCATGTGATATTGCTGTTACTGCTGACCCAGGATCATCCTGGGAGAACCACTGTGTAAACTCAGTAGTTAAGAGTGGTTTGGGAATAGTCCCTGGCCTAGCACGCTCAGAGGGTACCCCCTCTCTCTCCTGAGACCCCAGGATTCTCCAACTCAGTGGTTAATAACCTGCACAGCAGGAGAGTCCAGGAGCCTGGACCCCACTATTTTACCACTTGGCAAGTATCTGGAATATCATCTTCACTTCAGAGCAGTGCTTTTTCAACCTTCGCTTCCCCTACAGAAAAGCAGTGGGAGGATTATTCTCAGAATGTC
Organism: Mirounga leonina; assembly: GCF_011800145.1. Lineage (NCBI taxonomy): Eukaryota > Metazoa > Chordata > Mammalia > Carnivora > Phocidae > Mirounga > Mirounga leonina. Next base: position 989,896 of record NW_023270816.1, read on the forward strand.
CTTGGAAATTTGCGGTGTTTGTTTTACTGTAAAATGGCTACAGAAATAAATTTTGCTTTAATTTTGAGGTAATTGATGGTCATCCTAAATTTCTGGAGTTTTCTTTTTTCTTTTTTTTTTCCAAATAGAAATTTAATTGACTCTTTGAAGGTAAATTTTTCCTATGCTCATAACAACACTTAACTGTAATATAGATAATTTTAAGAACTATAAGGGAACCTCTGAAAAATTCAGATGATTCTGTTATTTCTTAGAGAAGAAGTGTCTATAGCCTGTTTACTTTCACTGAAGATCAGTAAAGGTGATAGGAAGTGGATGCTGACTATTTTTTCCCCTCATAGTCTATACTCTGAAAATGACAACTGGAATGGGGGGAAGACAGAATTAATTTCATAGACCAAATGGTCCATTTTAATTTCTTTTTAAAGGTTATAAAAGTCATATATGCTCATGGTAAAAAGAAAAAAATTCAACAGAATCCTTTTTGCTTCTTTAATTTTGAAAGTGTTATTGGTCAGTGCAAAACAATGGCCACCGAGTCCTCTCTAGCTGGCTTTTATAGTCTTTTGTTATATTTTTTTGGTTACTTTTTCGTTTTTTTCTAGCCTTTTTTTTTTTCCCTTTGGTAGTTTTAGCTTTACTCCAAAGGCATTCCATGGAGAAGTCAACTTTTTAAAAGTGATCCTCTGTACAGCTTTAGAGATGAGTTGGCAAGAGAGGCTTGAGACAGGATCTTTCTGGCAGCTTATTTCTCTCTTTGGCAAAAACAAACTCTCTACCTGTTTCTACAGCATATGGGTTTCATAAATTCTTTTTCAGCAGGTCTTTCTCATGCCACTTGTGTCCCTCATGCCATTCCTTTAATTAAAGCGTGTGTGTAGTAATGCAAGGTGTCCTGTTTAGATAACTTTTTAGACTAGAGTTATTCAGGCAGACTGAGCTTTTATTGCATATACAATTTGGACACTAACTGTATCTGGAAATTTTTTAGTAATTATATTTTTGTCTCAGTTATTTAGATAAAGATTGTAGCTAATCTGGTTTTAAATCTCTCTGAAATTATGTTCTCAATTCTGGTGGGTCCCATTTTTGATATTATTATTATCCCTGTTCATTTTTACCCTTTAGTTTTTGGGGGGTCCTTAAGAATCTGGTGAAAGCTGGGGATCCTCTTCCCAGAAAAATATATGCACCATGCAAAATTTGCTTTAATTTCGGGGGAGTTTTCAAATCTCTGTCCCTCCAGGTTGAGAATTCAAGCCCTAAATGTGAGTTACAATCTCAAGTGTCCAGGTGTCTGGCTGGTGTGCCCAGGGTGCTCAGCTCTCTGGTCCGGGGAGGAAGGGGTTTGGGTTTTGGCGGGAAGTCAGCAGTGAGAGAATGTGAGATGTTAGCACCAGCGTTGCTTCTTTCAGAGTGGTTGGTGACCTTTTTGAGCTGCTCCTGCAACCACAGTAAGACAAACAGGACCGTTCCTGACATCAGTAGGAGAGGTCCACCTATTTTACAACCATGAAGGGATGCTGAACTAGCTCTTGGTAACAACACAGAGAAATTTTACACTCTAGATCCTAGGTAATGGCATAATCCCCCAAAGCCTCACGTCGCGATTCTTTAATTATCAAACTTTAATGAAAATACTGTATTGTCGTCAGTCAACAGTTCTTACTTTACAAGCAAATTTGGGAAGTTTATTAAAAACTTAGATTCTTGAACCCCAGCCTCAGGTTGAGATTTATCAGCTGTGGGGTAGAGTCCAGAAAATAGCCCTTGTCCAGTGGGATGCGGAGCCAGAAGGTCGTTACATGTGAGGACTCTGGGGAATGAATATATTTGGTTTCTGTCCCAGCTCTGCCACTTGCCAGCTCAGTGACCCCAGGCAAGTTACTCAAGAAACTGTGCCTCAGTTTCTTCCTTTGTAAAATAGTACCTGTTTAATTGGGTTCAGGTCAGACAAAAAAGGCTTCTCTTTCAATGCGGAAGCACTTAGCGTGTGGCAAATAGTAAATGTCGCATAATTATTAGCTCCTGTTGCCATTATCACCATCAGCTTGATTGCCACAGGTAAAGCCCCAGTGGTTCGATGCAAATTCTGATTCTCATTCTTCTTTTTTTTTTTTTAAAGATTTTATTTATTTGATAGAAAGACAGCGAGAGAGGGAACACAAGCAGGGGGAGCGGGAGAGGGAGAAGCAGGCTTCCCGCCGAGCGGGGAGCCCGATGCGGGGCTCGACCCCAGCACCCTGGGACCATGACCCGAGCCGAAGGCAGCTCATTCTTAAATTTGGTTTTAAAGGATATAAATAATAATCGCTAACATTTATTGAACCTTCAGTGTGCCAGGCACCGTGCTAATTGCTTAAAGGTAGTCTCTCCTTTTATCATTAATACAACTCTTGGAGGTAAGTCCTTCTATCTGGGTTTCGTGGATGAGGAAAGTCATTCTTTAGGTAATAAGTTACAGAGCTGGGGTTCTTTTTTATTCTGCTTGTGTGTGCGTGTGTGCGTGTGTGTGCGTGTGTGTGTGTGTGAGACAAAAAGCATAACTGGACATTTACGGTAGGTCATTTAGCTTTGTGATTTTATTAAAATAAACTATTAAAAATCTTAATTATTTTAGTCCTTAGCTTTTGAGTATCTTCATATTTCTCTTTGGTATTGTAGGAAATGTAATTTTAGATACATTTCCCTTTTCACTCTGTGAGTTTAGGAAGAAGTTCTTGGAAAAACAGAGAAAACAAGAAGGTTTTCTCAAGTCTTGAATGCCAGAGTAGTGACCTCCAGGATTCGGACTTGATTAGAGTTGGGGAGATAGCCCCACTTGGTGGAGGTCTTCTCTCTCTTCTCCAGTCCATTCAGAGTTCAGCTTTACTGCAGGCCAGGGGCTGCTGCAGCCTTGTGGGTAATGGTGCGTCTCGTGCCGTGGTGACGTTCTCATTAACGGCAGGCCACAACTGTGGTGTTGAATCTGCTGTCAGTATTAATGAGACGTATCAGTAAGGAAACAAAAAGTAGCTTGTCTAAGCCTGTCCTTTTTCTAGAATGGTTTTTAAAATTTTGGAAATAATTATGCCTGTGAATTGGTAGAAAATTAGCAGTATTCCAAATCTAGCCAAATCTATGCTCAATCAGTATATACTGTGTATTCCAGGGACTTTGGCTTTAACATAAGCTGAGAAGCTGCCTTTGGAATCAGTAGCAGTAAAAAACCATTTGAGCCTTGGACATGTGATTTTTTTTAAATCTACCATAAAAGAGTTTTGGAACAAGGGTTTAAAGGAAGATACAGGGTTACGTATCGATATGGATTTAGAAGAATTAAAGTGATTTACCAGTATCCTAAAGAGATAGTAATTGTGACGGATGTAAAACACCCACTCTGCTTCTAGTCCCTGAGCATTGCGCACCTAATATACACGAGCCTTGGGAGTCAAGGGCACGTTTCATTGTACCCTTAGGTTAGGCTTCCCAGGTTAACTCAATCCAGTATGGTTTCTAGAGTAGGAAACGGAACTGAAAAATTTGTTCAGGGTCACACAGCTAGTGAATAATCTAGAAGTTGGAATTTGATCTTGGGTTTCTTTGACTCAAAGTTTCATGAACTTTTGAGAGATTTGTGCCTGAAAAAGGCTTCTTGGAGTCAGTGAAAGAGGAAACAGGGCCTTTAAGAACCCAGACCAAGATAAGGGTAAGAGTGTCAGATTTACGCAAGGAGGGTGGCTGGAGCTGATCAGGATCAGGACAGCTTGATCAAGGAATGAGATTGAGAAAGGATCGTTGAGTCAGCAATTGGGGCCGCTAGGGAAAATGACACTGACCAGGTTAACTTGGTTAAAATTATGGAGGGATTAAAAAAAAAAAGACAGCTGAGCGTTAGGATTGAGTAGTACAGCATACATGTTAAAGATGGAATGGTGTGGGGGGTGGTTAAGAAACTGAAAGATTAAATGATCTATGTTTAATGGGTTTTCTTGGGGGAAAGGATATTGATGGCAAAGGGACCAATTAGGAAGTTCTTATAGTCTTTTAGGTGAAAGCTGCAGTCAGCCCCACAGCCTCAGCCCCCTCTGGATTTCTGAATTTATCTTTAATATTGCTAACTCCATTTTCATTTAAATGGAAAATTTCAAACATAAACAGAACTAGACAGGAGCCCTGTGCACACATCACTCAGCTTTCAGTAGTTGTAGGGCCAGTCTTCTTGCATCCACACTCTTCTTCCCTCACCTCCCAACCCCAAGCCTCAATGTTATTTCAGAGTAAGTCCCAGACATCATATCATTTAATCTGTCAATATTTTATTATATATCTCTAAAAGATAAAGGGCTTTGAAAAGTAAACATAAACATAATACAGTTATCACATTCAAAACATAAATTTTCGGGGCGCCTGGGTGGCTCAGTTGGTTAAGCGACTGCCTTCGGCTCAGGTCATGATCCTGGAGTCCTGGGATTGAGTCCCGCATCGGGCTCCCTGCTCGGCGGGGAGTCTCCTTCTCCCTCTGACCCTCCTCCCTCTCATGCTCTCTGTCTCTCATTCTCTCTGTCTCAAATAAATAAATAAAATCTTTAAAAAAAAACAAAAAACAAATTTTCATACCAATTATCCAAATTTCTAGTAGCCTCATAAATGGAATAAATGTTTAATTTACATTGCAGGGTAGTTTGAATCAAGGTCCAAGTAAAATCCAGTCTTAGAATTGGTTGATACCTTCTCATGTCTAGGATTTCCCTCTGTCTCCATCTCTCTCTTTTCCTCTCCTTTTCTTTTTACTATTGCAACTTATTTGTTGAAGAAAGTAGGTCATTTGTCTAGTAGAGATTCCCACAGTTTGAGATTTGCTGATTGATTTGCTATGGTTTAGTGTGTTCTTCAGTCCTTTTTATTTCCTATAAATTGGTTTTTAGATATACAGGCTTTATCAAACTCATTATCATTCTTTTTTTGGCAAGAATATTTCATTGCTGGTTTGTTCATTAGGAGGTATAAAATGTCTTGATTTTTGTTTCTTTTTTGATGGCACCACTGATGCTTGCCATAGTCTTTTCCCCTCTCTCTCAATTTTTATTATTATTTTTTTACTATATTCAAGACTGCCAGTAACAAACAGCAAAATGTGTTTTGTAGCACGCTGCTACCAGGCAGTGTGGCTGTTAACGTGATAAATATTCTTGGACATGAGCCCAAGTTTTGTTCAGTTTTATGTATCTGTCCTCCTACATTTATTTTTGTATTGCTGTGTCTAATTCTGAGTGTAAGCTTTTCAAAGCCATTGAGTCAATCATTCACCAGCCTCTTATTGAGTACCTGTCCGTGCTTGGTACTGGGAGCCCAAGAGGAAGTAAGAGTCCAGTTCAGGAGATACACAAACAAATAGCTGAAATACAGCATTGTAAACTCTGTTTTTAAAAAATATTTATTTTGAGAGAGAGAGGATGTGCAGGAGTGGGGGGGGGGGAAGGGGCAGAGGGAGAGGGAGAGAGAGAATCTTAAGCAGGCTCCACACTCAACGGAGCCTGACCTGCAACTCAGTCTCACAATCCTGAGATCATGACCTGAGCCAAAATCAAAAATTGGATGCTTAACCGACTGTGCCACCCTGGCGTCCCCAGCATTGTAAATTCTTTAAGAGGAGTATATCTGAAGTTGGTGTGGGGTAGTTGTTTGGGGGCATGGTGGAGTTCATGTTTAGCAGGATCTTGAGGACAGCCAGATGCTTTGCAGACACAGAAGGAAAGGCATCCACTCGGGACCAAGACAGACCGAGAGAGCTGTGCCTGCAGACGCGGGGCACCGCTGGAGCTCGGGAGCAGTCAGTGGGAGGCGTGCGGACTTGCAGTGGGCCCCGGGGAAGACCCAGGTGCAGCTGGGATGGCAGCTGGAGGCTGTTTGCCCAACTCTTTGGCGCCAAACCGGACTGTGGATTTCATTCTGTAGGCACTGAGGAGGAGGCCTTTTTTTTTTTTTTAAGATTTATTTATTTCAGAGAGCGAGAACACCAATGAGAGTGGGGGCAAAGGATGGGGTAAAGGGAGAGAATCTTAAGCAGACTCCCTGCTGAGCACAGAGCCCAACACGGGGCTGGATCCCACGACCCCGAGATCAGGACCAAACCAAGAGTCGGCTGCTCAACTGACCGAGCCACCCAGGCACCCCAGTAGGAAGCCCTTTCCAAGCAGGAGGACACTGTGACCATTTGTGTTTTAGCAAGTCCGCTCTGCCGACATGGTGGGCAAGAGGCTGTTGTGAAAAGCGGCCCAAGTAGAGGCCTGGCAGTTGGGGGAAAGACAAAAGAGGGTGGACTTGTGGTGACTTGGGGTTTGGTGATGTGTCAGAAGTGTATGAATGGTGAAAGAGAAAAAGGTCTGAGAAGTCCCCTGGGGAGGGGGAGGCCTTCAACCAGGTGGCAAGCTGAAGGAGGAAGAGCAGATTGGGGGAGGAAGAGGAGAGTCCTTCCCTGGCATGATGTGTGTAAGGGACTTTACCCTCAAGTCGAGATGTCTATAGTGCAGTTTAAATATGTGGGACTTGAAATCGAGATTTGGCAGTTGTCACTATCCACAGATCAGAGTGCATGGAATCTTTGGGGAAAAGCTCTGAGGGACACCAGTTTTTGGGGGACGGGCAGAAAGAGTGGAACCAGCAGAGGAGCCTTGGGAAGGCTGGGTCTCTTTATATTGCTTTCTGTCAGCCTGTGGACTTTAAATAAAACTATTCAATGATAACAAGTGGTAGAGAGAGTAGTTTTATATTCAAATTTGTGGGAGTTTTCAATGTTAGTATTTCTTATTGATTCACAACACTATAATTGAATATTTTGGAAATACCCCATGTATAAAATATGCAAGATTCATAATTTCTGAAAGGGGAATTTAGGAGAATATATGGAAGAATAGGGGAATACCTTTTAAAAGTTATAATTACATTATATCCTTGTTATGTAATAGTGTTTGAGGCTTCCGGTGGTCTCCAGAGTAGCTAGGATAGAATTGAAGATTTGCCCATCACACTGAGATACTAGCAGTACTTAGACATTAGCCGCGCATGTCATTTAAGCTTTTGCTTCCTCGTGGTAAAATTTAGCAAGATGGTGCCAGGGACTACGTCACGGGACTATGGTAAAGGTGGACCGTGCATGGGGTGCATCACAGAGCCCTGCCTGCAAATGTCAGCTGTCTTCGTTAATAACATTTCCGTTAGGGCATTCCTGAGAAGGCAAGGAAGTGATTGTGCCATTCTGAATATTTTATAGATTTATATTGCTTTCCTTTTGGAAAGGGTAGTTTACATTTATTTATCTACAAACTAAAGCTGGGGAGGTCAGTAGCATGCTAAGTTTCTTGATCAGAGTAATGATTTTACATGACCAGCAACCCCGCGTGGCCTTGGGGCATTTTCTCTGTGGCGGTGACGCCATCCTTCTCCCGTCCCACTACAGTGTCTTATGTACCAGGACCACTTCTTTTCCCCGTCAGTCGTTGGAACTGATGACGGGAGTTTCCAAAGCAGGGAGAAAAAAGGAGCAAGATGTTTATTCTGACCTAGATATTGAAGGATGTTATGAGGCCATTCAGGTCCTCATCATTCATTACAAGAGTAGTAAGTGTATTCTTTGTAGCACATCTGTACTTCATGTGATTATTGGAAAAACTTTTCTTAAGTAACCTGAAAATCACCGTGTGTTCTAAATGGTGTTTTACTGGCTTCTGGACTTCACCCTCCCCGGCCCCTCAGTACCGTTTGTGAGTCTTGGACTGAGGTGCTCTTCACCGCATCTGCTCCCTGTCTTCCTTTGGTTTGTAGTCTGTGTGTTGTTTTCCTTTTTGTTACTGACTACCAACCCTCCTCCCACCCCGCCTACTCTGGATTTCCTGCTTTTTATAATGCAGTTAGGCATATTGAGATGCTAAGGTAAACTTTTAGTGAAGCTTCATTCTATTCCAAAATGATGGACTTGAGTATAGACTTGTTAAGGGCACTTTGCTAGACTCCGTCAAAATTTTACACGTATCAACCCTTTGGCAGAAATTCTCCTTGTGGAGATTTATGCTCCAGAGAAATATCACATGAAGGTGACTGCACACGGATTTTATTATGGTGCTGCATGAGGTAGGGAAAGACTGGGAACAACCTAAATGTCCATCAGGAGGGGACTGGTTAAATAAGTCAGAGTACTGACAATAATGCAGTACTATGTAGCGTTAAGAAAAGAATAGATTCTCAGGTGCAGGTATGGACTGAGCTCCACAATACATTGTTAAGGGACCAAAAAAATACTCTGTGTACAGGAAATATGCCCCACTGGGTTTAAAGGAGAAAGGATTTGAATTCACGTTTGTGCTTGGCGACGCCCTGCGCAGTTGTGGCAGGAGAAGTAACAGCTTGCGCACAGCAGTCCTTCTGGACGGCATCCTGGGAAGGAGGTGGCCGCTCTCTTCAGTGCTTATCGCTTCGTATCTTTCGAACTCACACCATGGGAATATCTTCCCTTTTTATTTTTTCTTAAAAAGTGTCCTTGACGTTTTATTCTACATTTTCTTTAGAGTCTGGTGTTGCCATTAGTACTTAATTCACTTCATCGTAAAACAGAAGCACTTGGGCTCTAGGCCTTGACAGTAGACCCGCGGGACAGTTTTGGTCTGACCCTACCTTACGATACGAGTGGGACACAAGTGTTTCCGGCTCAGGCTCCGCGCTGTGGGATGTGAAGCGCCCAGCAAAAGGAGGGCTCTGTACTGGGCGTTCAGTAGACGAATGCCATGTCTGCTAAAAGAAACACCTAGGTGAAAACTTCTGAAGCCGATGTGTACATGCCCCTACCCCGAGCTCTTTTCACACCTTTGTTGTTTTCTGAGTCAGTCGCCCTTTACCTTTGACTCATAACGTAAAGAAGGTTAAAACCAGACTCCATCAATGGTTCAAAGTCTGTGGGTGAGATGAAGAAAACTAATATTGATAAAGAACTGAGAAGGGGTAAACCACATTCCCCACTTGTGGTTCTTTTGTATTGCAGAATTATCACGCTGAGAGTCTCTCTTAAATAGCCACGGCTTTGTGTATGTACAGTGGCCGAGTGCAGTGATCCTGTGCGTGTAAACGGGTATACCCACCAGTGCACACTAGTTGCAACTTGCAAATAACCAAAGATGGCAACGATGTGTTAAGAATGTAAGGCTGTGCCTTGTCACTTGTCTATAAAATGTGATGCTGAACATACTCTTTGTTTTCTGAGACTGACATTGCATTCTTACTGTCTATTAAATTACTCATTACTACTACTCTTCTTGAGGTGAGAATAAGTACATACTAGAAAATAAATATAGATCTGAAGGGGGGGAAAAGCTCCGGTTAGTTATAGAATATAAGCTTTCTATCTCTCTTAAAGCTTCTAGATGTAGACTTTATAGCCCCCATGTGAATTATATATGGATGATGATTGTGTTAGGTTAAAACTTAGTACCTTTTCTGGATGTTTTCTCAGTTAAATTAATCCTTATGTTTCAACATAAATTGAGGCTAGAAGAAGTTCTCGTTTCAGCAATTCTCACTAAATTTTGTTTCAGTTTTATTTCCAACTGAATTTAATAATTGAAAACCTCTTGTGGTTAGGAATAGTGTTGGAGACTTTGGTAGAGTCTAATTATTTTGAACTTTTAAAGCCTTAAAACGTGAAATGTAAAGCCATAGTAAAATTTTCTGATAGCTTTCATAGTCTATTAGTTCAGTGTTGCTTATTTTAGAGGGGACAGTATCTAAATTGAAATGTGTATTCATTATAGTTGTAATGGTCTCTTTCAGCTCTTTTAAAAATCAGTTCATTTAGCTACAAAGAGAAAATAAAAAACATTTAAAAGGCTAATAAGCAGAGGGCATGTGAGTCTGTTCCTGTTTCTTAACCGACGCTTACTAAAAAAAAAAAGTGTCTGAGCACTGCCCATAAACTCTGTGTGCGCACACGCGTGTATTTGAGGAACTAGCAGGGGTCTGCTCATTTGTTTGCCCATTGTGAGACTGTCCAGCACCTTTGTGGGTTGTTGTTTTTTTGTTTTTTTTGTACCAGGGTGAAGGCCCTGAATGGAGGCCTTGTGCCCTACTTGATTTGAAATCCTCACTGTTAATCTAAAGGAACCTGCAGGGCACCCAGCAGGAAGTCTGTGTGACAAGTGGAGGTCTGGGATCCGGAAGCTATGGTGCTCAGGGCAGGGGGGCAGTGAGAGTGATAATAATCTTTCAGCCTCGGCTTTTGTCCCCCACAGCCTAATTGTTATCCTCTGCTGGCAGCCAGATTGAAGCGCTACCCTTTTGGGTGTCCTGGATTGCATGTGCTCACTGAGGCCTCACCTAACTGTTACCAGATTAAAACCTGGACAACTGGGCTTTAACTCTCTTAAAAAAGCATAGTACTGACTAGGCATTATGCATTCCTTTTAGAGGTTAGATATTTTGATGAACTCTGTGTGTGTGTGTGTGTGTGTGTGTAGCTTTATTTAAAGGGTCGAAGGGTTGCTTGGGAAATGCTGTGTTGTTGGCATGCCCTTTATTACAGAGCCTGTTTAAAACCAGCACTTGGCTAGTTAAATCTAGTTTGTGCAGTTTGTGTATTTTGTAGTACTAGCTATTGGTCCAAAGTTTCTTGGCTTAAGAAGCCATGTAATTTTAAGTGTATACTGTGTGAGAAAGGGGTGGGGCAGTGGAAGCTTTTTATAGGGCTTCAACTAATAAACATTAATTTTTAAAGTAATATTTTGAGAATTTAACAGGAGAAGTAGAACCTGTATGTAGTGTTTCTTTAATACTTTAAACGCTGGCAAGGGAAACGGAGAGAATTTTGTTTTTAAGTGATATTTTCTATTCTTTTTTTCTCTCCACTCAGAAACTGGTTCTTCAACTTTCAGTGCCAATTAAGACATGCTATAATAAGTATTTTATATTCTGTCCTGCTGTTTGACTTTGGGTGTAAATGGTGGTAGAATGTTTAGTAGCTGAGCGTACATAGTTAAACAGCTAGAGATTGGGTATATAGTAAGTTTGGTGTGGTGTGGTATTTGGTTTATATAATAGTATTTCAGCATAATACTGAAACCATGCAGAATACCTCCTGGAAAAGTGTTCAACAGGATGCCAGAAAGGCCATGTTAATGATAAGTTTCTCATACCTCAGCAGGTTTTTTGGGTGTGTTTTGTTTCCCTACTGCTGTTTTATTCTTTATTGTGGTTCTCTGGAAACTATGCCACGTGAACATATGGAATTCTATACATGAAGGTTTATTGGTTTTGTAGAAACCCCAGGATACTCTGAGCTTAATAACTATGTTGTTTTGTGGGTTATCGAGAGGACATACTAAAAGTCAGTTGTTAATAAAGTTTTCATTAATTATTTTAACATTTTCAAGGTAATATTAAAGGCAGCTCAACCAAAATCAGAATTAAGCAATAACATGAGCTTTTGGTTTGCTCTGGTTTAAAAGAGAGTTAGATCATAGCTGACCTCCTTCCCCATCTTTCACTGACTGTTAACCTTCCTGCAAAACTCAAATATGGTGTTTAGTTTGTATGGTCTCATAATAAATTTAGGTGTGTGTGTGTGTATATACATATATATATATATTTAAAATAAAAAGATACATGTTTTTGCTCTTGATGATTCACTGCTTTGTCTTTTGTTTCTACTTTCGATAAAGTGTTAAATGATAGCTATAACATATTTATATGTCTGCTTATATGTAATATCAGTTGATAGTTTGTGATAAGCCTTGCTTTGTTTTGGTTACAACTCATTGAGATATTTATGAAGTGCTTTATATTTGTGTTTGTTTAGGACATGTCTCAGGAAGGCTATGGAACTAGGTCTCAACCTCCTTTGGCTCCTGGAAAACCTAACCATGAAGACTTGAACTTAATACAACAAGAAAGACCATCAAGTTTACCAGTAAGACATTAATGTGCTGATTTGGAAATGTAATGAGTTAAAATTTTTTTAAAAGAGCTCTTGTTTTTGTTTGTTCTACTTTATATTAAGACTTGGGGGAGAAGTTTCTAGATTTCAGATATATTTGTGATTTATTAATTTTTTTAGGGCTGTCTTCTCAAGAGCTGTGTGGTCTTGGATAAGTCTCTTTCATTTGTAGGTATCTCTTAGTCCAGTTGGAAGGTTTATTCAGTGGATGAGTTTTGTGGCAGAAAGGTGTTTCTGTTGTACAGTTGTTCTTTGCTTACGCTGTTGCTTTCTGGTAGTGATACAGAACAATGGTGTCCGATATAAGAGTTAAACGTAAAGAAATTACCACTTGGCAAAGGATATCAGCGATGAATGAGATAAAAGCATCCAGTGGTAGTTTGACTATCTTCTGAGACTTTATGTAATGAGAAATCACCCAATCCATTTCTACCTAAAAGAAAGTATTTTCCTTTAAATTTGACAAAAGCAGCTTATAAGTATTTCCACCAGCAAATACTGTGTGGTGATTGGGGTATATATTGATTAGAGTAGTGGCTACATTCTAGGGAATCATGTTGAGGCCCATAAATAGTTCATCTGTTTTTTTAATGAGCAGCCTAATTTAAATGAGGTTTTTCCTTATAAACTAAAAGAATACATCTGTGCAAATAAATTTTTATATTTATGTTCTGGGTAAAATATTGTGATTTGAAAAATTATTATTATTCCTTAATCTTTATTAAGTTTCATTTAAGATGGGAGTTCGGGCTAGTCATGATTTTAATTTGAGTTTCAAATATTTTACATTAAGATTTATTATATTACTGCTAAGCATTTGAGAACCAGCCTGCGTAATGAATGTTCTACATGACGTTTGGCATGCATAGCGTACCCATTTTTAAGTTACGTGTAGCCTTAGAGAAGAAGGTAAGTCATGGTTACAGGGTGTATAGTATCTTCGAAGCTGATGCACATGTTTTTGACATCCTGGTTTTTTAGCTTTTATTTCTGTGGTGGGTGAAATTTATTGTGGTCATTTTGTAGTCACCTTGGAGTATTTATTGTCTAGTTATTTGGTTTTTGAAGGAATGAAAGAGGTGATAGAGTCTGCGTTTTGTGCTCTACACTTCTTTCTTCAGTGGATGATTCACAGCTTGGTAAGCGTGTAGTTTGTGTGTGCGCGTGTGCAGGTGAGCACTGTCGATAAATGTAACATTTGCTGCATACTTGGAAATTGGCTTGTGGTTTTAGGAAATGTAAAGGGACACCAGAATTTTGTTGTTTTTAGAGAAACCCGGCTTTGCAGGCGTGCCTTTGGCTGACGAAGCGTACTGCTACACATGTTGGAACATTTGCTATAAATTGATAGATTTTTTTATGTAGCTCTAAGAAAAATCTGTGGCGTGGTGCTTTCCTCATATGCCCTTGAACTTCACCAGGCTACGCTTCTTTTCATGGCTCTGCACTGAAATGGGTGCTTGAGATTCAGCTAGCTCCACAGCACAGTTGTTAGGGAAGGAGTGAAGTGCAGTCGTCCCAGGAAGCTGAAGAGTTCTGCTCTGGGATGGCGCTTCTTAAGTTGATTATTGAAAAGCAGGCTAAAAGCATTTTAGGAAGCGAACCGATATATTCATCAGTAGTTCAAGTTTTTCTGAATTGTTCAGTTAGTATACATATAATGGATTGCTTTCTTCCTTAACCCTTACCGTGCCTAATTCCCAAGAGGATCTAAGGTTGTGCAACACATAAATTTTCTTAAGAGCTAATAAAAAAAAAAAGAAACGCCCCAGTTGGTATTTTTCTTTCTGTTTTTGTAACTCTCGCAGGTAAATAAGATGCCGATTGACTCAGTGACATTTCAGTATTCTTTTAGAGAGCCAAATTTCCAGGTTTTGGGGTGAGTATATGGACGTATCAGTTACTGGATAAAGAACAAACCACAGATCAGCTAGTGTACCTAACGCACCCCCTGCCCCTGCTGCTAATCTGTGAAGGTGAAAATTGGCTTTATTTAAATGGGAATTTTAGCAAGACACTTTTCCTTCAACAGGCTTCATTTGTGTAAAACGTTTCTGTACAGGGTTTACTGATATATTTTTAGCTATGTGGATGCTGCCTCAGTATGTTGTTATATACAATTAAGGTAATCGCAATTTGGGGGGGAAATTTGTTGGTATTCTACTTGGCTCTAATATCAATGTTTTTAGTGTTACTCCTATTAAATATTTTAGTTCTCCAACTTGGTTAATTTATACTGTAGGTATCGTGGAACTGTATTATATCTGAATTTCCTATTGGGTAGTTGGTAGATTTATGCTGCGTTTTTTATTCAAGTGTCAATGATACAAATTTTGTCTTTTTACTTAAAGCTAAAGACAATCCATCATATTTGCAATCTCTAGTTTGTAATTTGGAACTAAGGAAATTGTGGGTGTTACCTTTACCTTTGAAAAAATGTGGTATAGTGATCCTAATGTATGATTATTAAGTCTTTATTTATTGTGTATGTGACTATGAAGAAGGAAGCTTCTCTAGTTATTTCTTAATCTTTTTGATTATATTGAGATAGATTTTGTAATATTTTCTACACATGTGATATTTTCTTTAGCATGTTTGTTACATGGTTAAATTTCTATTACAAGAAATCAAGATATTTCCAATGTATTTATGCTAGATATATAATTTGAATTCTCAGTAAGTTGTCCACTCACCGTTGTTTGAACTGGTGTCTCTCTGTATTTGCATGTCATTAAATTCTTGGTGATCTTCAGTAGCTAAAGCAGTTACGTTCCAGCTGACTTAGATCTTCAGATCATCCACAGTAAAGCAAATAACTGATAAATTAATATTTGTCCTCTTGTTGTCTTGGGGCCATGACCAGTGATATTTACTTGTCACTTAATTCACTCCAATCTAAGCTTAGAACAGATCTTTCTTAATAATGTCCACTTATTGCTGTACCTCTTAATCATACAGCTTTTCCCCCATTGAGATACATTAGCTTACATACTCTTGATATTACCATTTTTAGCAAATCTTAGCATATAGCAGATATTAAAAGTAGCTTGAAGAACTCTCTCTCCTGGGAATAGTATCACTTAAAATTCAAGCACATTCTGCATTTTTTTCTACTTCTATTATTGATATGAAATGAAGCCAGCATTTAATAAGCAAAATACACTGTGGAGGGCCAAAAAAAAGGGCTATAACTTATTAACTCTTTATCTTAAAAACATTGAGTATATCTCAATTTCTATTTTAAGATAACTCCCCAAATATTATTTAATATACCTTTTTTTGTTGGGTCTTTTGATATATTTTCATTGCTTGTGCTATCACTGTTGATCTTTTTATTACGTTTATTTTTATAGCTGTCTTGACTCCCCTATTAATAGACGAGGATCTTTTCGGAATATTTATTATGTCTTATTCAGCAAGTATTTTCCTAGTAGATTTTATGTAAAAACTTTTAAACACGTTCTTCCTCTAGTATCAGAATTTTCTTTTCCTTGCTGAAGGGGTTTTTTCCCAAGGTATTGACTTGATAGCATAGACAGCCTATGTTCTGCAACGCTACCGATACTGAAGGATTATGTGAGTGCACCATCTGTATTAGCAGGATGGGGTTTTTGTCAAAACCATTTTCTTGGGGCGCCTGGGTGGCTCAGTGGGTTAAGCGGCTGCCTTCGGCTCAGATCATGACCCCGGGGTCCTGGGATTGAGCTCCGTTTCGGGCTCCCTGCTCAGTGGAGAGTCTGCTTCTCCCTCTCCCTCTGCCTGCCTCTCTGCCTACTTGTGCTCTCTCTCTATCTCTCTGTCAAATAAATAAATAAAATCTTTAAAAAAAAAAAACCATTTTCTTTTATTATAAGATGACATTTGAATTTTACCTGGTAGCCTTAAGCTTCCATAGAAGAAGTGGGCACTTTTGGATAATTAAGCTAAAAGTAGTGGGAAAAACATTCTTAGTAGCATGAAAACATTCTTTGAATTGTAAAGATAAGTAAATTGACAGGAACAATAATCATTTCAGTAAATATGGCTTGGATATATTGTTAATAAAATACTTTATGAACATGTATACAAGGACGTAAACAAACAAAAGGTTTGATTTTCTTCCTTGATCTAAGCACATAGTGCTTTCTCCTCCAGGGATTTGAAGAGCCGTTAGTTTTCCTCAGGTTATAGCAATCACGAATCTGTTTCATTCTTCCAAGAGGCCTGCCACCAGTTTGTGTTTCAGGTAGTAGATCCATTATGCTGTTTACCTAAGATACAGAAAGGATCAGTCACATTCTAATAGCCTTTGAGAAGCCCATCAGGTCATTAAAATCCTCCTTCTGACCCTTTCTTCTTTAAATAGGAAATATCTAAAGAGATCGACATAAAAAGGGATTTTATCTTTCAGAGTTTAGTAAAAAACCCTAAATGTCCTGTGGAATAGTGCTTATGGTACTTCTGTTGAGTTTGCAATTAGAAGGGAATATTGAGGTTTAGATAAAATATATGTTTTTTGGCCCTTTGCGAAAGGAAGGAGGTAGTAAATGCTGGTTGTTCTTTGAAATAGAGGGTGTTAAACAGGATATTGGAAGCCTGAAATAGGATGGTTGGAAAACTGTTATTACCAAGGATATTTTTGGGGGGTTAGGTATTAGCAACAGAGCCTACAATGATTTGCCTTTCCTGAAAGAGAATACTCTGTGTGTGTTTGTTTTTTAAATCTTTAATGACACTTATGTTGGATAGTGGTAAAAGGTCATGCACTTTGGAAGCATATATGAATATTGATGATATGTTAATAGGGGCATTTTAAGTGTGTGGGTTTGATATAGTTTCTATGAACAATTGGAAACTATTGGAAAAAGCTAGGTGAAGCGTTTTTTAACTGGGTTTTACTTTTTATTAAGTTTTCAACCCTACCTAAAATACAAATTGTTAAAATGATCTCAACCTGTTAGGTGGCAGGTTTTCGCAGAAGTTGAAATGTACCAGGTAAGAATTAGATGTATGGCTGCTGAATGAACTCTTCCAAAACTTTTTTTATTTGTATCTTGAACTTGATTTAAATGGTTTTCAGTAAAAGGTTAAGAATGTAGCCATCTTCTGTTGCTTGACCCTTCTCAAATCATTCTGAACATTTAAAAAATTATAAGTTGGGGCGCCTGGGTGGCTCAGATGGTTAAGCGTCTGCCTTCGGCTCAGGTCATGATCTCAGGGTCCTGGGATCGAGTCCCGCATCGGGCTTCCTGCTCCTTGGGAGCCTGCTTCTCCCTCTGCCTCTCTCTCTCTGTCTTTGTCTCTCATGAATAAATAAATAAAATCTTTAAAAAAAAAATTATAAGTTAATAAAAGAGAAATCTAATCTGTTGGCACTTGTTCGCAGTGTTTAAGCATTGAGAATTCCTGTGTGCAGCTGACCACGTAAGCGGTTTATGAGTGTTCTCTAAATGTTGGTAGAGTACGTTGAGTTTGGGAGTTACACAAGTTGTAGAGAGGGGGCAGGAGGGTCTCTGAAGGATGGTGCCTTGTCAGGTCGAGCATCTGTAGATCCAGTTAATCAGTGGCATAGTTTCAAAACTAAAGGTGCAGAGATAGTTTGATATCTTGGTAATGTTTTAAATGGAACACATAATAGTTGGGTTTTTTACCTAGGATTTACCATATTCCCAAATGTAATTTTAGTAACTGGCCTGCTCCATGTAGAGACATCAATTCTTTTTGGATTAAGGTTGAGAGAAACATGTGAAGACCTTACTTGAAAGTCCTAATTTAGGAAAAGTGATAGTGACTTTGACAAATGTTTTTTTCTAACATGGATTATTTCTTTAAGATGTGATGTTCTATAATTTTATCCCCTAGAGCATTTTTGTGATACTGGTAGTCATTTTGAAAATAGAGGATAATTCTTGAACTTGAACAAGGTAAGAAGTAGTAGGAAGTGGGAAAGTAGGTTTCTCCTTCTTTTAAAATAATCTTCCACGTAAATGTTTGTTCTGTAAATGAATACTCAGTAAAACCTCACCAGTTTGGATTTCGTCCAGGTAAAGCAGGCTAAATATATGGAAAGTTTGAATAAATTAATATTTAAAAAGAACCAGAGTTTGCTTTTAAATAACTGAAATGTTTGTGTGCAAAGTGTTTCTAAATTGAGATCTTCAGTCCTGTTGAAATAAATGGATAATTCTAAATTTATTATGGCTGAGATATTTGCTTAGTGGCAGTATGTTATTTTTAAAAATTCATTTAACTTTTAAAAACATTTTAACTAAGCATACCCACTGCAAACTTTTTCACATCATATTCTGAAGATTTCCATTTAAAATATGGGGGAAATGAATTTCAACCCATTTTATGGGACTGTCAGTTCTTAAAAAAAATTAATGAAGGAGTACTATAAAAAATAGACACTAGACAAAATTGGAGATGAAGAGAGGCTGAAATATAACTGATTTGCAGGATATTGGTTTTGATAATAGAAGGATAACTATGATCTATAGTTGATAAATGAGGTTCATTAAGTAAGGGATGAAAAATGCAGATATTCCTGGCTGATAGAAAAGTCAGCCTACAGATTGTGCCATAACAAATTGGGGATGTGAAGGTTTTGAACCAGCTTGCAGCTCTTCAGATGAGCTGCGTGAGGCTATGGAGCCTTCTCTGTGGCCCTACAGGCTGGGCGCATGCAACTCCCAGGTCTGCCTGCAGATAGCCACAGAACCACACGTGGGCACACGGGCCTCCCGGACAGAGGGGCGGTCTCTGCGCACAAAGGGGAGAAAGTAGCATTTGGCTTTAGAATAAAGCGCACAAAGCAGTGTGTAAGAAATTCTCACATGGGGGCTCAGGTAGGAGAGTTTGTCAAGCAGTGCGGCTCCTTCAGGTTTTAACTGTAAATTTTTATGCTAGGACCAACAAATGACTGCTGTTCAGAGGTACCTTTTCTCATTCGAACCTGCTATTTCTGCAAAAGGCATTTCTTGGCATGTTGAGCTAGAAGGCCTCCTTCCTCCTTTCTTCAAGGAGCCCCTCCTATTCACTGGTATCTGGAGAGGTCAGTGGGCTTCCCCAGAATATGCAGGCCTGGCCCTTGTAAGGGGTTGAGTGTGTTTTACTTTGTATTACCCAAGGTAGGTGGGAAATAGATTTTACTTTACAAATTTCCACTTTGTAGGTAACTGAAGGCAGACCTCTGTGTTATGTAATAAGAGATATATAACCAGCAGGAGCTCATAGTAACATGTGTGGACTGGTTAATTGCTTTTATTTTTCTTTTGAACTGGAAGTAGTATTTTTAATATTAACTGTCAGCTTAGGAGAGGAAATATATGTAGAGAGCAAAATTTTTTATTCTTCCCTCACAGTGTAGGATTTTAGAAGTGTCTCTCTTTCTCATCTTTTTCTTTTGCCTTCCTAAATTGTTGTAAAATAACTGAATGGTCTTGTTTTCCTTTGTTTGGGTCAAGAAATTTTAGCTGAAAATTGTTACTGTGTGAAAGAAGATTATTGACTCAACAAGCCCTCAATTTTCCGTGAATAACACTCCCACCCCCTAGCTTCAGGAACATGCCGTGCATGCATTCTATTTTAAAATACAGACTGTAATTTAAAACAGGCAGTTTAATGCCCCACTGAACTTTGTTTAAGCCTGGAATAAAAGAGAGGAAAAAAAGCTTTAAGCTACAAAAAAGTGACTAAGCTTTCTCAACCACTTTTCTTCATAATGCATTCTATTTAAGGAAAAAAAAAAGCTGTCAGGTACTATTGTTGTCTCTTTCCACAGGACCTAAATTTTATCCAATGTTAAATTGTGGTGTATGCGTCTTTTCACTTTATTTCATTATCAGGCTATCATTTGAATTTTTAAAGTGTTCGGAGGAGTAGTCATGTATAGTGGAATCTGTGTGCATACATTTGTGCGTTTTGTCCATGTTCAGTACATGTGAGAACATTCTAAAATACATAATCGTTAGCATTCACTTATTGATAGCTCGTTTTCTAGAGTTCTCTTCATTAAAATAGTACCTAGTTATTAGACCAGAATGATAGTAAATAATATTATGGTTGAATATCTATTATCAGATCATTATAAAAATGATTAGCTGGAAGTAGTTTATCTCACTTCTCCCCCTTTTTTTTTTCTCCTCACAAAAAGAAAATGAGCAGCTTGGGATGGCTTGTATGGAAGGAATGATGACTTTATTCTGAGAAAGTAATATTTTTTGACCTGGACACCTGTTTTGCTAATGATGACACTGAATGGCAAACAGGCTTAAATCTCAGCTAAGGTTCTGGCTCATGAATGGCTCCAGTAGTGGTCTCCCTCCCATTTTTGGGTGCCATTTGCTTTTGAACGTATTCAGGGATTTGGGGTTGCCTGATTGAGTCAACAGCTTTATTATGCAGGTCATGGGAGAGCCAAGGGCTTCTTGTGGACTCCATCTACAACATCTCAGAGACTGCAGTGGTCTTCCTCTCCCCACTGTGGGATGTTTGGCAGTCTGATGTCTTTGAGTATAGGGGAGTTTCGGGAGAAGGAGAAAAGTTCATGTAGAAAGTTGAGAAGTACATGTACCAGGTATCTTTATGACCACCTGGTAAAGTGGGAGGTAGGAATAAGAAACAAATAAGGAAGCTGAAGGACAATGCCATCTTTCCTTAGTAATGCAAAGTCTAATGCCTTTTCCCACTAGATCAATGGGAACCCGGTGGAGACGGTTCTCTGAACCACAATAATCAGCACTTGTTTTAATTTCATGCTGGTGGAAGGAAGACCCTCATGGTCTCTCTCTGAGGCCTCCACTCACTTCTGACACTCCAGGCTTACATTTATGTACTAGAAAATAACTGAGTGCTTTTTAAACTGAGATTTAAAAAAATGAGATTTACCACGAGTGGAAACATTAACAACCGAAGGACATGGAAACCACCATTTGTT
Source organism: Mirounga leonina (assembly GCF_011800145.1). Lineage (NCBI taxonomy): Eukaryota > Metazoa > Chordata > Mammalia > Carnivora > Phocidae > Mirounga > Mirounga leonina. The sequence continues at coordinate 1,010,769 of NW_023270816.1, forward strand.
CTTGATGAACCCAGGTCAGTTTCATGAAAATGAAAAATGTCCCCTGCATTTCTACATTTTGTGTTTTCTTTCCCTCCTTACTTCTTCCCTCCCTCCGTCCCTTCTTACTTCCTTGCCACCTTCCTTCCTGCCTTTGGGACTCACTGGTTTGATCTGGGTAGCATGGTAATGTTACAAGTCTTACTTTTACTTGTTATTTTATTTCTATCTCTGTCAAAGCACAGAATGGTGTCCACTGAGACAGCGGCACGGAAGCTGTGCCTGATCCACAGGTAAATGTCTTCTCTGAAAGTAGGCCAGAATGAGTGAGCACAGCAATATCCTGCCCCATCTGAGACTTATACCCCGATGCTGATCCTTTTTTGTTTTTTTCCCAAAATTTCTCATGTAAGTAGGGATCTTCATCAGTCTTTATTTCTCTCATGGGTACGGGTAGTTGAGAAGTGCAGTGATCCAGTTAACACCTTCTAATGACCCTAAAAGGTTGTAGTTGGTTTTTTGTAAGTATCTGTATCTGGAGGAAATTTGGGTTCAAAATTATAATAATTAGGTGTAATAATTTATTAGACACCATTTCTTAAAGTCTTGTTTTATGTAAGTAAAAATTTCAGTTAACTAACACTGGAAACTGCTAGCAAAAGGAGAATAGCTGTGCCCAGAGTAAGGATCTTTGTGAATATCATAGGTGTGAGTTACATGAACTTTAAAGTCATGAGTTCCTGACGTTTATTTTGTCTGCTCAAAGCCAGATCCTACCCCATTTCTTCTATTTTTGAAAGTCTGGTACTTTCAGGTTACCAAGACAAGTGAATTGTTCCTGCCTTTTATTTATGCAAAGCCTTTATTTTCAAAATGCCTTTATTACCACTGGAGGCAGAGAGACAACTTTAGAGGTTAGTGTATTATCTCACTAATGAGGTTGAGTCAGATTATTAAAAAGTGTTGGCAGTGAGAATGCAGAGGGAGAAAACCGTTGAAATAAAGGGAGGGATGAATGATAGGCGCTTTTAAGGTTTTTAAGCTCAGTGGCCAGGAGATGTGTGTTGGTATTGATGACAAACACAGGGAAGTGGTGGTGGGAATTGGTTTAGGGAGAAGAGAATACCCAGCGATGTCATGAGATTAAAAAGCAAGTCCTGAATAAATTTGCTTGAATTCTACAACTCCTAAAAGAAAACATTTCATCTTTTGCTACCAATGCCTTATTTTTTGTATAGTTCTTTATATAAGAGATAAAACATTGCCATAAATAGGACTGATGTTGAAAGAATGAAAGCAGTGGCTATAACTTTATATTTCATGTGAATTCTTGGAGACGATTTGAAGAATATTGGAGCAGAGTTTGCATCAACAGCTCAGCAGATTGTACCAGAGTGTTTCTAACTCTAACATGGAGTAAGACAGGAGTACAGTCTCAAAAATAAATGAAACTCGATGTAATTCACTCAGGATTCACGGCTCGTCCCACTGTCTTTGCTTTTAGGAGTGCGTTTATACCCTCATCTGTTCCTTTCCTTGGGTAGGGACAGGTTACTTCATATTGCTGTGTCTGGCTTGCTTTGGGGTGACGTAGACTTTGTTCTTGCTGCAGTTCATTTTGGAGCAACATTCCTTCGTTTCATTTATCTCATTATGATTTCTCCCTTTCTGACACTTACTTTGAGTATGTGCTTTGATGAGCCTGGTATACAAATGTAATGTTTTTGCTTGCTTGTTTGTTTTTCTCTTTTGAGGGTATGTGACTGCGGGAGGGGGTGGGAGGAACCTAGCTTTCACATGCTAGTCTGAAAGATGTTCTCTTTTATGTTGTAGAAATGGTCATCCCTTTGAATACCTTGAGTTTCTATGATACATTTAAATCCCAGCAGAGGAAATAGGGCCTTGGGGAGATTACCGTGAATTCGGAACAGTTTTCTCTTTGTTTGTTTGTTTGTTTGTTGTTTTTTAAATCAACCCCCCCCCACTTTTCTTTTTTCAGTGTTTAAAGCACTGTTATTTCACTTCCTACATAAAGAACAAAGGTTTAATATTAATAAGTTATTAAAATGTGTGTATTTTTTTGTAATTTGATTCAGATTTTTTGAAGTTCTAATTCCCAGATGTGAAAATAAAGAATCCACAAGGGCAGGAAACTTGACTCAAGGTGCCAACGGTGGTGGAGTCACGGTGGATGTTCCTTCCATTATAGCAGCTGTCTCCCTGCACCTGCTGCAGAACACACCTGAGTGTCCTCCACCTTCAGGTGTCAAACCTAAGACCTTCTTTCTTTTAAATACTGTTCTGCCAGTTTTGATTAAAATTATGAATGTCCTTGGATAAATACAAATATGTTCAAATTTCCCCAAGTGTTTTTGCTTTTTCATAGTTACTACATTTATGCTTTTTCTTAGCTTGCAGGCCTAAATGTTGACATCCTCGATTAATGCACAAGATTTTACTTTACACAGAAAAATTCAGTTACATTTACCAGTCATTTATTGATTGCCTCCTATGTTTCAGATTTTATGTTAGATGTAGGAATCACATAAAAATAAAATTTGGATTAGCTTATTATTAGTGTTCTTTCCTGGAACAGGTTCAGCAGTAAGAAATCAACAAGAAGACATACCTGTATTCAGAATGCTTGTTATTTAAAATACTTTAATGTATCCTCGTTTTATCTGCAGAGAACCATCTATAAAATCTGCAAAATTCATACTTTTAACATGTGTAATGGCACAGAAATGTTTTTGCCGTTCTGTGGAGGTTTGAGATATTTGAGAAGGGAAGAGGAGTGATGGCTGTATTGAGATGATGTTTGCCCGCTGTGCGAGGCCTTGACCTGGGGTTTTGCCCTGTGTTGGTGGTGCTCCTTACACTGGGGGAAGCACACTACTACCCCACACTCTTCTGAACACCTGGTGGTAGAGGAGCGATTCTGCTGGCTTTCTTGAGTGACTTCATGAGGGATTTTATTTTTCCTACTTTTTTTCTGACTTAATTTGCACTTTCTACTTTCACAGGGATGAAAACAAGTTATTAAAATTCTAGCCATCTTTGATAAAACTCTGGCCCTTTTGGGGGTATCAGATTTTAAAAAGTGTACTAAATATGCACATTATGGTTCACAAAGCACATTCACACATAGTTCAGTTTAGTTTTATTGCCTAGATGCTTCACCTTTACGCCTCCGAATTCCATGAGATGTCACCTATATAAAACGTCTTGTGTAGTACTTGCCTTATACAGAAGTGCTTGATGAACTGTCAGTGTCCTTACCCTTTGTTTGCCCCTCCTCTTGTGAAACTCATTTAGCTGCCAGGGCCTGTTAGGGTTGCTAGTCTACCAAACTTCCTGAGATTCAGCTTTCCCTACCTCTGCATGAGGAGACCTGGAGCAGAGACTTCGTAGAGTCACAGTGATTATGGCCCCTGACTCTTGGCTAAAACTATATCTCATTGACTCCTGGCCCGTGACTCCGTTGTTGGACCTCCCAGTACTGCAGACCTCTTCTGATGGAGTATGTTGGTGTGAATACCACTGGGATTCTTCTGCATTCGTTTTGATCTTGTATTCTCCATTTTTATTTACCACATAACAGAAGACCATGTATATGTGAAAACTATATTAAATATGTTGTAATTCGAAGTAATACTAATTGGCCCTCCCAACATTATTGTCAGAGTTGTGTATGTAACTAAATAAACGGCCGCAGTGATTGGAGTTTGCTTTTCCTTGCTCTTTCCAGCTTGTGGTATTATCAGTGAGTGGTAAAATCACTTAAAAGAAGAGAGAGAAAAGAAAAAGAAGATGTAAGGAAAGGCTCAGATGGAAATCTACTTTGCTTTCAGTGAAGTCTGCCTTAGATAAACTCCTTAGATTTTGCAAAGGGTTTTCAGATATCTGAGACAGATAACCATATGAACCATAGTGGTTGTCCAGGAATAACCAGCTGTGACTGATAACACATCTTTGGTGGGAGACGAGACTGAAGGTGGTGAATCGGGTAAAATAACTTCAGATATTCTCCTAAGTCAGATACATTTCTCACTCTCTTTCTCTGTCTCTGTCTCTATAATACATATACACAGAGAGGAAAGAGGAGGGATCAAGGGGACCATGCATAAATAATTATATTAATATAGGAAACACACTTCTGGGAATTCTCTGCCTTTTTTCATCCCGATTGATTAGATGACATTCAGTATGTTGTTGCGAGTCAGGTGGTGTTTTGCAAGTGGGAACACTTTGGAAGTATCTTTTTTTTTTTTAGGACCGCTCTTTTAGACAGTTGTGTTTATTCATGTTTAAACTATACATCCCAAATAGGGAACTTCTGCAAATGCTCATTTAATAAGCCCAGCATATTTAGCTAGCAGTGGTAGCTTAGTGAAAAGGTACCTGGACAAATTACAGAGGAAATGAATATTACTTTCCAGTTGTAAATAGATTAATATATTTTACTTCTTCCAACATTTTTATTGACTGTCCTATCATATCCCTTGTATACGATATTCACCATCACCAGTTTTACTTTTGAATTTACTTATAAACCCAGGTTCTCATCAAAACAACAAAATTATATGAAGTTTAATATAATTCATTTTGTAGCCTCTCTGATTGAAGTTTTTATACTGTGGCATTCTAATAAAAAGTATGACCCAGACACTATAACTTAATGATTAAAATTTAAGACTGTAGATTTCTTCATTTGTAAAAGTATTTAAGAACATCTTGGAAGAGGCATTCTTCTTCCAACATGTGTCCCTATGAATTATAAATAAATTTGTTTATTTTAAAATATACCAGTGGCCACTTTTAACTGAAAGAGTCATGTTGTGACAGAACATTCTCATTTCCTGTGATGTTTTTACATAGCATTTATAACCCATGTGTTTCTAAATAGGAATTTAGCTGATCTACAGTAAAACATTTGTATAAACTGAGACTACTCAAACTGGAATACAAATTTAAAAAAGTGTTTTAAAAAAGGAGAAGTAAACAAACCATGATAATGCAGTTACCATGAATCACTATTAAATTTAAGGCTGCAGGGTGCCTGGCTGCCTTAGTCGGTGAAGCGTGTGACTTTTGATCTCGGGGTTGTGAGTTCAAGCCCCACGTTGGGTGTAAAGATTACTTAAAATCTTAAAAAAAGAAAAGAAAAAGATTAAGGCTGCATTCCTGACTGGTAGAGGGGGAAAAATGAGGTTGTAGAATATTAATATAAAGTGAAAACTTCATTTCTTAAGGGTGGAATATCATGTTTATTATTTTGTAAAAAGAAATAGTCTATAAAGGAACATATACGGTATTCCTGTGAAAATAGTGAATAATGATGCCAAAATAAAGGGTTTTCTGGTTGTTTTTAATGGTGTTAAAGAAGTTTTTTCATTTTATTTGGGAGGATTATCATGAGCCTAAGTTTGGCATAAATGAATGAATGATTGGCTGTTTTTTCTATAACTTGCTTAACTGTCACAATTATAAATCCAGCAACTCTGTCCAAAGGAGTAGCTTATCGAGCCCATTTTCATTTTAGAGTATAATTCTTGAAAATAATAATTTTGTAAGCATAAAATATGTAGCAGAATGAAAAGTCATCTAATAAAGAAATAGTTCGATTGTGAAGAGAGTATTTTTCATAAGCTTTTCTCTGTTTTGAAGGATAGGTTACATTTTGTTTTGTAATTTGGCACTTTTCTGTTGTATGTTTTTATGGGAGAAGATTGTTAATCTTTGAGTTAAAAGATTTGGACTCAAGATTAATTGGTTAGTCTGGTGGTGGTCTAAATTTTACAAAGCAGACATTCCACTAATGACTTAGTACCATTACACTTTGTATCTTGTGGCAAAACTTAGTGGTGTTTTGTTTAGTTTTGATTTGGTTTTGTTTTTTTTGGGGGGGAGGGGTGCCTGTTGAGTACGTTATAAAATTGGAGATGTGTTCTTCAGGATAATAAAAAGGATAAATCCATAATCCGTCTAGCTCCTTCAGAGTTTTAGTGGGAGGGATGCTAAAGCTGGTGTGATTCCTCACTTGGACCCCCGGGACTGGCCGTGGGAGAGTCTTGTGCTATGTGTTGGTTGCTGTGCCTTATACTTTAGAAAGAGTGGGTGTGGTGAGCAAGCAAGCCAGTGACCCACCCAGTAGGGGGTAAGGATCTTGACACACCAGTCGTGGTTTGAATCCACAACTATCTTTGGCTCTTGGCCATTCATCAACCTTTAGGGGGAATGGGAACAGGGGTCTGTTGATCACATCCATTGGAAAGGATCAGCTGTATCATGTTCCTGTTATTGTGAGGGAGTTGGACTTTTTGAGCCCCAAACCATATAACAGAATTCAACAAAAAAGATAATTTAACATACATTTATTCTTACAGAACGAAACATTATAGGAAAGTTTTCTTTCCTCTGTTCATTTGTTGGCCAGTCTTGTCATTTATAACTTCCTCTAAGTAAAAAAGGCCTCATATGATAAATTCCTCCTTGTAGAGACTCTTCAAGAGGACTTCAACTCCAGTGTTAATTCTTTTGTATTTCACTACCTCTAGGAAAAGTACTTGCTCAAGATTTTGTGGCTCTCTCAACTCTAGAGCTTGTGCTTTTAAAAATTGTACAGCTACAGAATCATGAAACAGCAATGTCTGTGTCAGCTTTATTTATTTATGTGTTTTTTTTAAGACACCACCCCCCCCCCCCCCCCCCGTAAATTGGAAACTTGTCTCCCTTCAAAGGGCTTAAAAAATATCTTGAGTTTGTTGGGATTAGATTGGGTGGCAGTCAAGGTAGCTACTCTTCTGGAGCTGAAGTGCACAAATCGATTTACTCCCTTAGCCGCCTGCTTGTGCTTAAAACAATTTTTGACAAATGCCGGAGTTTCACAAATGTCGGAGTAGCAGTTATAGAGGTGGTTTTGCAAGTCCCTTGGAACAGCCATGCACATCTTCAGTCACTCTTAATTTGAATGAGAAAGGGGATGGTAGAAGCTATTTTTATTTTCCCCTGGGAGCAAGGGAAAAGGAGGCGGAACTCTGTACCATGTAATTTTAAAAAAGAAAAAAAAAAAAATCAGATTCCATTGAGATTCTTTCTTGTTTACTTTTTGTTTTACTCTTGCCATCTCCCAGTGTGTTTGACTAATATAAGTCTTCCCCCAGGAATATAAGAATATGTGGTACAGTCCGCCTCATAACCTTCCTGGATATTTTTATAATTTATCATCAGCTGACACCGCCTGGGTAGAATATTCTTACCACTCCCTCTGGCTGCTGGAAGTCTGAAATTACATCTTTGTCTTTGAAGTCAGGCATCCTGTTAGCGTTGCTATGGTGACAGGGTGGGTAATGGCGTCCACAGACGGGAGATTGGTATTTAGCGTTTAAACGCTGCTGTACACAAGGCCTTGATTTTTAGAGTGGTTACTGAACTATTCCCTTTTAGTACATGTTTAAAAATTACATTTTTACATGGTCTTACTGGATTAATAGTCATGGTTTATTTCATTTTAACTGCAAGGATAAAAGCATTATTCCATTAAATGGGTAGCTTTTTTTCCTCTCTTGGTTTATGCATTATTAACACAGGCTTTCCTGTTTTGCTTGTAACATTTTATAGGCTTTTTCAAACATGCAGTCAGATTTGCTCTGTTGCTCCTTTATTTTTTGGTCTTAACCCATTATCTGCTTGAAATCTTGCATGATTTCAGAGGAGTCAAAGTTCTAAGGAACTAAGCTTTAAAATATTAAAATTGAAGAGAGGGAGGGAGGGTGGAGTGTGCACGCGCGTGTGTTTGTGTGTTACGCTGTATGTGATAATGTTGATTGACCAGTCTTTCCCCATGAACTGCAGCAATCACTTTCTTTTTAAATGTTTCTTTTGTTTCAAGTTTCCTTTTAGCCCCTCTCCTGTACTATACCTTAACATAGGAGGTTAAAGGAAAGATTATTTACAGTTGTGGGGAACTGTGGGACATTTTGAAAAGGTTTTAATTAATGTAACTTTTTTTTTTTTAACGATTTTATTTATTTATTTGAGAGAGAGAGAGTTGGGGGTGGAGAGGAGCAGAGGGAGAGGGACAAGCAGACTTCCCACCGAGCACAAAGCCCAAGGCTGGGCTAGATCCCAGGACCCTGAGATCATGACCTAAGCCGAAACCAGGAGTTGGATGCTTAACTGACTAAGCTACCCAGGCGCCCCAGTTAATGTAACTTTTGAAGTAATAGTCTCTCAATTCAATCTGTTTGGTCTGACACCAGTTACTTCTGTTACATATGATTTGTTGATTCTTGATTATTTTGTCATTAGAATAATGGTGACTCTTAAAAGTTCCTATAGTATATACATACATATCCCTCCCTACCTCATATATGAGCTACTTCTAGAATGTCATTTTGAACACCTCATGACATGAAACTTACTGCTTCATAAAGTATTTGTTAGGAAATTTTTCCTTGGATTAACTTGAAATGCTTTCTTGGATTTGGGTTCTACTTCTGCCTTCTTAAACCACCTGAGATAAATCAAAACCCCTTGTCTCTATCATGGCTGTTCAGATATTTGAAGATAGTTTTCATTTTACCTGGGTTTTCACTAGGCCGATTAGTTCCTTTATTTTCCCCATTATGTGGTTTCAGGTCTGTCCCACCCTACTCTTAATTCTTTGATAAAGTTCATTTTGTGTAAGTGCCTCCAAATAGGAACCCACAGCCAGCCTGAATACACTCCAACAGAAGTATGGCTGGTTTAGAGCCGGTGGGCCACCACCCTTGTTCTGGACCGTCGAGTCATGATGGTAGGTTTCAGAGCCGCATCCCATTCTGGCCCTGTGGTGGGAGGTGCTTCGAGGCGCAGGTCTCATCTATCCTGTACTTGAACCGAAGTACGGTTTTTGCATTTACCCTTACTGAGTGTTTTGGGTCATTGTTCAAGCCTGCTAACATGTATTTGGGTCCCAAATCTAGCATCTGTTGTATTTAATATAATTTCTACCTTTGCGTCATCTGTACATTCATATCTCATTATAACTCTGAGTATAAACAAATTAAATAGACTGAATGCAGAACTTTTTGACATTTTGGTTATTGCCATTCATCCAGGTATAATAAATCTAGAGCTTCTGTGTGTTCTAGGCCATACATTACATATTAACCACAACACCATAATAAGAGACAGCGCAGAAGCTGGGTGGGAATCCAGAACAATCAGGACTGTAGTCCTGTTATACATATAAAGGCTCTGTAATGTTGAAGTTTATATGTAATTTTTATGGGAGACCATTTTGTCTTTATCAAACCTAAGTTTTCTGCATGAGAGATGAAAATTGACTTTGTAAGCCAGCTCATCTTGCTGCGTCAAGTCCTGCGCATCAGCTTCTTCCCTGTAACCGGGAGGGCTAGCCAAGATTAACATCAAGAGAAGGCAGAATAACCTGTGTCTATCCTCAGAGGGGCCCTGGAAACTGAGCCTGAATGTCACGGGTCCATGGCAGATGATGGTCCCCCCGGTCTTGCGATCTTTGAAACGAAGTGGTCCCGTTTGAGGGGACTGTAATTTCAGTGAATGAGATTGTCGGCCACAGAAGCCCACGGCCTATCCATCAGGATGGTTAGTGGGTAGAGCAGGTAGTGTGTGTGTTGGGGGGTGGTCCTCCTCTACGTCTTCCTTATTTCTCTGTATTCATCTGTGTATCTGACACATGCCCCATGCTTTACTTTCCATTACAAATGTCCAGGACTGAGGGGACACTGGATACCAGGGAAGATAAACTGGCATAGTCAGTTTCTAGGGATAAGCTGGGTCCCTTGAGAAGACATGCACTGGGGGCCTCGTATTGGGGAGGAGAGCGGGGCACCTGCTTCTGTAGAACATGGTGGCTTTGCCTCCTTGCTCACCACTGCCCATGGGAGCGGAGGGAAGCGTGAGCCTAGTGAGTCAATCAGGAAAAAAAAAAAAAAAGACATCCTTTTTTGATTGGGTCCTACGGCTCTTCATTTATGCACGGAGAGTAGGCACTCAATTTTTGCCTGTATTAAGCCACTTCTCCCCTCCCCAACCCTACATCTTCTCTCTCTGCAGAAGCCCGGGCTCCATTTCTAGACGTAGTTCTTGAGAGGCAGAACACTTACATATTAAGAATTTGACAATAATTTTTGTAGATTGGAAAAAAGATGCTTTAGACCATTGTTGGCTCATGGAGTGACAGGTGGGAAATAATCCTCTAGAGGTGGTCTCTAGGGACAGTATTCCTTTTCCTTCCTCATTTGTAGGTTCCTTATGACTGATGACCACGCAAGCTACTGTAATTGACCAGCAGTTTGGGCTGGAATTGGGGTGAGGAATGGACATGTTCTCACTTTACTGAAACTCTTAATGAGATTTTCATTAAGTAAATTCTGTATCTTCCCCCAGAAGGACAAATATATGAGTGAATTTGGCAGCTGAATATTTTTCTGTTTGCAGTATTTGTAACAGAAAGTGTGTTACAAAGACTTTTTGGATATTCTAGATCTGCACCGTCCAACAGAATTTCTGCAATGATTAAAATATCCCCTATCTGTGTCATATAGCATGTTAGCCACTTGCCATATGTTGCTATATAGAACTTGAAATATGGCTGGTGTGAGGAACTGAATTTTGAATTTTAATTAAATTTAAAATAGCCACATGTGGCTAATGGCTTCCCTATTGGACAGTGCATTTCTAGCTTACGGATCCTGTGTGGTCTTGTTTTTACTACAGAGTGGATTTTGGTGAAATAACAATGTGCTCATTCACATTCAGGCTTTCAGTGCCTTCTGAACTAGCATTTAAATCTAACTCCTTCATACGTGTGTACAGTAGATTACAGGTACAAATATGTTTTAGGTGTAGAGCTAATCGCTTGCAGGGTTTTGGTGTATAGATTGAAAGCCAAGATTTTGGGCGTAAGGTAATTGTACCTTCAGTGGATGATTGCTGCGTGCTCGAGTTTGGTTTCAAAAGTCAGAAAGCCCAAGTGCTTGCATGTCTTCCACTTGCCTATTTATCTGCACTTTCAATTACCTGTATTTACTGGAAGTAGTTATTACAGAGGTGGTTACCTTAAGGATGTCTTCTGGATGCACCGACCTCCCTTCCACATGCACCCCAATATCAAGGTCAGCTTCAGCTGTGTGGAGTCCAGGCCCCAGGGCACGGGCTGCAGATCGAGCAGCAGTGTGACCCACGGGGAGCAGAGTGTGTCACAGGGAGGTCCAGGATTCTGCTCGCCTGGACCACTGTGCAGGTTTAAGCTGCAGCTTTCGGATACAGAGTGTAAAATGTTTTAAGGTCTACGCATTTGGCATCTTCTTCAGAACTTAGGTGTCATATCTGAGAAGTAGCCTGGGATTCAGCCTATGGTGTTGAAAATGAATGTATATAGATGGTGTCTACTGATATTGAGGATATTTTTCTTTCTGTTTAATTGTAAAGGGCATCAAGACGTGTGTTCTCTCGTGAGTCTCAGATAATTTCATATTTACAGCATGAGAATAAATGGCAATTTCAGGGCAGCCTAGGAATCTTCCAACTCTGACTTTTTAGGGCTAGTTCCTCCTTTGGTAGGTGAGGAGGGATCTTGCTGATGGAGACAGTGATGCAGTGAAACCCTGGTGTTGAGTCCCTCTTGCTGTCCCTCCCCAGTCCTCTAACAACTGGATTTCTATATTCTGTTAGGGAATTTGTATATGGCACTTGCCGTCCCCTTGTACTTAAGAGCAGCCGCTTCATTCACTATTTTAGTGCTCTGCATGTTTAGAATTTTCATAAGCACTATATTTTACATTTGAAATAATGTAGTTGGGTAGTTTGAATACTATGTTCCAGGATTTCTGATTCACTTGTCCCTACCTTCAAAACTCAGCTTTTGCTTGTTGTCTACATTCATTTCACTAAACACTACATTTAACAGCCATGGTACAGCCCATGTGTTCTATCTGTTTCCTGATAGCAAAAGGTTAAAGGGTGACTTTTTTCCCCCGCCGAGGTCATTATCCCACACCTAGGAACGTCTTGTTTTTTAAACCCCACCCCGCTTAAAGAGGAGGAAAAACATTAGGAATGAGTAATAATAATTTTCTCAGTATTTGGTTCTATGGCAATAATGTGCGCTTCAGCACTTCCGCATCAAAAATAGATGGATGGGTTATTGTTGCTTGTTGCTCTTACTCAGTCTGTAAACCTAATTTGTTTTATTTATGACGGGAGAAGGGGAATCTATGAATTCATTTTACTAAGCACTTCTTGAGTTTTTGTAGTGTGCTGTTATGATGGATACATTCTTGGTTTGAGGAAAGTTGAAGAAATACAGAATCCCTGAGATTATGAGGCCCTTTTCAGCAAATATATTTTGTTGTGGGATATTTAAATATTCTCCAAATGTCTTCGGTATTTCTTTTGAATAATAACTTTTTAATTACAGTCTGGATTTCTCTTTCCTCTTTTGAGAAATAATAGTCCTTCACACTCACCCCCCCCCCCCAACCCTGTGTTCCCCTTTTGGGAAAAGTCAGTAATCTGGGTAATTTCTATTAAAAAAGCTCTACTAAAACCAAGGAGTGATTGTAGTCCGCTTAATGAAGCAAAGCACAAAAGGTGATGAGGACAGGAGCGATAGAGTTCGTTCACTAATGAAGCCGCTTTTAAAGGTAAGGAAAAATAAAGAAGCCCCCTTCTCTTTCTTCCAACATGGTTGTTATGTGGCATTTTCAGTAAAATCGTTAACTACTTACATGTACTTCAAAGTAAACACAAAACCCCAAAGACTATTTAATTATCACACTTCTGTTAATAAGATTATGGGACTTGCATAGGAAAGATACTGTGCAGAATAGAATTCTTTCCTGTGTTAGTGAGAATACTTGGTTTGTGTTCTTTTTAATGACTGGGTCTAATGTTCTGCTTTTTAGTCAGTGAAGGGTGAAAGCAAGAAAACGACCGTTCCTTCATCCTGTTGGAAAGGTCTTGCCTAATCCGAATTGTTTGTTGTTACATTGTGTAGGGTTTTGTTCTTTCTTTTTTTTTTTTAAAGATTATTTATTTATTTATTTTTATTAGAGAGTGAGCAGGAGAGAAACAGCATGAGAGGGGGAGAGGGTCAGAGGGAGAAGCAGGCTCCCCTCTGAGCCGGGAGCCCGATGTGGGACTCGATCCCAGGACCCCGGGATTATGACCTGAGCCGGAGGCAGACGCCCAACAACTGAGCCACCCAGGCGCCCTAGGGTTTTGTTCTTAAAACCTCTTAAAAAGATGGATGTAAGGTCTTATTTCTCAAGATATTTTTGATAAAATCTTAGTTTACTAAAATTTTATGAGAGGGCTTTAGAAAAAAAAATATAACAGTTGCAGTGTTGAGTCGACTCTGTCAGATATCTGAGTCATTCTTCCTTTTTAAATATTTCAGCCATTTAAAAACTATTGAATTCATCCTCACCATCACCCAGTAAATAAATAAATAATATTTAAAGCTTTAGATTTCTCCTGCTAGTTTTCTTTTGTGCATGGTTTAGTTGGGTGAGACCTGCCAGGAGTACTGTTAAAAGTGGGAAGTGATTTAACATACCTTTGAGGCATTTGGCCATAAAGATTTGGTTTCTGCTGAGAAAGCACCAAGGTATGAACTTGCTGTGAGGGCGTGGTGGGGTGGGCTGGGGGGCAGTGTGAACACTGCTCTCTGCTCTGCTCCCAGCAGCTCTTTTTTCGGTCACTTTGGGTTGTTAGGAAGAGCATTTCGTTTTCCTTAGATCAGGACGGGAACAGTCTACTTTCTGAATGAGTGAAGTTGAAGTGACGCTCTTGCCCCCCTCCCCCTGTGCCCTTCTTTAATCCATTTCTGGGAGTTGAAAATTTTGTACATCGTGTGTCTTTCTTTGGTTTGCTCAGTGGCTATCCTAGCATACCACTTAAATTTTCATTCAGAATCATCTTTGAAGATCGTGCATCGTCTTGATTTAACTGAGAACATTATGTTCACCCTAAACTATTATGATTTTTTAAAAGCAGTATTTCATTTTTTCTTTATAATTCCTAAATTTCTTTGCTTAAAAATTTAAAAACATGACATTTGTGTTTTCTGATGGGGAATTGGGCTTTGTACAAAATGTGTGATGTGGCATGTTTGTATGACAGATGTCCTTTATTGACTCATAGTAAGTTCCCCTGTGCATTGATATAATGGAATTATTGTTCTTAAAATAATTTATCCTAATTTATAGTAAGCTAAAATTATATTTTCATTTTGTAATTAGTGCAACCAGTAAGTAATAACGTGCATAAACTTTGTTTTATTGACAAAGTATTGCCCTTAAAAGTACTATTTTTGTTTATGAGCAGATGTATTTAGTTTATATGGGTTTGGGTGTGCATTCCTTCGAGTCTGTTTCCATAGTGCAGCTATTTACTAAAGTCTGAAAAATTAGCACAACAATTTCACTTCTATTCTTTGCGTTTATTTTTTATGGACGTACAGGGCAGTTGTCAAATGGATGTGAACCCAAATTATTCTCTGAGAAGGAAAACAAAAACAAAAACAAAAACCCAGCCTGGTAAACTAGAATTAGGATTCAGATTTAGCAAAGTTACAGGGTTTTAGAATCATAAGCACCTAACACTTCCCTGTATTTTTTCAGACTTGAATTTAGAGAGGTGATTTGATTCAGTGAAGATGCAGAATTATTCCCTAAACATTCTATGAAACCAAGCACCAGTGTCAAGAGCAGAGCTCTTGGGATTTGCCTGTAGAGTTCAGGGGGCCACTTTGAAAGACCACTGTTAGATGGGCAGCCTTCTTATTTGTTAAAAATAATGGTAAAATGGAACATTGATTTCTAAATTTGAAGTTTTACATGTTCTCACAGAAGAGGAAAGAAATCACTCATAGAAAACAGAGAAACAGAAAGAAACCTCAAGCTCTTCTGCTCTTGCCAGGACATCTCTTGCTCACTACGAAGTGGGAGCAGAGCCCTGCATACTTAAAACGGGCAGACCGTGCATGATCTGTGGCTGAATGTCTGCTGCATGGGGCTACTTAACAGAAGCCAAATACTAAAGTAGTTTTTACGTTTAATCAACTTTCTTTCACCGTCAGATTCCAAGCCAAAACTACATTAAAAAATGTGGCGCTATTCCACATAATCTAAGGAGCATCTTTTGGAGAGTAAAATGAAAGAAATCACTGGTGAGGACCTTCGGGAGGTAGTGGAATGCTGACTTGAGAGAATTGTGACTTTGGCTCTTCTGAGTGGAACCGAGGTGATTTCATGTGCACAGCATTGAGCCCAGCCCTTCAGCTGCTTGCTGGTGGATGCCCATGGGCAAGCGCTGCACCTTCGAGCCTCTGTCCTCATTTGGATCGCCCTGGGTAGCAGGGTCTGGAGCTACTGCATCAGCACATGCGCCTTGCCCTTCACCTGCTCTGGGTCCTTATCTCAGGGGGACCACTTTTGAGTGACCTCTTGATAGAAGCCTGGCGATCAGCAGTGTTACTGGGAATCCTTGAAATTAGCAATGAAGGGCAAGATGGTGCCTAACTTTTATCTCCTGTTGAATGTGAAATTGACACACAGGTAGTATTTGCTGTGGTTTCTTGAACTAGAAATAAGTGGGCAAATGAGGCTAAAGAACAACTCTGTCTGATCTTATATTATTGAGACTTTGTTTTCTGAGGAATGTATTTCTAAAAAGAAAAAACCATTCTATGTATTCCATAATAAAGTAAGAAATACCATGTGGAGGAAGCAGCCTGCCAGTTCTTTCTTCTTATAAAAATAAGTCAACTCCACTATGCCACCCACTCTATTTTTACTAGAAAGAATGGGTGTACTGATTTATTTCATAGATAATTTTGTATGTAATGTATATAATTTTGTATATACATATATATTCTTTAAAAATACTATAAAAGGGTAAATGACAATTCAGCAGTAGATTCCGATTTCTTTTTTTACCTTGTTATTTTAAAATCTCAAAATAAAAAGAGTAAAATGAATCGCAGTGCTTCTTAATTTTTTAATTTCTTAGTAAAGTAGTTTTTCAAAAATCTGTACCTATGTCAATTTCTTTAGCAGTATGGTAGAGTTAACATAACTAATTCAGTAGGTAGGTTCTGTTTGTTTTAGTGGGCTTATTTTATTTAACTGTTGTATTCTTGCATCAAATAAGGAATGAAGAGTTAGATTGGAAAGAAGGAAAGAAACCTATTGCTCAGTGTTTTCTCTAGTTAAAAAGAGCTTTACTCCCCAGAGGGTATGTGCTCTGGTAAGCGCTGTGAATTGTGCAAGACTGTTGAATCTCAGATCTGTACCTCTGAAACAAATAATGCAATATATGTTAAGAAAAAAAAAAGAAGAAGAAGAAGGTAGCGGGAGGGGAAGAATGAAGTGGGGGAAATCAGAGGGGTAGACGAACCATGAGAGACGATGGACTCTGAAAAACAAACTGAGGGTTCTAGAGGGGAGGGGGGTGGGAGGATGGGTTAGCCTGGTGGTGGGTATTGAGGAGGGCACATTCTGCATGGAGCACTGGGTGTTGTGCACAAACAATGAATCATGGAACACTTCATCTAGAACTAATGATGTAATGTATGGGAACTAACATAAGAATAAAAAAAAAAGAGCTTTACTGGTTATCCTAACCACATAGGTAATATATATTCATTTGTAAAGTTGGGATTACTATTTTCTGTATCTTCAATTTTTTTTCTCTGTATATTCTTGGGTAATTCATTTCTTTGAGAAAAACAGGGTCATATCAGCTATATACTGTTTTATAACCTGCAGGGAAAACTTAACGTAATTTCTTGTCAGATATAGTTGTATGCCTTCATTTTAAATGATTGCATAGCATCCATACAGAATAAGGCTGTTTAAGAAAGTATTAAACCTAAATATACCGTATAATTAAGTATTGCGGTTTTGAGTTGCCTTCTTTGTTACATTGAGCTTTAGGGTTCAAAATGATACTTAGACCAAAAAAAAAATTTTTTTTCTGAGTAGTATTTACTAAGAATGATCAAATGCTACTTTAAGTCAGAACCATGGAAGAGTTTGTTTTATAAATAAACAAGACTCCTTAGAACAAACTTTTCCTCTTGGTGTGTTTATGTAAGATTCTCCCTGTTTACAGAAATTGTATTATGTTTATTTTGAAAATAGAGATTTTTTAATGTGCTTATGAGAGAGAGGTCTGAGAGGGATGAAAGAACTGGGCGTGGCATAAATCTGGGTTCTGTAGCCTTTTTTTGTGCCTTTCTGTAGCATCAGTATGTGCTTGCCAAGTATGGAAAGAAGCTCCTTCAGAATGCGTGAATGAGGGATCCTTGCACACCACTCTTTTGTTTCAGTTTCCGAATCTCTTCTGTCACTCTTAGAAGCTTGACTTTTACAGTTGTGGGGAGTGTTGTCCTCAGTTTTACCCGCACCCTCCCCCCCCCCCCAAAAAAAAAGAATGGCCCTTTCATTGACTCAGCTGCATGCCTTATTAACTCATCTCGTGACCTTTGGCTCGTCAGGACTGTGAGCGGTCAGGGCTCTCTGTGACATCAGTAGTATGTGACTTGAATGGATATACTGCATGTGCTGAATCAGCTTTTTTCATTCCCTTCCACATGAGAAAAGCAGGTGGTGATAAGTCTCATTTTGAGAATTTATCGCTATCTGTTGGTGACACTTTAGAGACCACTCTGCTTATTTGACTAATCCCAAATGGAAGCTAATAGTCTGTTTTGGCCATTGAAGCCTAAAATCCTACTAATTTCTTCTCCTGACCAAAAAAAACCACATCTCTTCATCTTTTTTTGTGCTGAGACTACAGAGAGGCAAATACGGTATTTTGTGTAGGGAAAATTAGGATAGGTTTGAGAGATTTGTGGTTTTAAATTCTTTCATGGTAACATACTTTTATGTGTATGCTCAGGTCATAGAAGGTCATGTATCTGTGTTTGTATGTCTCTGTGTGTAAAAATTGTAAATTTGGAGTTACTGATTTTGAAAAAAAGAAGATACATTTTAAAACATCTGTTTTTTAAAGAGCTTAACCTCAATGGATGTATGGATTCTCTTACCTGAAAAGGTTTCTTCTTCATAAATATTTTAGGAGAACTTACTGAAGTTATATTTATATCTTGTGTATGTGGTCTGTGAAGGTTTTGTTTTGGATATTTGGGGAGAATGATTCTTTGGTTCTTTTTATTTTGACTTGTAGGAAATGAAAAATATAGGAACAATCCAAGTATCAACGTAGATGAGGAGCTAAATAAATTGTAATAAGCACCAAAGGACATAAGACTGTGTTAATCTCAAAGCTGCATGATGATTTTTGTGTTGTGAAAGGTTAGCTTTTCAAATGCAAGACTTAATTACTTTTCAAATGAATATTTCATAAGTTATTTTTTTCATTGAATATACATCTACATGCGTATTCTATTCCCCCTGTGGTAGACATCAGTTAGCAGCAGTTTTGGAAATTCAATTCTTCCCCTTCTGTTCCCCCCGCCCCCTTGCATACAGCAATGTAATCAGGAGTTTCTCATTTTTAAAATATTTTTTAAAGGTTCCAAGTAATAACATAATGCAGCAGTGCTTTCCCTGCCATTACTTTGTTGATTCTTTTATTAAGTGTGATGGCACAGCTGATTTCTCAATTTTATCCAGGTGTGCCCCTGGTAAGAGCATGAGACCGGTGTTTTCCACTTTCCCAGGCTTGTTTTTGAGCAGCGGCTCTCTTGCTTGCTCAATGTCCCTCCTACTTTCTCTTAACAGTGTGGAAAGAGTATGTCATTTAAGAAAAATTACTGTTGATTATTCTGTGCCTGTTTTGCACACGTTAGCAGGGGTTAATGGAATAAACTAAATTTGCACTTGAATTCATGAATATGTATTAATAGCCGTAGAAAGCTTAGAATAAACTTCTATTAAGTTTAAAATAAAAACTTCGTGGTTTCAGTTTAGGGGAAGAGTTATTGTAATACAAAGATAGAGCTAGGTTTAATAGCCTCCTTTTCCAGCTCTGTTATATCAAGCAAAATTTTGACATTTTGGAGCCTAATACAGAGTTACAGTTTGCTAATTATCTTTGGTGGGGGGAATTTGTGGACAGTAAAATTATTTTTTGTTAGCTTGATTATCCAAAAGTCATAATTAAATATACATTTGGAGTTTATTGCACATCATACAAAAATGCAATAATCTTGACTAAGTTCTGAGAATTTTCAGATTATGTAATTTTGTCTTTAAGATGTAGGCAAGATGTACTTTTTGAAATTACTGGGATATATCCTTTGTATATTAACATGCTTTGCTTTTTTTTTTTTTTTTTTTTTTGCTTTGCTTTTATTTACTGTCGATGCCGTCCTAGCAGAACTGGGTGATAATCTGGCCTCAACACAGGGGCCACAACCTACAGTATGTCTAAGCTATTTAGGATATGCTGTCCATTTTCTTTCTGGTAAATGGGATGAGTCTCCGTTTGTATGTACTGTTATCATTCAACAGGACAGACCTATAGCCAAACAAATCCTAACTAACCATTTCTTAACTTGAAATTCACATTAAGACTTTAGAGTGGGCACGTAATACTTAACTGGTATATTGCTTTTCACAGTTTACCAAGATTTTTAAAACAGGGGCAAGCCAGAAAACAAACTCTTAACGCTAGAGAACACACTGAGGTTTGCTGGAGGGGAGATGGGCAGGGAGATGGGCTAAATGGGTGATGGGGACCAAGGAGGGCACTTGTGAAGAGCCCCGGGTGTCCTACGTGTAAGAGATGAATCACTAGATTCTACACCTGAAACCAATATTAAACTGTATGTTAACTAACTGGAATTAAATAAAAACTTGAAACCAAAAAAAAGGGCATACTTAAAATTTTATTAATTTTCTTATTTTGCTTAGAAAGAGTGGTTTCAGTTTGGGGAAAAGTTATCACAATATAATATAGATAACTTTTAATAACATCTTTTTTCTAGTTCTTTTAATATCTTAGTCTATTTCCTTTTCTCTGTCTTTGCTGTTTGTTAGTATTGATAATGTTGTCTTTTTAATTTCCTTGATTAGAGACTTCATCTCAACCATCATTAGAGAGATGTAAACCTGGTCTTTTGAGGGACTTGAAGGGGTCATAGTATTCTATTTTTCAAAATATACTTCATATTTGAACATGTAAAGATATGTTTACTGAATGAATACAAAGTAGTTTTCTACATGCACAAATATAGGTACACACACATACATACATATATGCTCTTCAGATAGGAATATTCACAGTATTAAGAAAAGAATAACTATAGGAAATGCCATTAAATAGGTATGAAAAAGTCATGAAGATAAATCAGCTGTCACCCATCAGGTTAATGATTAATTTGGAAATGAGATCTTTTTCCTCCTGGTACTTCCCTCTTTTGACTGATTTTCACTGCTCTGAATGATGAGTAAAAAAGAGAAAGAAAGGGAGAAGGGAGAAAATGTGTGTATATCTGTGTAGTTGGTGCATAAAATTTGTTTCAGTGCTATAAAATACAGTAATATGAATTTACTTTATGTATGTCATTTGAAATAGAAATTTCCAATCTGCTTTTATGGGTTAAAGCATATGCATATTCATAATTGTTATTATAGTGAAAATTTAAGCTTTAGACTTTTGAATGTATCTAATGTTGTTTGAATTGATCAGTGAGTTGAAATTATCCTTACAACTAACTTATAACTGTATTTGAAACATGAATACTGTATGAATGTGATTTTGGGGGGCTTGTGGGTATTTTGACAGAAGTGGAAATAAAATACATGAAGAACTTTGATTCATCCCATAGGAAACTCAGTTTCAAAATTTATTTTTCTTTTCAGTTAAGTAAATCTTTGCAGTAGATGTATGCGAAGTTCACACTCGTGTAGAGTTCAGGGCACTGAACTTGTTTCCTGTTCTTTATGTCCTGGGAAAGGACTGTCCTTGTGTTCCCCTTCAGTCACCAGCAGCCTTTCCCAGTCCTTCCCTGTCTGTTCCCTCTCTGTGCCTGCTGGGGCAGAGTGAAGGAGACTGACCTGCCACAGGGCCATGCTTTCCCACATAGTTAGCCAGACAGCACCTTACCTAGATGTTACTCGTTACCTGGAAAGGATTATTTTCTTTTATTTATTTAATTTTTTTTGGAGATTTTTATTTTCAAGTAATCTCTACACCCAATGTGGGGCTTGAACTCACAACCCTGAGATCAAGAGCTGCACACTCTACTGACAGCCAGCCAGGCGCCCCTGGAAATGATTATTTTAAACTATTGTTACTGATAATGCTACTTGGTAGCCAGTATTTTAGTTTTAGTACTAAGTGTTGTAAATTGATATAAATATTTGAATATTTTGCTCATTTCACCCTCATTTTACAAAAATGAGGGCAAAAATGAGATTTTTTTTTTTCAAGTAAGCTCTATGCCCAACATGGGGCTGGAACTCATGGCTCTGAGATCAGGAGCTGCATCTCGACTGAGCCAGCCGGGCGCCGCAGAGTGGGAAATTGACAGTGACAATACTAGTGATGAGAAATCAGTCTGAAATACGTAATACAAAGATGTGAAACATTTGGAGAAAATGAATCTAGAAAATCTTTGTCTTAACTGATTATTCATTGCCCTTTAACAAGAAAATGAATCCTCATTGGAGATTATGTTTTAGGAGGCAAAGTACAAATTAAGCACTTCTCCTTCTTCATCATTCTCGTCCCCATCCTCATTGCTGTGTCTGGTACGGAGCCCCCTTTGTGATAGCTTTTGCTCTTTGGTTTTGTACATGTTTTTAGAAATATCCTCTGTGAATGTAGGGCTACCTATAATCCTATAATCTCAAAATTCTTAACACTTCCTGTGGTTATAAGATACATTTATAAGAATGGGGTTCGTCGGATCTGAGTTTGAATCTCTGCCCCACCACTTCTGGCTCTGTGACCTGAGCAATTTACTTGATTCATCTTTTCACCTGTTTATTTTGCTGAAAATGGAAATGAAAGTTCCTTCTTTACAAGTTATTGTCAGGATAACTTGAGATCATGCACATGCAGCACCCTAGTAAATGGTGGCTCGTTTTTGTTCTTAATGGTTATTCTGGCTCGAGGCTCTGTGCTAGCTGCTTGGAGTGAAGGGATAGGAGCATCTGAGAGTACCTCTCTTACTACATGTGAGTGAAGGCCAGACACATGTGGAGCGGACGCTCGGCATGAAGCTGGTGGTGACTTTCGCTCCAGGGGAAGCACTGTTGTAAAGGATAGTTTCCAGTATCACTGATTCTGTCTATAGGCTGAGAAATTTAATTTCAATTTAGTATATTTTAGGAAAATGCATTTCAGGTTCCAAACAACTTGACTTTATTTTTTTATTTTATTATTATCATCATCATCATCATCATTATTATTAGATTTTATTTATTTGACAGTGAGAGAGAGAGAACGAGAGCGAGCCAGCACAGGCAGGGGAGTGGCAGAGGGAGAGGGAGAAGCAGGCTCCCCGCAGAGCAGGGAGCCCGACGCGGGGCTCGATCCCAGGACCCTGGGACCACGACCTAAGCCGAAGGCAGACGCTTAACGACTGAGCCACCCAGGCATGCCTAAACAACTTGACTTTAGAGATGAACTTGGGTAGTGTAACTTATTTGTAAATTATTTCAAGAACGGACACTGAGTTTCCATTAATACCCTATTAATATCTCAGTTGATTTTATTTGTGTTTTGTGTCAACAAAATTATCCAGAAGATATTTAACATGAATGCACATCTCTGTTCAGAATAAGTTTGTTGGTCTTAGCTAAAATTGTATCCCTTTCCAGCCTAAGGGTCAGTGGTGGTTGGCTTTGTACTGTAATGCTGGATTTTTATGGTAGATTCTCACTGTGAGTGCTAGTACATGTTTTAAGATAACCAGCTGGAGAAAAGAGTGTAGTCTGAATTAACTTTGTTTAAGCTGCTGAATTCATGCATGGTGAGGCAGAATTGTATGCATTTATTGAAAAGAGGTGTCAGGAAAAAAAAAATAAGGCCTCATAATAATACATTTACTTTACATATGGTAATTAACCAAAACCAACTTAGTTGACCTTATTCAGCTTTATTCCAATCACTAGTTTTATAACTATTTATTTATAGATGTGTGACTTAACATATGTGAGCTTTATGTGGCCAGGGGAACTTACTCTCTGGAAATTTATTGGAATAGGAGTTTAAAAGCATACTTCAATATTCTGGTTTGTTTGTTTGTTTGTTTTAAACTGCGGGTAGGGGCAGCGGGAGAGAGAGAGAATCTTAAGCAGACTGCGTGCCCAGCTTGGAGCCCAGTGTGGTGGAGGGGGCTTGATCTCAAACCCTGAGATCAGATCATGACCCGAGCCGAAATCAAGAGTCAGTCGCTTAACCAACTGAGCAACCGAGGCGTCCCTATATCCTTGTTTTCTGAAGAAGAGACAATATCTGATAACTTAGAGGGCTCAATAATTTCAATTTAGTTTTCTTCTGTCTTGCTTATTTTTTGTTCTGTAATGTCTTTATGCATGGACTGGGATCAGACAAACCAATTCTAGGTTAAAGCAATTCATACTTTGTAAAGAAAATTAATGTTTGCCTTTTCAGTGTTGATTAGAGAACTACACAGAATATAGAGATTATATAGAATCTTATATTTACTTTGATAAAAGCTTTGATTTTTAGAACATTACTTTTGGTTTTAAAAGTGTCATACATTTTATTCTGTAACACATGAAATATACTTTACTATTTGAATCAAGATTGCTTGGTAAGTCTGCTAAGATATTTTAAACTTTGGAATATTAATGGTTCTAAACTGTTTTAATCATATTTCATTAATACTGCCAAATTTTGGGTATTAGTAAACAACATTCAAAAGATATCCTTTAAAGTTACAGAACAACTGTGGCTAGTGGTAAAGCATCATTTAATGTCATACTTGCCTTCTGTATCGTGTCTCTCTAGGATTCCAAAATCTCTCTGTGCTCATGGACATGATGGAACATTTTGGGTGCCTTTTGCTTTCACCTTCCTCCATGGCTTTTGCTCTTGTCTCCCTGTGTTCTATAGCTTCTTTATGTCTTGCTTAAGCTGAATTGCAGTACTTGATGTTTTTGACCTGAGAGAATGCACATCCACAGGCTGGACTTGGTTCTCTCTCAGCCTTGGTTTACCCGCCCTGTTTACCTACTCCAGAATCTCTAGTGGGGAAACATAATTTTGCCCCTGTATTTTGTGTGAAAGTGTAGATCTCTACTTTTCTCTGGGTCCTGATTTTTCTCCCTGCTGCTGGTTCCTTAGCCAGTGGCGCTCTGATGCTCATCATACATACACACGACAGAGTTTCCTAATGTATTATCATCCGTCCTCACATGTCCTTGAATTCACTGTTGATGAACTTTTTAGAAATTTATTTCTGATTAAGAGTAGTCATCAGAGGGGTGCCTGGGTGGCGTAGCCAGTTAAGCGTCCAACTCTTGGTTTCCGCTCAGATCGTGATCTCAGGGTCATGAGATTGAGCCCCTCTTGGGCTTTGCACTCAGAGGGGAGTCTGCTTGAGTTTCTCTCTCCCTCTCCTCCTGCCCCTCCCCCTGATATGCCTGTGCATACACGCTCTCTCGCTGTCTCTCAAATAAATCATTTAAAGAAAAAGAGTAATCACAGAATAGGAACTGAAAATTGTTGGAATATTTGAGCTTTGGAATAAAATAGACTCAAATTCAAACATTCCTGTTTCTGCTCTTACTTTGTGATCTTGGAAAAATTATGACTTCTTAGGATTTGCTATGTCATCAATGAAATGATCCTCCTAGCCTTACTGATAAGAAGATTACATGAACTAATTAATGCAAAGAGCTAACTAATGCCTTCCACGGCAGGACTTAGTCATTTTTCCCCCATGTCACTTAGCTTCAAATTCCTTATCTTTAAAATGGGGATAATAACACATTAGCACAATGTAACAGAGTTGTTCAGAGAAGTGTTTGTGTGTGTGTGTGTGTGTGTGTCTGTCTGTCTGTCTATGTGTGTGTGTGTGTGTCTGTCTGTCTATGTGTGTCTGTGTGTGTATTCAGAGGAAATTTCTGAATAAGATATATCCCACAGTAAACAGTGGATGAGCTTGGGTATGTATTAGTTTTCTATTGCTTTGTATAAATTACCACTAACTTAGAGGCTTAAACCGCCTGTGGGGTCAGGAATCTAAGCATAGCATAGCTGAGTCCTCCATTCAGGATCTCCTAAGGTTGATAAGAGGGTGTCAGTTGGGGCAGGACCTCATCTGAGGCCTGGGGTCCCTTTCCAAGCTCATATGGTTGTGGGCAGAGTTTATTTCCTAGTAGCCATAGAACTTACGGCAGCCTCTTTCTTCAAGGGCAGCTAGAGAGAATCTGTCTCTTTACATAGAGCTCCCCTGATTAGGTCAGTCCCACCCAGGGATAATCACCTTTTTGATTAATTCAAACCAATTAGGAACCTTCATTTTACTTGCAAAATCCCTGACTTTGCCGTATAATGCAACTTAATCATGGGTAATATCCCAACATATTCACAGGCCCTGTCTGCATCACAGGGAGAGGATTATACAGGGTATGTACACAGAAGCCAGGAATCTTGGGTGCCATCTTAGAATTCTGCCCAGAGTGGGAATGAATTAGGAAAGATTTACATTCCTTAGTTCATATAGTTCTGAAGTTGAAAAAAATTTTTAAAAGATTTATTTATTTGAGAGAGAGAGGGAGAGAGGGAAAGCCAAGGGAGGAGAAGAGAATCCCAGGCAGATTCTCTGCTGAGAGCAGAGCTGGATATGGGGCCTGATCCCATGACCCTGAGATCATGACCCAATCCGAAATCAAGAGTCAGTCCCCAACCAACTGAGCCACCCAGGCACCCCTGAAGTTAAAAATTTTTTAAATAGTACATAGAAAGCCTTAAATAATCCATTTTATTTCCTTGACAGGAAAGTTCCTCCAGAATTCCTAAATGAAAATTATTAAGATTGAAATTCTAGAAGGACTTTTAGCTTAGTATCTGTGTACTTGACAGAAACAGTTCTCAAATGTTTATTGAGCACTTATGATGTCTGGGAGACTGACAATCAGAAATAAGAAGTAAATGGGCTAGGTTGGTAGCTTTATTTTGTAGATGGTAGGGCAAAGGGTGAAGGCAGCCACAGGGGCCAGGGGAAGCCAGAGTTTGCTCAGTGTTATTGCACCAGTGAATGAGGGAGGGCTGACAGTGAGCTACCCACTTCACTTGTTGCCCTCATGTCTGCCTCTGAGTATCAAATTTGCAAATCTGTTAAGTATTTATTTTAATGATATCCTTTAACCTTGATGAAGAATTTTTCCTTAGTTAACAGTGGAAGATTAACATTATTAGTAAGCATGTAAACATGAGCTTGGGTAGCATAGTTTGAAGCCAGTATTCTAAGCTGACATCCTCCTCTTACCCATTGGTGTTTATTAAAATAGGAGGCTGTCTCTGTCTTACCTTTCCAGGTAGATCCTTGCTCTCTCCTTGGATTCATGTGAATACTTGAATTACAGAGTCATTTCATGTTCAATTGGATCTAGCCCCAGGAACCTACAGAAATTAGAAATGGGATTGGTGGGGCGCCTGGGTGGCTCAGTTGGTTAAGCGACTGCCTTCGGCTCAGGTCATGTTCCTGGAGTCCCGGGATCGAGTCCCGCATCGGGCTCCCTGCTCGGCGGGGAGCCTGCTTCTGCCTCTGACCCTCCCCCGTCTCATGTGCTCTCTGTCTCTCTCATTCTCTCTGTCTCAGATAAATAAATAAAAAAATCTTTAAAAAAAAAAAAAAAAGAAATGGGATTGGTTACAGTTCAGGGGTACTTCTCTTAAAGACAAACGATCTTCTAACAAATTGTCCACCAAAAAGGTGAGCCTAAGAATTCTGGTAAAAATATTTCCATTAAAAAAAAAAAAGGCACTTTAAACTTTCAGGATTTTTTTTTATTTTGGTTCTTTTAAAGAGGCTAAATAGAAAACCATAGAAATAATAGATCTACTGCAAGTGCGTGTTTTAACAGTCTCACGTGATATTATGCAACTGAAAAAGTCTTCTACTATGCTGTGCGGCGTAGCCACCATCGGGCACGCATGACTGGGAGCACTCGAAATGCAGCTAGGGGGACTGAGGAGCTGAATTTTAAATTTTATTTCATTTTAATGAATTTAAATAGCAACATGTGGTTAGTCGCTGTCATATTAGAGCAGAATATAGAATGTTTCTCTTGTCCTATCAGGTTCTTTTGAACAAGTGTTGGTATAAGTGAATGTAGTTTGTAAGTTCATGTAATAAAGAGCCAACTAAATGAGCTTTAATATCCGTTCTGGTTCTCAAATTCTGTGTTTTATTGTTACGTATAAATTACTTTAAAATGAATTTTAATAGGATATGTGGGTTTATTTTATTAGTGAGTATCTAAGTTGCTCATCTTTCTGCATATATGTTTTTATTTTTATGCAGTGAAACCAATTTTTTTATTGTTGATTTAAAAGGAACTCAGTTTTTTAAGTATTACAGAATTCCCATTATTAAAGAGAGGCTAGAGGCACATGAAGTTAATACAGAATATTCCATTTAGTTTACAGTTTTAACTCCTCACAACCATTCCCCTGGTTTATTTGTCTTGAATGAGTGCCCCCCCATTTATTTTTGGTTCAGTTTTATTTACTAATTTATGTCAGTAGTTATATTTATTTTAAATATATTTATTTTAAGATTCCTTCATAGCCACTTAGTGACATATTTTACTCTGGTAACAAATAGAAAAGCGGAGGAAATAGATATATATTTGTGGTTATGAAGACAAAGGGTGATGTGGTCTATATTTTTATGTTGTTTTTCCAACCCCCAAATTTCTTGACTGTCCTGATTAGTTCTTACAGGCCCAGGACAGAGATTCTGTCTGTATCTCCAAAGTTTTTCCTCATGGAACATTTTTCTGCAACGTTTTGCTGGGCTAATTTAGATGTGATTTCCCAAAGGGCACCTGACTTGAAAAAATCATTTTATTCATTCAGGGATTGACCATGCCTAGGATTTTAGAAGAACAAAAAGCAGAGAATATGGAGAGGAGTGAAGTAAAAACTGCAATGTGGTTTTGAATTTTGAGTTTTTACTGTGGGTATACTGTAGTGATTCCTGTGTACATTTTATTTTTTAACCTGAATAAAGATGTGCAATCTAAACAAGTTCAGATTGACTACAGTTCAGGATTTTAAATCATGTAAACTCTTCTGGGAGCTTTAGCTTTATAAACCTTGTAATAACAAAGCCATATGAGTCCTAGAATCATTATTCATACTTCTTAGTTTCTCACAAGGGAAGCATTATTGACTCTCTATTTTTGCAGCATACCACATTTTAAAACACACTGAATTACGGTTATCAAATAGTTTTATAGTAAATAATCTTGTTTGGCTAATGTACATGAAAAGCTAATTGTGTGGAGGTAGAGAGGAAAGTGTTGCAATTTTCCTTGAGACTAGAAAGGATAAAGGTTAAATTGTTCCTTGAAAGCCTTACAACACAGAACAAAAAACAACCCCAAATACTATTCTCTGCCGTCTTCTTCACACAAGACATATTGTTATGTCAGTGAAACTCAGATAATTAAAAAGCCAAGTGAAAGCACATATAAAAATCTCTTATCGTTTAGCTTACCTTTTGTTAGATACTGGCAGATACGTTTTAACTTTGTAACATCACCTAGAACAGAGGAATGTATTAGTGTAATTTGTTGTATTGTTTTCAGGTTTCAGATAACACATTTTTACTTTATCATAGCCTACCTTCAACTTCTACTGTACCACTTCCCATTCAGCCTAGGAGCCTGATAACATCAGCATACTGCTGCTTCTCCTGTCTGGCCCTTTTTGCTGTTACCATAGGTTTAATTACCCACTATCCACTGTATTTATCTACCATTTGATGGACATTTGGGTTGTTTCACCTTTTGGTTATTACAAGTAGTTCTGCCAGGAACTGTCATGTGTAAGTTTTTCTGTAGACCTATGTTTTCATTTCTTTCTCTTTTCTTTCCTTTTCTTTCCTTTTCTTTCCTTTCCTTTTCTTTTCTTTTCTTTTCTTTTCTTTTCTTTCCTTTTTTTTCTTTTCTTTCGTTCTTTCTTTCTTTCGTTCTTTCTTTCGTTCTTTCTTTCTTTCTTTCTTTCTTTCTTTCTTTCTTTCTTTCTTTCTTTCTTTTTCTTTCTTTCTTTTTCTTTCCCTCCCTTCCTTCCTTCCTTCCTTCCTTCCTTCCTTCCTTCCTTCCTTCCTTCCTTCCTTCCTTCCTTCCTTCCTTCCTTCCTTTCTCTCTCTCTGTTTTTCAAATAATCTCCACCCCCAACATGGGGCTTGAACTCATAGCCCCGTGATCAAGAGCTGCACTTCCACCAACTGAGCCAGCCAGGTGTCCCATTCATTTCTTTGAGTAGTTACCGACTAATGGAATTTTGCTGGGACATAAGGTACATTTCTGTCTCCCAATTTAAGAAACTGCCAGTAGACTTCCAAGGTGGCGGTGCCATTTTACATTCCTCCCAGCGGTTCCTTTCTGTATCCTCACATCTTCTTGAATCTTCTATCCCTTCATTATAGCCATTCTTGTGGATGCGGCTGGGGTTTCAGTTTGCACTTCCCTAATAACTCAAGATACTGAACAGCCTTTCATGAGTGCATCACCCATTTGTATACCTTCTTTGGTGAGAAGTCCATTCAGATCTTTTGCTCATTTTAAAATTGGGGTATTCTGTCTTCTTATTGAGTTTTGAGAGTTCTTTATGTTTCCTGGATACAAGTCTTTGGCAGATAGAACTGGCAGATATTTTCTCACAGTCTGTGGCTTATCTTTTCACTTTCTTAAAGGTGTCTTCTGAAGCAAAAAAAAAAAAAAGCCTTTAATTTTGAAGTTCAGTTTATCATTTTTAAAATCACTTGTGATTTTTTGTGTGAAATGTATGATCACTTCATTTTGAAAGATATTTTCAGTGAATGTAGAATTTTAGTTTGACAGTATTTTTCCTTCAGTACTTTAAAGATACTACTCCACTGTCTTCTGGTTTTCAGTGTTTCTGACAAGAAGTCTTTTCTTATCTCATTGTTCTTTATGTAATGTAGGGGTTTTTCCTACTTCCTCTTAAGGTTTTCTCTATCATTGGTTTTAGGCAATTTAATTATAAGATGATTATAGTCATGTGTATGGCTGTAGTTTTCTTCGTGTGTCTTGCTTGGGGTTTGTTGACCATTTTGGGTCTGTGGATTTATAGTTCATCAGATTAGGAAAATTGTCAGCCATGGTTTCTTCATGTATTTTTTTTTTAAGATTTTATTTATTTGACAGAGAGAGACACAGCGAGAGAGGGAACACAAGCAGGGAGAGTGGGGGGGGGAGAAGCAGGCTTCCCACGGAGCGGGGAGCCTGATGCGGGGCTCGATCCCAGGACTCTGGGATCATGACCTGAGCCAAAGGCAGATGCTTAACGACTGAGCCACCCATGCGCCCCTCTTCATGTATTTTTTTCTGTACCCCCCTTCCCCTTTTGCAGCATTCAGCTATGTATACATTACATCTCCCAGTGTCTCGTTTTTCTCCCCGTGTCTGCGTTTGTTCTTTCTGTATCATGTCTTCAGTTTTAGGTTTACTAGTCTTCTGTATTGCCATTGAATACATCCAATGTATTTTTCACATCGGACATTGTAGTTCTTATCTCTAGAAGTTCAATTTGGATTATTTCACATTGTTTCCATATCTCTACCTAAGATGTACACTTTTTCTCTACCATTTTATTTTATTTTATTTTTAAAGATTTATTTATTTATTTATTTATTTGAGAGCAAGAGAGAGAGAGTGTGTGTGGGGGGGGCTCTGTTCCAGGTCCCCGGAATCATGACTTGAGCCGAAGGCAGACGTTTACCTGACTGAGCCACCCAGGCGCCCCTCTCTACCAATTAAAGCAGCTGAAATACATTTATAACTGTTCAAATATTCTTGTCTACCAATTCCATCATCTTTGTCATTTTTATGTGTATTTCAATTGATTTTTTTTCTCTTTGCTTTGGGTCATATTTTCCTGCTTTGTTGCATTTCTGGTAATTTTGATTGGGTGCCAAACATGGTAAGCTTTATGTACATATATATATATATAATTGTATAAGCATCCATGATGTGGGACCCAGTTATGTTACTTGGAAACAATTTGATCATTTTCAGCCTTACTTTTAAGCTTTGGTCAGTGGGACCTGTGCATTGGTTAGCACTAATTTTTGTCCTACTTTTGAGACAGATTCCTTTTTTTTTTTTAATTTTATTTATTTATTTGACAGAGATCACAAGTAGGCAGACAGGCAGGCAGGCAGAAGGAGAGGGAGAAGCAGGCTCCCTGCTGAGCACAGAGCTCCCTGCTGATCCCAGGACGCTGGGATCATGACCTGAGTGAAGGGAGACGCTTGACCGACTGAGCCACCCAGGCGCCCTGAGGCAGATTCCTTTCAAGAGTTACATGGGGGCTAGTATCCAAAATCTATAAAGAATTTATCAAGCTCAACGCCCAAAGAACAATCCATTCAAGAAATGGGCAGAAGACACAAACAGACATTTTTCCAAAGAAGACATCCAAATGGCCAACAGACACATGAAAAAGTGCTCAACATCGCTCAGCATCAGGGAAATCCAAATCAGACCTCAATGAGATACCACCTCACACCAGTCAAAATGGCTAAAATTAACAAATCAGGACAAGGACAGATGTTGGTGAGGATGTGGAGAAAGGGGGAACCCTCCCTCCTACACTGTTGGTGGGAATGCAAGCTGATGTAGCCACTCTGGAAAACAGTATGGAGCTTCATCAAAAAGTTGAAAATACAGCTACTGTACGACCCAGCAATTGCACTACTGGGTATTTACCCCAAAGATACAAATGTAGTGATCCGAAGGGGTACATGCACCCCAATATTTATAGCAGCAATATCCACAATAGCCAAACCATGGAAAGAGCCAGATGTCCATCAACAGATGAATGGAATATTATGCGCCATCAAAAAACCCCGAAATCTTGCCATTTGCAACTACATGGATGAAACTAGAGGGTATTATGCTAAGCAAAATAAGTCAGTCAGAGAAAGACATGTATCATATGTTCTCACTGATAGGAGGAATTCTTAATCTCAGGAAACAAACAGGGTTGCTGGAATGGTGGGGGGTGGGAAGGATGGGGTGGCTGGGTGATAGACATTGGGGAGGGTATGTGCTATGGTGAGTGCTGTGAATTGTGTAAGACTGTTGAATCACAGACCTGTACCTCTGAAACAAATAATACATTATATGTTAAAAGAAAAAAAAAGAAGATAGTAGGAAGGGAAAAATGAAGGGGGGCAAATCGGAGAGGGAGACAAACCATGAGAGACTATGGACTCTGAGAAACAAACTGAGAGTTCTAGAGGGGAGGGGGGTGGGGGGATGGGTTAGCCTGGTGATGGGTATTAAAGAGGGCACGTTCTGCATGGACCACTGGGTGTTATACGCAAACAGTGAATCATGGAACACTACATCAAAAATAAATAAACGGGGGGGAGAGTTACATGGCGTTTTCCCCTCTGACTGGCATGAACAGGAAATCTACTGTGTGAGCTCTGAGGATTAATCCTTCCAATTCTTTTGTTCTTTCCCCATCTTTAGATGTTCTTTCACACACATGGGCTGAAGATTGCCGAGTACCAGAGGGGAGACTGCTAGTATCACGAGCCCTTTTGTGAAATTTTCTCCTTTACTTTCTCTTCCCTGAGAACACCAGCCCTCTTAGCCTCTGTGGGCTCCCAGTTCCATTTCCTCAGTGCAGGGCCAGATGCCCAAACTCTGCCTGCTGTCCACCCTGCACTGTGGCTGGAAACTCGTTCTAGGCAGTGAGCTGGGCAGGCACAGGGTTCCCTGTTTTTTCCAATCTCAGGGACTACCGTCCTTGTTGCCTGATGTTCAGTGTCTTAGAACTTGTTGCATTACATACTTTGTCCAGGTTTTTTTTTTTTTTCTTAAAGGGGAGAGTAAATGCAGTACCTGTGATAGAAATGAACTTAGGACAATAGAAGTTGAAAATAGGGGAAAATATAGATTTCTTCATAAGTGGTATTGAGAAAAAGTGATTTCTTCCATAAATTTTGCTACTGCTGGGGCACCTGGGTGGCTCATTTGGTTAAGCAGGGTCATGATCTCAGGGTCCTGGGATCAAGCCCCACATCGGCTTCCTGCTCCACAGGGAGTCTGCTTCTCCCTTTCCCTCTGTCCCCCCCCCATGCTGTCTCTCTCTCTTTCTCTCTCTCTCTCTCTCAAACAAATAAATAAAATCTTAAAAAAAAAATTTTGTTACTGCCTTTCAGTTTTACTGTATAAATATATTCTAGACATCATTTTAGTGTAAAAACTACAAGTAACATGGAAGTCCCAGTATATCGTATAGAATCCATCTCAACACCATGAAAAAACTTTTTCTGTGATACAAATTATTGAAGACTCTTGTGTTTCATGTAAAAAGTTATTTTTGCTGTGCTAGTTCGTTATGTGGATCTTGACTTAAAACCCTACTTGGTGCCATTATAGGTGTATCTTCATTAATATAATTCAAAAGAGAATGTAATTTTTGGGCTTCGTTAGTCTAAAAAAGAGCCATTTCCTTTTGAGAATCACAAGTTCTGCCTCCCAGTAGAGGATATATTTAAATGTGATATATTACTTGTTCTAGTTACATTTTATTTTTTTGGGTTTCTTTATAATAGAATCAAATTCATTCTCTTTCACATTTCTCCCCATATTCCCTCCAGAGGGCAGCTGACTCAAGTGTACATGATAGTACATTTATTTTTTTAGGTAAAAAGCAATAAACCCACTTTTAATGCTGTTGAATTGCTTAATGAATGAAAGAAGATTTAAATGTCTTTGGTGCTTTATCTCAGTTTATAAAGCAAATAATCCTGAAGGTACTAGTAGTGTTGATGTCACCTGATTATGATTTAAGAATTTTGCTTTTCTATTTTGTAGTTCTGTCACTACTGTTTCTATACTTATCTGCTTACAGAATCATTTGAAAATTCTTAGCTGACAGGAATCCCAGCTTTGCAAAGACAATTATTTATTGTTATCACGTTGTAATAAAATACCTACCTAAAGTAACTGCTGAAATGCCTGTTTGGAAACTTTTATGCTTTCTGGATCAGGTTCCAGTGAATCCTGTTTGCGTTATACAGTTATGCAGTTATGCAGTTAGACAAACCGACTCAGCTGTGAACTCTCCATATATTGCCATGGGTAGGAATTACCTACCCCAGTGACAGGTGTGGGAGGTTGAGAGGACAGGATGGTGCTGCTCATTTTCTTTGCTGCTAAGGGTATTGGAAATTACTACTTGCTCTACCTGAATTTCAGGTTGGCAGTGGTGCAGGAACATTAGAGATTTGCATGAAATACAAACATGAATTATTTTTAGTCATTTGGTTCTTCCTTTTAAACGTTGATTGCAGTGTGGCCTTTCGTTTTTACCACCCCAGTTAAAAGAGTCTAAAGAAAGTATCTGTAAAAGTTTAGTATTTCTCATTAAACACTCATCTGAATTTCTTACAATGCTTAGCTCCGTAATTATGGCATTGTTATAATTTGATTAGTATATCTAGAATTTTTAGGAAAAGAATTATTGAGATTCTGTGTCAGGCGGTGTGCTAGTTACTGGGGATACGGCGATGAAATTCATGGTGCTTGCCCTTGAGGAGGAGGCGCCTGCTTGAGTGGTAAAGGCCCTCCATGAAAAGTGCCATGTAACAAATCCTGCGCTGTTAGCCGAGGCACGGTAGGAGACCCGGCGAGGATTGTTGTGCTGTGGAGGGAAGGTCTTCCGGACACCAGAGAGGCCTGGCTGGTGCAGCAGCATATGGGGTCTGTACATCGCAGAAGGAGCAGTAATTTCCAGCGCACCAGGAGCTGAGGTTTTAGCTTAAAGCCACATCGAGCCCGCATCATATAGAGGAATACATACATCTCGGTTGATGTTTGTGGAGAAAACCTCTTTATTTTAGGGAGGATCTTAAAATTTAAATCATTTTTATTCGCTGGAAGAAACAATTCCATGGTAAATCTATTCAATATTTATTTTGATACTTACATTTCAGTACAGATCTCTCTCATCCTGGCAGTTGAGTAAAACCACAGTTTTTGTTTAATTCATGACCTCGCAAAAACCTGAAAGGTATCTGATTCCTGGCAGCTTCTGGTAGGCCTCGTCCCTTGTCTAATCCTATGTGTGATGCCAGTGCTGTCCTGACTGCTGGAAAGCACCATTAGTCTCTAAGATTGCCCACACATTCACATTACTGGGGCATGGACAGGGCAGGTGATTGTTTTATTTATTTTTCTATTTTGAGGGGTGGTAGTAAAGTGAGTGGAGGTAATTAATGGCCAGTTAACTGAAATCAGGAAGTGGAGAATCTCTGCCTTTCTTCATGCCAAGTATATAGAACCAAGCATTAGAAAACAAAAACGAGTTACAGGCACATATGTCCCTTTCTCCTAGGATATATTGTAACCCAGGTAATCTGAGTTTTCAAAAACAGACCAAATTTTGGGGCACCTGGCTGGCTCAGTTGTTAGGCGTCTGCCTTCGGCTCAGGTCATGATCCCAGGGTCCTGGGATCGAGCCCCACATCGGGCTCCCTGCTCAGTGGGAAGCCTGCTTCTCTCTCTCCCACTCCCCCTGCTTGTGTTCCCTCTCTCTCGGTCTCTCTCTCTGTCAAATAAATAAATAAATAAATCTTAGAAAAAAAACAAGACCAAATTTAGAAATGTGTAACTATAGGTGATGTTAAAAAAAAAAAGTTTTTATCTGTATTTCTTTTAAGAATGTACATTCATACAATCAATATATACTATCTTCTAAATTCTTCAATTTAGCATTATTTAATGACTTGCGTAGGTAAGGATTATAGCAGCTTTAAACCTTCTCATTCCCACTCTTCCTCATTCTCCCAGGGTAATCATATCTCAGCTTTTCAGTGAAGACCAGATTACGGTTTTCATTATTAATCTTTTTAAGTATGGTTCGTTATTAAGGTAAGTATTGTACTATACAGTAATTACATTTCCTTTCTTGGATAACTTTTAGTTTTGCCTGGAGTTAAAGTCTGCCTCATTTTTTTCTTATGGTTTATTTTCTTTGACTATCTAACTAGGTCTTTCTAGGGTTGTACCCTCCAGCAGCGAAGCTATAACATAGTTTTTCATACTTTCACACCTGTCAGATGAGTTTCTTCAATTTTATTTTTTTTCCCCCAACAGACGTACTTTCTGGATTTCCAGAGCCTCTTCCCCCAATTTGGAGTGATTGTTACCTTAAATGTATATAGATATCTCCTGGGATGCTCATTCATTCTTTTTGTGACTCTTTGCCTTTTATATATGGATATTCTGTTTTCTAAGTCACTTGTCATTTGATTGTGCACATCCTTCAGTAGCTTCATGAGAAAGTGTGCTTGGGATGTAAATTTTTTAGACCTTGTGTTTTTAAAAATAGCTTTACTATATCCTCACATTTATATAGTTTGTTTGACGAGGCTAGATTGAGTTATCTAGAATGGAAACAGTTTTCTCTAAGAATTAAAAAAATAAATAAAACCTAACTTCTGATATTCCTGCATTTAAATGCTTCATGTAGCTGTTGAGAAATTAGATACCGTTTTGATGATGAGTGGCCTTTTCTTTATATGTGACATATTTCCCCATATTCCCTGGGAGCTATAAGGATTTTTATCCTAAAATAATGCTATGTGGTTCTATGGGTCTTTTTTTGTTCTTCATTGTTCTGGGCATTAAGTTTGTACTAGTCTTCATTTCTAGGCAGTTATCTTATAATATTTATTTGATAATTCCTTTCTCTCCCTTTATCTGTTCTAATTCCAAAATTCCTATTGGTTGGATTTGGATACTGGATTGATTCTTTTCTGTCCTCTATTAATTTTTCCATTCCTTTATTGTTTTCTAAGAGATAACTTTGACTTTATCTTCTAAACTGCTATTTTATTTTTCTCTTTATCTTTTATTTCAAAGTGGGGTATTTTTTTTTTGATACTTTGTTCCTTCTTTATAACATTATTTGTTTCATGGATGTCATACCATTTTTTCAAAAAAAAAAAAAATTTTTTTTTTCCCTGCATTATCTCTGTTTCTTCGGAATTACTCTTTCTACTTTTTGTAATTTCTCTTATGCCAAATGCATTACTCCGAAGTGTTCATATTTAAGAGTAAGGCACTGCAATGCTGATTGGAAGCTCTCCTCGTGAGCGAGCCAGGCTTGTGGACTGGTAGACATCTCTTTAGGGCCTCAAATTATCATCCAGCTTTCCAGCTTTCTTTTTTTTTTTTTTAAAGATTTTATTTATTTATTTATTTGACACAGAGAGAGAGAGCACAAGCAGGGGGAGCAGCAGGCAGAGGGAGAAGCAGGCCTCCCGAGGAGCAGGGAGCCCGATGCGGGGCTCGATCCCAGGGCCCTGGGATCATGACCTGAGCCGAAGGCAGATGCTTAACGACTGAGCCACCCAGGCGCCACCGCTTTCCAGCTTTCTCACTGGGAACTTCCTGAGGTTAATACGTGGAAATCGTTCTCTGGAGTAGTTTATTTTTTCTTCCAGAGAGGGTACCTATAGTCTTCTGCTTGGAGAGCTGGTGGGTAGGGTGTGATCCGGGCTTCTGACATCCTGGAGCTGAATTAAAGAAGGGGGCTTCAGGTCCCCGTGTTTAGTACTTACTCTCATCATGGTATGGTGCCGTTTCACGAGCCCTCCACACCCTGTGAGCCCTGAGCATTTCAGGTAAGTCTCTTGATTTGTCTAGTGATCCCCAGTTCTTGAGCTTTCCAGGCTATTGTGGTTTGTTCCTTACTGATAGCCTCAGACATTTAGCATTAACCTTTCTTCTCCCTGCTAAGTTGTTTTTCATCCCTCGGTGGGCTTTGCCACCTGCATTTATTGTTAGTAATATTTGTTTCAGTTAACAAACCACCTCACAACTTCATTTACTCAAAACAATCATTTTATTATCTCTATCATTTCTGTCGGTCAGGAATTCAGGAGGGAGGCAGTTTTGCTAGGCATGTCTCACATGGTTACAGGCAAGACCCTGGCTGGAGTTGAGAGGAGGGCAGAGGATTGGCTGGTCGTCTCTCCATGGCTTGTCAGGGTAGAAGCTTAGAGACGGGGAAAAGTATCACATCGTTGTCCTGCAAAAGTGGTATGGCCATGCCCCAGAAGTAGGAGCAGGTCATGGTAGTCAGGCCCGGTAGCGTCGTACTCATTGGAACTAACTCTTTTCAACTTTCCCTGGGTCTTCTCAAATTTCTCCTTCAGTTGCTTCTCAAAATACAGTTTTTTGGATCCTTTCTTTTGGCCCACAATGCCCGTGTTCCTGCTCTCTTAAGGTACCTGAACATCACACTGTAAGAAAAGATAATCTGGGTAAATGAGAAATGCCCAAAAGTAGTTATTTTCCACATTGGGATTTGGATCTCCTTGGATCGGTCTGGTGTGTACTGGCTTTCAGGAATTTGTTTTTGGGGGGTGGTGTGTTGTGAGGACTTGAAGTTCCTAGAGTAAAGTGAGGAGAGGCAGCTCTCTATGAATGCTTTGGAGGAAGGGTAGGGTGTGAATCAGTGGCTGGTGCAGGTAGAAGCAGTTGTGGTGAAACTTCACTGTAGAACTGGAAAGAAATGAGAACCTTTAGCGCAGGCTAAACTGAGTGCATTTCAGTAAGAGTCTGGTTATTTGTGAGTGAAGACTTTCATTTTCAATAACGGTAGGTTATTAAACGTTGCTATAAATGTATTTAAAGTTCTTATGGAAAGAAAGGTTCCATATATTTTAAACATTTTGAGAATTTTTCAGACTGTGGCTCTTAAGAGCAGCCCGTAACATATGTTTTATTGATAGCAGTCCTTGTAGAAGAGAGAAACAAAGACTAGGGAGAATATAGTCTTGTGGTCTTGTAAACATTACTCAGATGATCTAAACTGATAATACTTGTTGGATTGTCTCATTTCTAAAATCAGTGTAATACTGTTCCTGGTCTGATCAACTTAATTGGCAAAGTCTCATTTAGGTTTGTATGTAGAGTGTAAAGGAAGGTTTTTAACAGAGAAAATGCTCATGTTTGAAAAGACTATACACAAGTCTGGAAAAAGTAAAAGAAATCTTTAAGCTCGAATTGCAAGGCTGTCTGCTTGTATTTAATTGACACATGTTTAAACATTGGTTGTAATGGATCATTTGCCATTTAACTGACATTAACGACCTCAGTTAACTCTCGTGTTTTTATATTAACAATGGCTGTTTATATTTTGTTAATTTACTTAAGTATTCAGCTTCCTATACATTAAAAGTTTTTCTTTTTATAGATATAAACAACTACTGTCTTGAATTGCTCTTTTATTATTAAAACTTTTACGCGCATATTGTGTTTAATTGCATTTTACTTTTTATAGCCTGAAAACATGAACCATATTGATAATAAAACTTAAACATCTGCGGATTGTTGCAAAACTTAATTCTGCAAGGGAACTCTTACCTAAATGTCATGATACTGTCCAAATCATCCTTCGAAATGTGATTGTATCCTGCCCCATTCATCTTGGATCAGCCAGCAGGAAATGATACACTTACTGAAGGAAAGCCAAAACAGAACTTTTATGACTTTGATTCTGAGATGAGATGTCCCATTGCACTGGATAATTTTCTGTATTAGTATTCTTACCTCTTACGACTTTTCTGTCAGTTTTTATCATTTTCTGCCAAATTTCCTTTACTTGGAAGGCTTCTGTCTTTGATCTGTCAAGATTCACACTGGTGGGGAAGAGATCGGGGGCGGCGGCGGGGGGGCTTTCTTGCCCTTCCTTTCAGAGTTACCTCATGTTCATTTGAATTACACATCTGCCCTAGGATGTCATGGATTTGGGGTGGGTTTTGCTGGCCACCCTGACCCTCCTCTCATCCCCTTAACTAGCTGTGTCTGCAGCACCTGTTTGGGATGGTATTGCATTTCCCATTGTTAGAGGGGGCACGTTCTCTCTCTCAAACAGGTTTGTGACTATTTTTTATTAAGTACAAAGTCTTGTGTCTCTTCTAATTTGTGTTTAATAAAAAGATTTTTAAGTTACCAGAGTTTGGTTGACTAATTATTTCTAAGCATTATTCCAAGTATACACCCTGTGTAGACTAACATCAGTAAAAGAGACAGCCAGGCCTGGCAGTTAGGCTCCTGGGTTCAAATGTGGCTCAGCTACTTGTGTCAGTCGTCTGATTTCTTTGTGTTTTGGTTTCCTTGCCTGACGGAAGAGACAGTCATGCCTCTATCTTACGTTAAGGTGAACATGTAATGTACTTAAAACATTGCTTGGCACACAGTATCACTCAGTAAATGCTGGCTGTTGCTGTTACTGTTATTATTGAAGACACTTAGATCCTTTTACACAGACCACAATCAACTTTTTTATAAAGGCCAGTGCCGTTATTTTCGAAGGAAACAACTCAGCATAACAGTAGTAAAAAATGCTTATACACAATTAAAATACAAACCGGCTACTCACTTTAAGT
The DNA here is from genome assembly GCF_011800145.1 of Mirounga leonina. NCBI lineage: Eukaryota > Metazoa > Chordata > Mammalia > Carnivora > Phocidae > Mirounga > Mirounga leonina. The sequence goes on from NW_023270816.1 coordinate 1,051,405, forward strand.
AATTTTTAAAACCTTGGAAAATCTAAGGTAGGGGGGAGAGATAACTTCCTTCCTTCCTTCCTTCCATTTCTACAGGGAAAATTACAGCTAATATTTTTATCTATTTCCTCCTTGCCCACTGTAGGAAAATCTGAGATGTGGAAAATCTGGATTTGTAGAACACGTGTTGGGCTGAAGGTGAGGGATTATTGCCCCAGGCTTTAGCTGTATATTCACTAGTTACAGACTGAGGACCTGGGACTGAGAAGGAAACTTGAGGGAGTAGAATGAAGAAACAACCAGTAAGGTGTTAACGACTGTAAACTGTTGGGCCAATGACTTAATGTGCATGTGCCCAATTTGTGCAGTCCTTCCCAGGAGTGCCTTTGTTACATTAAGTGCGGGACTCACATTTTATTCTACCTTCATCCATTCCCATAAGGCACTTGTGATGTGCGTGCTGTTTGCTCTACACTCTGCTGATCTCAAGGCCCTATGGCAAAGAGCAGTGACGGGGAGGGGAAGAATGGCCAAAGCACTGGAGAGTCTTCGTGGCTGTCTCCTGGCCACTGGTTCCCCAGTTTAAATGGGGGCAGCACATTCTCTTGTCTCTACCAAAAGTGAATGGTTACACTAGCAAGTAGTCAGGGACTGCTAGAGAAGCTCTCCCATCCTCCAGTTGTGGTGGTTTCATTCATTTCATGTGTGTCTGAGTGCATTTGCAAGCTTGGTGGGTTGTTAATTACCGCATCCACCATCACTGGGTTGTCTTTGTTTCTGTAAATTGCAGAAGAGCGCGTTAGTCATTTTTAACAGACTCCAGCATCCTCCACCATCTGATCGTGACATGGATGTCTTCCTGCTTTATTTCCCTGCATTTGGAGCTGGTCTGATCCTTCATTGACCAATTCCAGAGCTGTCATCCCTGACCAGCACCTCCATTGGAGTAGATGTGTGCATTCTTACGTCAGAGAAAAGCGTCGTACGGGTGGGGAGATTGCTTCTTCTTTGCTCATGTGTATTCTGATCCCCACGGTCACAGAGGGCCATGTTGTCACAGTGATCTGACATACCTCTGTTGGCTTTTCTTGTCCCCTCTGCCTCCCTGCTTCCTCCCCTTATGACAGGGAGACCCCTGATTGTGGCACTTTCTTCCAATTCTTTCAGCTCCCATTTGGATGTAGCCTCTTGGCCATTGGCTGTCATACTTTATCATCATTGCTCTTTCTTCTTTTACCCCTTCCCTGTCCATCCCATTTGTTCTGCACAACCCTCCACGTAGGTCGGCGCTGCTGTTCCTCTGCCTCTCTGTGCTCTTAGCTCTGCTGCAGGCACAATCGTACAATCACGGCCACTGGTGTTTCTGCTACAGAGGATCATCGTGTATTCAAGGTGAAGTGAAGATTATGTCTTTTTATGGTTATGAAGATCCCAAGCAAGAGAAAAGATAATGATGTATTTTGACAGTCACAAGATATAATGCATGTTCCCCTTCAGTGGTTGGAAGTTGTGGGGAAGCTAGTCTGCCATACTGCGTGAAGCCAGTGCATAAATTGAAGAAATGTTGAAGTTTTACTCGTAATATGCTGCTAGTCAGTAAGGACTCTGAGCTCACACATTTGGGTTTTCATCCCAGTTGGCTCACTTGATAGCTGTGTGACTGTGTCCAATTTACTTAACGTCTCTTAACTTCCATTCCCCCCTCTGTAAAACGGAGATGGTTAGCATGTCCCAGGGCTGCTTCGAGAAGTCAGCAAGATAGTGTTTGCCTTTCACTTATTGTGATGCACACAGAGAACTCGCTCAGTCGAGAGAGGCAGTGGTCATAGCTGTAAAGTAGTGTTTGCTGTGGTTTTCATTTCCCAGATGATAGGAACCCTTTCTATCGCTGCCCGGTGGGGGAGTGATAAGAAATAGTGAACTAATATTTAATGAGAGACACCTGAGCATGTAGGTTATGCCTTCAATATAATTCTTGTCGATTGATTTGATTTTTAACTCTATAGTGAGTGATGTAAAATTCCTTTTTTAAAAAGATTTATTTATTTGAAAGTGAGCTTGAGCGCGGCGAGGGGCAGAGGGAGAGGGAGAGAGAATCTCAGGCAGACTCCCCGCTGAGCGCAGAGCCCGATGTAGGGCTCCATCTCAGGACCCTGAGATCACGACCTGAGCCAAAGTCAAGAGTTGGATGCTTAACCGACTGAGCCACCCAGGCACCCCGCATACAGAAAGTATTTATTTACCTGTGACTCAGTAAGCGCTTGAGGAGCAAATGCAGACTTGCGAGGCGCCGGACTGACTGATCTGGGAGCACAAACATGAGCAGGATTGGCCTTGGTCCTTGGAGCGCTTGGAGTCTTCGTGAACTGTAGAGTCAGTGAGCTGGATAGCAAGCCAAGGCAGATTTCCTTGACTTTCTGTTTTATTTTATGCTTTTGCTCTCACTTACTAACCATAATTACATATCATAAATGGCTTTTCATGGCTAATCATATATCACAGCCATGATGATTAATAATTATAACTGTAATGGTAACAACTAACATTGATTGAGGGTTTACTTATGGGCCTGGCGCTTCTGCAGGCATTGTGCATGTATTAACTCATTTAATTTTCACGACATTCCTATGAGCACTGTTATTAGCCCTGTTTTATCTTCAGACTCTGAGGAGCAGGAGCTCAGCCGCATCAGCATCAGGCTGGTGTTAGCGGCAGGGACAGAGTTAGGGGCCTGGTAGCGCGGCCCCACAGGACTTCCGATGCTGACCTGTCATGATGCTTGTTAGAAAATGGGGATCCATCTGTATTTTAACCCAGGATCGTCCACGATATTCCACCAGTGTAGAACTCAGTGTTTCAGGGGAAAAGTGCATTCTTACAGATAATGTCATATCCATCTTGAACTTCAAAAACCTAAAGGGCATTTTCATGAATATGTTGTCATGATACTGACTTTCAATTTATTTTCTTCAAGAATAATTGAAACTTAGTGTTTTCATACACATAAACAGTAATTGTTCCAAATGTCTGGATTTTTTTCTCCTTTTTGGTACCTCAAAACTTCTGTTGGAATTAGATGCAGTATTTGTAAACTGCTCTTTATTTTGGTACCTTAACTTGCTTCTCAAACACATATTCATTCAAGTATAGATTTTTAAGTTCTTAAAATTGAAAACTGTCCAAAGATACATAACAAAGTTGTAATCCTAATTTAATAACAAAACATTTTCAAACAGTCAATAAAATTACAAAGATCTCTCTCGTTGTGAACAATAACCTTGAGCATAGATGCTTAATTTTCATTTTCATTCCACAATAGAAATATTTCTTAGATTGTATGTAGTATATATACTATATGTAATAATGTATATAACATATAATAATAGCCATACAAAGTAGTACATAAATGGAAATTGCACTGAGCTTACATTTTAGCTTTTGAGTTTCTGATTTCTGCTGTGAAAAGTTGAACAGTTACAGATGTGTGCACACCTGTGTGTGTTTGTGTAGTTGTGTGTGTGTGTGTGTGTGTGTGTTCCTTCATTTGGGAAAGCTGTTTGGTAGAATGGCAGTTCCTGTTGCTTGCAGGTTCAAGGGAAGACAACCAGGCCAAAGGAAAGTGTTATATATTAACATCTCATCATGATTTAAATGTCCCTTCCAACTTGTTTATAATCAAAATAAAAAATGAAAAGCCATTTATTTTCGTGTTATTTTCACAGACGTTGATTATAAGATCATTAGTTTGTTTTCAGTGGTTTTCCAGCTTTGTTCTAAATTCGTGTTTCCAATTCCGGTGTCCATGTTTGTGAGTTCTCTGTTTTCCCTCTCAGAAAAGGAGCCCAGTGAGCAGAAGGCCAGAAGGCTAGTACCAGTACCTTGCCTTCTGGAGTGGGAGGTTTTCGGAATGGCTCCCATCTGTTGGGCCTGTTCGCTGATAAGACCTGCAGCAGCTGGCTTGGCTTTGCAGACCAGACGTGGCCTGTTACTGCTCGGAGGCCCCTGGGCCTTGGAGAGTCGGCCTAGCTGTAGAGGAGGCAGTCCCAGCAGGCTTCTGGGCACCACAGTGGTCTGGGACTTCAGTGAGCCACCACCCCAGGAAGCACCGTGGAGGGCAGCAACCAAGTGTCAGCCTAATGGTGGCCAAGTTTATGCTTTGGATTAAAAAATCTTAAACAGAATTCAGAAGATGGTATTCAGTGAATCAGAAGACTTTATTAATAGGTCTAAAATTCAAATGCCTCATATAGAGGTTTGAATCTTTATCATTTAAGTTTAACCATTGGAGGTCATAGGTAGTGTTACAAGATCTACTCAGTGGTGGATATTCTAATTGTACCAAAAGATAGGGGAAGTTTTTTTGTCCTCAGGTGTTTGGCAGAATTACTTTTAGACACACAGTACGGTGATTCTGGCATAGAAACATTCCTTATTTTGGGAGATGTTTGTGTTACTTCACTTTTGTTAGTTTGCCGATAGACATGTTGCTTGCATATAAAATATTTTAGACTTTTAAGGTCCTAATGTTATATTTTTAAAAAATTCTCTAAAATATTGATTATTCAGAGTGGCTGTCATGAAGTCATATACTGAATGACAGTGGCAAAGCTACTTAGTATAACTATCTCAACTTTCAGAGTTTTCTGAACACAGTAGAAATAGTATTTGCTTCATTGACAAGCATAGGTGGGAACCACTGCTCCTTTTTTAAAGGCTAGAAACAGGAGCACCTGGGTGGCTCAGTCGGTTAAGTGTCTGACTCTTGGTTTCAGCTTAGGTTGTGATCTCGGGGTCCTGGGATCAGTCCCGTGTCTGGCTCTGTGCTCACTGTGGAGTCTGGGGGTTCTCTTTCCCTCTCCCTCTGCCCCTCCCCCCACTCTCTGTCTCTCAAATAAACAAAAAAACATTTTTTTTTTAAAGATTTTATTTGTTTATTTGAGAGAGAATGAGATAGCATGAGAGGGGGGAGGGTCAGAGGGAGAAGCAGACTCCCTGCGGAGCAGGGAGCCCCTTGTGGGACTCGATCCCGGGACTCCAGGATCATGACCTGAGCCGAAGGCAGTCGCTTAACCAACTGAGCCACCCAGGAGCCCCATATAAACAAAAAATTTTTTTAAAAAAGAAACAGTAGTCTTTTATTTTTTAAAGTAATTACTAACTTTTAAATTTCTGTTGAAAACATATGAACAATACATTCTAAAATTTGTAAAATCAAATGCAAATTCCAAAAGTGCTCTCTTTGTAAAATATGTCCTATATCCAATATTTACTGAAAAGCTAATATAATTGTTGGTATTTATTCAAATTATAAAATCAATATTTATTGAATGTCCTAGGCTGACAAAAGGCCATTGCACCATGACAACAGGGATCATGTAGAAATATGAAGTTTATCTGGTGTACAGAAATTGAGATGCACATTCTCACTTTTGGGTGTTTTTTTTTTCGTGAATTTCTTGTTTGCTTTTTCTAAAGTATTATTTGAGAATATTTGACACAGTGACAGTGGAAGTAGTGAGTTATTTAAATTATTTTTTCCTTCATGAGTCAGTTGACTTGAAAGCATTGAACTGCCCTTTTATTTATAGTAATGTCAATACATAACTCTGCTCATCATGTTATGTTCGTCCACATTCTCTCTTTTTTTAAAAGTATTTATTTATTTGAGAGAGAGAGGTAGGTTATCTTAATGCAGAATGCTCCAGTGGGTTTTAAACCTGTGATATCAGCAAAACATAGGATATCAGAAGCTTTGACTCCAAAGAATGCCATTTGATTGTTTACAGATCTGCACAGAGGAGTTGATGAGGTACCTTTGTTGATTTACTCCCTGCAAAGGAGGAAATGATATTTAAACAAACACACAAACAAAAAACATGCACAAAATGCTTTTGTGAAGTAAAAACCCAGTCCTTGTACTTGGATAATCAAAAGCAGCTTTTTGTTTGTGTATTTTGTGTAATTTAAAAAAAGTGATTAAGGCCACATGCCCATTATTTGTAACAACTCTTATCATTGTTCCCTGTTTTGGGTCACCTTGTGTGTTCCATCTCTCATCCTCAGACCAGGCCCTCAAACTTCAGTGAAGTTTAGTAACCTGCCCAAGACCACACAGCTTGTAAGAGGCAGGGACTGCCTAGATTTGTTCACCATTTCCTCTCATAACAAGACATTGTCCTCTCACCTCTGTGCCCTGGGATTTTTCTCTCTTTCTCTGGAGTGCTTGCAGACGTTCTTTTACCCTGAGACCCGAGCCCCCACATTGCCCACCTGTGCCTGGGTGAACCAAGGGGCAGAGAAGTCAGATGGGCTTTGCTCTGAGTCTTCCCTGTGACACCTCTCTGCTGTGTAGAATTGTGAGCAGGCACTGAACTTCTCAGTGGGCTCCCTCTCTCCGAGAACCCAAGCAGGACTGGAGGGGGTGGGCTATGCCCTATTCTTAGGGGCTTCAGGGTTCCAGGTACACCTGCTGACTAATGAGGTAGTAGGAAGCCACCGTATTTCCCAGGGTGGGCTGAGATGATTTACAAACAAGTCCCTGAAGAATTTATTTCATTTGCTTTTCTCTTTTACTTTCTTACCAAAAAGAGCTGTGGTTGCCTCTAAGGTTTATAAAGGGCCAAGGAAAAGGAAGAAATTGTAAATAGCTAACCTGTACCCTATGTTACAAGTTGACCCACACAGTGTGTGCTGACTTAGGAACCAGTTCATGCGGTGTTTTATGGACAGAGATTGTTCTAAACAAATAGCCGAGTTTTGGTAACTTTTCACAATGGGCTGCATTACAAGATTCAGCACTTGTTGGTGAGTAATGTACGGTTGTATAGTGTAGTTTGTCTGATCTGTGCTAAGCCCAGGGCGCTGTGCTAGGAACTGAACAACTTGGAACTAGGTCCTCAAACCTGCCAATTAACCAGCCCTTTTGAGCGTCAGTTTTCACTTATGTGGCTGGTACCAAGTTCTTGTGACGATGTGCTCAGTGACAGGGCAGCAGGGGATTAAATTCTCGTTAATGCTGTACTAGCTACTAGTAAGCTGTCACCAGACTTGGAGAATCTGCCTGCAACCTGGTAATGTGTTAGTGTGTCACTGATGTAGGAATAGGGTTGCCAGATAAAATATAGGGCACCCAGTTAAATTTGAATTTCAGATAAGCAGTGAATAATTTTTTGGTGTAAATATGTCTCATATATTGCATGGGACACATTACACACGAATATATTACTAAATCTGGCAAGCCTCTGTGGAACGATTTACTTTGTCAGTGGGAAGAGGCCTCTCCCCGATAAGTTGCTAAAAGCCTCAGGACCCCCCACATCAGTTGGAACTCTTCAATCTTAGCTCTTCAAAAGCCAGGACTAAATCCTTTATCTCTGCATCAAACTCAAGGACTGTGTGAATATCTTTTCTCCACAAAAATCTGAATTGTTCTTAGTTTTGTTCAGAAGCTCGGACGAGGAGGACCAGTGTGAGCCACAGTCTGGCTGCCTTTAGTGTTCGCGGCAAGCCCAAGCGGACCCGTCAGGGGTATCTGCAGGGCTGAGCGCTGTCCCAGGAGCGGATCTCTTTCCGTGCCCTGGGGGGGTCTGGATGAGACGCTAGGCCGGCCAGAAGGGGGCCTGAGTGTTCTAAGATTTCCTGAGAACCTCAGGAAGGGGATCTTACAAGCCCCTCACTGGCAGTCCCCCCGCCGTCGTGGTCCCTGGCTAGAGGCAGGCTGGTGAAACGAAGGGGTGCTGAACTTGAGGAGCCAAAGCCTGAGCCCTCGCGGCAAGAGCAGACTTAACGGTTCACTGCTGGGGCTCAGTTTGTTCTCTGTCAAATGGGGATAATGTCTGCCCTCAAAGGACCGCTTGAGAAATCAAAAGTAAATATTGTATCAGGGGTGCCTGGATGGCTCAGTGGGTTAAGCATCAGGTCACGATCTCAGGGTCCTAGGATAGAGCCCTGCGGTGGGCTTCCTGCTCAGTAGGGAGTCTGCTTGTCTCCCTCTGCCTCTGCCCCTCCCCCCGCTCATGCTCTTGCTCTCTCTCTCAAATAAATAAAATCTTTTTTAAAAAAGTAATAAAATACTAAAACTGTTTTGTAAATTGTGATGTGTTTAGAGATGGAGGGTATTAAGGCTGTGAGTATGACTGTTAGGCTGCATCTTGGGTTTTGGGAAGTTTTATCAAGCATTTTTTTTTTTAAAGACTTTATTTATTTATTTGACAGAGGGAGAGAGAGACAGCGAGAGAGGGAACACAAGCAGGGGGAGTGGGAGAGGGAGAAGCAGGCTCCCCGCTGAGCAAGGAGCCCAATGTGGGACTCGATCCCAGGACCCTGGGACCATGACCTGAGCCGAAGGCAGACGCTTAACGACTGAGCCACCCAGGTGCCCCTTATTAAGCACTTTTGTTTCTTTTTCAAGCAACTGTGAATTTTAAGTCTTATCAGTCCTGTGTATTGAATTAGCTTTTTGCCACGCGATTGTTAATAAATTTTGTGAATTGGAATTTCACAATGGTGTTGATGTCCAAATCAAATCAGCCTCCTCATTGATTGTTTTTCTTTTTAATCTACACTTTTGCCTAGAGTGGCCATATTATAGATAACCCTGATAATTCATTACAGTGACTTAAACCAGAGTGAAAACATGACCTGTGATATTGGGAGGCATGGGAATGTGCAATTAGTAGACATTAATTTAATTGCATATGGTTAGGTTGGGCCAGTAGACATGATTATTAGTGTTACTTAAGACAGATCAATTTTCAATAATCTCCCTCTCCAGGGAATTACTTTTTTTTTTTTTAAGGGTTTTATTTATTTATATGAAAGAGAGAGGACACGAGTGGGTGAGGGGCAGAGGGAGTAGCAGACTCCCCACTGAGCAGGGAGCCTGACTTGGGGCTCAATCCCAGGACCCTGAGATCATGACCTGAGCCCAAGGCAGACGCTTAACCAACTGAGCCACCCAGGCGCCTCAACCAGGGACTTATTTTTGAATCTGTTGTTTTCACAAACACATGTGAATTGTTGTAGTCTCTGGGAAACAGCAAAATAGGTGTAAAATTGATGTTCTTAAAAGTTGTGATTTACTATGCATGTTACACTAGTCACACAACATGACTTTTTTCCCCTCTGACAAAATTTAGGGGTTGAATTCGAGGTATACTTCAAAACCCTAGAAGTTTATCTTTGTATTTCAGATTCCCCTCATGTTCTAAGAAGCCTACCATCTGTTAAAACACCTTATCTCCTATTCTGTGAGTGTCTAGAGATTGTAATGATACATTTGGCATGCCTTCTACTTGAGTATCAAGGGACAATTCTTTATCATTGTCATCGTCACCAGTTCTTACCCTTGTGTAGCATCTGATAGTTTCAGAATGTTTTACCTTACTTTCTTATGAAATATGTACAGGGGCCAAGAGGTCAACATGGCAGGCATTTTTATCCTTATTCTATATAAGATGTAACAGATGTAGAAAAATTCTTGTTTACAAAGTTCAGATGGCAAGTTGTAGAGCTGAGATTTAAACACATGTATTTTAACTTCTTTTTTACTGTCATTTCCACTGTGGCGCACCGCTCCCTGCCAGAATCTCCCCCTGCCCGTGATTTCTAGAACTTTACATTTAAGTTTAAATTAACAGCAAGGAATGCATTTTAATATCTAACCATTCTTATATTGAAAATTCATATGAAGGTATTTGATTCTAAATATACTATTCCTAAATGATCTAGAAGCCTGAAAGTATACAAAATAAAGATATTATTGTCCCAGGAAATCATTTATCTGAAAATGTGAACCCTAGCAAGATGTTCATAAATTTTAGTATAATGGGTGTGAATGAATTGATACAGGAAGATATCGGGGGTATATTCTGACTTTTTCCCGTTTAATGTTTAAAGCAACCATGTCATTTTGGAGATTGTCACTTTGGTAATCCCGTTGGTCACAGAATACTAGAGAGCGGATTATAGGTCTATGCAGTGTGGTAATTCTTACAACTTTGCTTCTGGGTGTAGACAGAAAACAGCTCTGAATATACTTGTGCTGTGAATGTGCAGTTTACCTAGCTCTAACCTATTCTAGTTTTACTCCCTCTCCTAATGTCTTTCCCTTCTGAAAGATGTCGAGAGAGTTCAAAGAGGTGAAGGAAGATTGGGAATGATGGGGTGCAGAGCTGGCCAACCCCACAGTCAGGACCTCACACCCAATGCCACCTCATCCTGAGGATAGTTGTGATAAAAGCAACATTGCACTTGAACGTTTGGTGTATTCAACAGTAGGAGGGTGAAAAAGTCTTCTGTGATAAAATAGTAACTCTGAGTTGTATTTATTCTGCCTGAAAAGGAGGAAACAAGCATCCTTTTCCTTCAGCTATGGTGGAAATCTGGCTCTTCAGAAAAGATTGCTGTGCACTCTTAGCTAGCTTAAGTGGTAGGAGAATGTGTTCCAAGTTGTTCAGCAGAGCTGTTGGGAGAAATTTGGGGCGGGAGAAGGAACAATTTTTCTATGTCCTCTCTTGAGCAATCCTGTGAGCCTCGTGTGGCAGGTCTGCAGAATTTCTGAGCCAGTAACTCATGGGCAGGAGGACATGCAAGCAGTGCAAAGGGCCCAAAGTTTGCACTTGATGGAAACTGAATGCATAGTGGATTCTGGGCTTCCATGTACAGCGCACTGTTCATATGTAGGAAGCTACTGTAAGGGTTAGTACTTGAGGATTGCATTTAAAGCTTCGTATTCTCCATTTATGCTTGGGGTATGGTCGTTAAGAGCAGGAAATGTGTAGTCAGGTAAAGTCCAACCATGCAACCAACTAGTTATGTGACATGGGAGAGGATTCTTGATTTTTCTAAGTGATAATTTCCTCATCTATAAAATAAAGGTAACCTTGTGTGTTTAATAGTACTTTTGTAAGGTCAGAGGAATTCTGTGTCTGAGCCTGGCACATAGGTGCCCCATGAAGTTTTGTTACACTGTTGTACTCACGGTTATTATTGTTGCAATCAGCAAATACTCTCCTATGGGAGTTCAGGACACCTCATTCTGTCTTTTAGTTCTGCCTTTGGTTTCATGCTGATTCTGGAAGTGAAGAGCCAGAGGACCCCATGTACACTGGGATTTGGTTGTGATGTGTGCATATTGGTGTGCTTGTGTTTTCTGGGTTTGTGAGCATCCAAGTGCCCTGAGCCACATCAGAGGCCTGTCTTCAGCAAATGTTTAGGAACTGCTTTAAGTGCAGCACTAGGAACACAGTCATGAAAAGACAAGCACAGTTGCTGCTCTCGGAGAGCTTGTGTTCTGGTGGAAGAAGGTGGTTTGGTCAACAAACATATACAAGAAAATGTCCGAAAGTGATGATTGCTGTGCATAGAATTAGGTACAGCCATATGAAAGTGAGCGAGCAGGTGGCCAGTTGATGCTGTATGTTCCGGAAAGATCTGAGGAAATAAACCTTTAAACTAAAAATCCAAAGATCCAAGGGGCAGCATTCCAGGAGGGAAGAGGATGGCTAAGGAAAAGGTCCTGACACTGGAATGGGGGGTGGGGTGGGGCGGGGCGCATAATGAGCCAGGTCTTGGGGGGGGCTGAAGAGAGAGAGGCAGGGCCGGAGTCTTGTTCTTTAGCTGGTTTTTCTAGAGTGAGTCACAGTTTTGAGAGTTTCTATATTAGATTTCTGAATAGGACTCCAGAAGAATCATTGTGAACCAGATGGTAATGTTGGGCTGCTTTGCTTCTGGGAACTTTTCTTAATTATCGGATGGAGATATGTTTTGTGTCTCTTTGTAATGGGGATAGGAGTATCATTAAAGTATATGAAAAATATCCTGCATACTGTGAACCAGAGACACATTGAAAATATTGCACAATGTCATGTTTTTGAGTAATAAAATCACCTTCATTTTTTTTGCTTAATTTTGCTTTTGTATTTCATAATTTGCTTGGTATTTAGCCCTCTCTGTAGATGAGGAATGATGTTCTTAAGTTTTCCCGCCATTGTAAAGCATATTTTGGAGGGTGGTTTCTCCAGCAATTATGATGGATTTACGCTCTTTCCAAGCACCTATTGCTAATAAGGCATGTCCAGGTTAGGAATGACTGCTACGGGACCATTTCATAGCATTTTAAGTAATGAAGAACACATTTTTATAGCTCTCTTTATGATCCTTCAGAACTTGATACACATTTAATCTCCAAGGCCATTTTCTTAATGCCATACAATAAGGACGCGGAGGGTAGGGGTTAAAAACTTGGCTGAGCACCTACTAATTCCAGGTTCTTTTTAAAAGATCTCATTGGAGCAACCCAGCAAAGCAGGTGGTTGCCTCCTTTTTACAGGTGAAGAAACTGCTGCGCGGAGGCTAAGTGGGCCTTATGCAGTTCAGGGTAGCCGAGCCACGATTTGAAATCAGAGCTCAGGGTCCCTCCCAGTCTACACGGATAAAGAATAGATGCTCCAGCTTTCATCTGAACCATTTTTAAGCAGTGGTAGGTGCTGGATGTTCTGGATTAGTTTTCACACATTATCTGGGGTTTCCTATGCTTCCCTAGAAAGAACAGGTGGTCTTTCTGCAGGGAGAACAGCCTAAGAGACTCACTGTGAGAGAACCACCTACACCATGATCACTGTTTTAATTTATTGAAGTCCCCAGAAGAAGATTACTGAAATTTGCATTTTTGAGTATTTAACAATTTAATAATCTTGAATTTTAAACAAAGCCAGGAAGCCTTGTTTGCTGTTTTATGCAGTACTGCATCTAAACGATAATTGAGTTTTTATTTAGGTTGCGCGCGTGCACACACACACACACACACACACACACACCCCACAACCCACAGGGAGAGTGGAAGTATTTGTATTTGGGGCTTATGAGCCCTGTGGCGGCAGCTGAGAACAGGCACGCCCTCTATCTGTCCTTGTCCAGGTGACCCATTACCTTAGCTCTTCTGTCCTCACAAGGTGGAGCCTGCGGAAGGTAGTGATGACCGGGGGAGAGTGCTGGCTTTGTGCACTGAGTAGCAAGAAGTCTCCTGGGGAGAGAGATTTTTGGGGATCTGTGGCAGGCTTTCCCAGCAGGAGGCAAAGACCCGTCTCCTTGAGTGCGAGGAGGACCGGGAGGGTGTCCCTGTGTATTTGCAGGATGTTCACTTGAATGGAAAGGAGTGTACAGGATTCCCGCTCTGCCAGGCTGTTGGGTTGCCTGTTTCAAAGTGCTTTGTCAGTTGTGAAAGTAGCAGAAATGCTAGCTTTCATTTAGTGACTACGACTCAGAAAAGCTCCATTTTAGTTTCCTGATTGCCAAGTCAGAATGAGAAATAGATTTTCTAATTGTCACATGCTCAGTACCTTGAGGTATATGGTTAACTTTGAAAAGCTAAACGTGACTTTTTGAAATTTTAGTGTTTTATGTTCATTTTGCATATTTCTGTATCTTCAATTTTGAAAAGAACTTCAGTCAAAGGCATCTTTGTGTTTTTTTAAATTCCTCCTACTTATTATTATTTTTTTAATGTTTAAAGGCTCTCCCTTTAACTTTAGAGTCTAAAAACCTCCTACTCTCTAGGAGGGCTAAAAATTCCCTATGTAATATTGATTATACAAAGTTGGCTCTTACAATACACAAATCTGCTCTGCGTTTGAAAGAAGAATACAGATGTAACTATTAATCCACTGTATTGCTGTCTAACCAGAAGCATTTGCTAGTAGTTCTTGAGGTCTCCTCATTCTGGATACTTTTTATGATTGTGTTAAATTTGCCTTTTGGAAGAATTTTGGAAAACATTAAACTAATTGTTAGAATTGTGAAATAGTGGCTGGAGATTTTAATTTGGCCCGCATGCAGACGTTCATTTGATCATGCAGCCAACCCATTTTAGTTGCTCACTTGCTAGAAGTAGAGAAACTCCAGGAATGACAGAAAGAGACCTGCCCTCAAGTTACTTTATACCTCAGTGGGGGAGAACATCTTGCAGGGGAAATACAAACTGATAAAATGTTACATTAGGAATAAATATGGGATTACATGGAAGAGGGTATAAATCTTAAATCAGAGAAGGCATCTAAGTAAGGTAAAACCTGAAGGACAAGTAGCCAGGCAGCAGAATGAGAAGAGGGAAGAGCTGAGACCAGAGACATGCCAGGAACATGGGATAATCCAGGAATTCCAAGTCAGACAGTGTCCTCTGGGGAAGGAAGTGAGGTGTGGAACACTGGTTTTAAGTGTAAAGGCTGTAAGATAAGCTAGGGCAAGGTCAACAAGGGGCTTTTAAATTCTTGTGAAGGGTTTAGCTTTGATCCTGAGAGCAATGGGAAACCATTGAAGAGAAATGTTATTTTAATCCGGGATGTGACCTGAGCATACTTGAATTTCAGAGAGATCCTCTTGACTGCAATGTGTAGAATGGATTGGAGGGGACGGTCTTGTGTGGGACTTCTGTGTATGGCGATCATGTCCATGCAGGTTTCGCGGTGTTGCATTTCAGTGAGCATCACATTAATGGTCCCATCTTCCATTTCATAGTTCCCAACCCAAGCAACATTACAGGATAGCTCTGCGAGAGGAGAAATTGTGGAAAGTCGGGACTGAGACTATAGCGGTCTGGTTTTGGCAGCAGCCTTGGAGTTGGAGAAAAACAAAGTCCAGATTGTCGCCACAGACCTTAGAATGGATCGGCTGTAAAGGTGAAGGAGGGGGAGGAGTTGGGAAGATACCTAGCCTTCAGACTTGGCTGATCTGAGAGGATGAGGAGACACAAGAAAAGGTGCAAGTCCATTTCCCCCCTTTCCACAAAGGAATCCAGCATCCTAAAGTGAAAATCGCAGCCAAGTTAAGTAGCCTTATGGCTTTTCCTTTGACTCTGCCTTTTATCAGTCCACATCTAACAAAAGGCTATTGATTAACATTAGGGCGCATCCCATGATGTTTTCCATTGAAATGTCTGAAATTTGGGAAACTAAGCATATGCCAAAAAAGAGCTTGAACTCTAAATTGCCTTGTAAGTTATATGTTTGCTAAGTGTTTAGCAAGAGTAACCATTTTACTGCTCCTAAAACGTTAAGTGAAGCCATTTTGTTTCTCCTGTGAACAAATATTAGACACAGAGATCTGTGATAAAATACCATTGTTTTGCTTGGTTTTATGAAGTGTAATTTCTTGACATAAAGACTTATAGGAGCACCGAGACCAAGTAAGGAGATTAAATATTTCATTCTGCAGACTTCGAAATTTTAAAATATAAGTTGTAATTTAAAAGATAAAACTGGTCTCTTTTATAAGCCCACAGAAAAATGATAGTTATCTTAAAAATTTAAAAATATATTCAGTTGTGGAGTTGAATTTGGCTTTGTGCACTGAGCAGCCTTGTACTGATATTAGAGTAATTCTGTATGGTTGAGTTAGGAGCAGTCTTTTGAGAAAGCACACACTTTTGTACTACATTGTTTTACTGATTTTGTTAATCTTCAGCAGTGGATACGAGAAAGAATCTAGGAGTGAAATATCTAGAGTAGGGTAAAATCTATTTTATCTATGTTTTCTGTATGTTTAAAGAATTCACTGGCATTTCTGACATAAAAGATCCATTTTCACCAAAAATGGCAATTGGGAAAGACTTGATTCTCAAGGAGGTCCCTTTACCAGTTTCTGAGAAGAATCAGTAATTAGTTAACTCAAGCTTTAACTGAAGATGAAATCCCAACATATCCTACATTTTATGAGCAGATGAATTTAACATAATGTACTTAACTAATAACATAACTTCAAATCTTTTAAAAATGCCTTTTTAAAACGTGGTCTGCCTTTCAACTTTTTTTTTTTTTTTTTCCCCAAATTCTCTCTTCTCTGCTACCTCCTAATCTCCTAATTGAGCTCTGGGCTTGTTTTACATTACTAGCTTTAACTTTGCCTTTTATGCCTTGGAAATATGTGCAAAAGCTACACTGTTACTTTAAGAGGCTTGCTTATTCAAGTTTCCCCCTCTAGTCTTCTGACCCTGTCTTCCCTCCCTCTTCCTTTTGTTGTCACTGCCCCTTCTGCCCGTTTCTCCCCCCCCTTCCCCATTAAAAGATCCAAACAAAACAGAATCCTTCGCCTTTGGTATTCCATGGAAATTTCAGTGAAATCTTGTCTTGCTATTGTAGAAATTCATAGCACATACTAGTTCAAAAAAGATTCTTACCTCAGAGACCTGATGTAAAGACCATTTGGAACCATGTCTGGGCTCTACCACTGATACCCAGTTTTACACTATCAGTCCATTAATAATGCTGTTCTGTCAGAACCTCAGTGTATTGCACATCATTTTATTAAAATAAATGCTGGTGGAGACAGTAACTCGATGTAATGTGGCTGATGTGGAATAGTGTCTAATATTCTCTCCTGCAGCCCCACCCCTAGCATTAGAATTGCCATTCTGAAAAGAAAATATATATTTAAAGAATTGTAGCATAAGGTCAAATTATATTATTTTATTACAACACTACAGTAGTACAGAGAGATTATGTAATTGAAAAGGAGTGCTGATTTCTGTTCTGATGAAGTAGTCATCCTTTGGATATGCTTAGGAGAATAAGCTAGTTACTAATAAATATGGTTCTAAAAATTTCAGTTATTAATCACTAGGAAATGTCTTCAACTTTTTTAACGTTGGAAGGATATCAACAAGACATGTATAATGAGAATGAAAAATATTTTACTTTGTTCACAATACTCAGAGCAGCATGTGATATTTTTAAGAGACGAAGGAGAAGCCTGCGCTGTTATTATTATTATCTCTCCCATGAAGAGGCTTCTAGAAGCACAGAGCTGCCATTTCTAGACTGAATGTTTTCATTTCAGAATGGAAAAAAATTTGATTCACAAGGAAGTCCACTTACCAGAAGTTTTTTTTTTGGGGGGGGGGGTCTTTTTTCGTGTTTAAATCCTAAATTATTATTGCATAAAAGGAAATGTTATCACTTATCCAAAGGAAGACGCTGTGTACTTCGGGGCCATTTGTATGCACGAATCACATGGTCGCACATTTTGTCAAGCACCAGAGAAATGGTCCTCTCCTTTAATTCTGTGAGAATCTGTCCTAAGGAAATAATCCAGAATGTTGGGGGCAGGGAGAACGCTGAGCATAAAGACAAGTTTCTTGCTCTCCTGTTTAGATTAGTGAAAGATTGGAACCAACCTAAAGACTCGTAGAAGGGGCTTAGTTTAATAAATTTTCACACACTCCCTCAGATGGAAATCTTATATGAGTAAAGATAATGGTTATTAAAACTTCTAGGAAGTTGGAAAATGTGCATTTAATTAAAGTTTAAGGCTATAGTAATTTTTCCCAGTTTTCTAAATTTTCTGTATTTGCACTTATATTACTTTCATAATGAAGAAAAAAGAATTTCAAACTATGTTGTTTCTGCTCTTAATTTTTTTTTTTTTTTTAATAAATATGGGAGATTGCTGCCAGAGTACAGCCAACAATTTTAGGGACCGTAAAACCTTCATTTCCTTTAAACACATTAATGGTTTCAGTATATTCTGAAAGTGTGTTTAATTTAAAATGAACCATTTAGTTTCTGTTTAGATTGGTTTTAGACTTAAATATATACAGTTAATTCTAGAGAGGAGCCCTAGAATTTGGAGTATAAAATAAGAAAGAGAATTTTAAGAAATGAGTAATAGTGTTATTTTAAAAAGAGAATTAATTACAAAGAAAAATTTCTGGAACATGCAGGTTAATATAGTAGAAGTTCTGAGGGAACTTTTGCAACAGTAGTTAAAGGAGGACCTAAGTTGAGAACTTTCTAAAAGTTTAAATTAAAGAACTCATCGAACCATTTCCATCTGGGAAAGAAGCGTTACTAACAAGAGATGCATTCGTTTCTTTTCCTCTCTCCTTTCCCCCTTCCCCCTCATTTTCCTCCCTTTCCTTCCCTTTCTTTCCTTTGTTTATTGTGGTAAAATACACAGGACAGAACATTTACCATTTTAACCATTTTAACCGTCTGTGGTGTTACGGGCCTTCCCCTTGTCCTGAAGCTGCGACCACCATCCATCTCCAGAACTCTTCATCTTCCTGAGCTGAAACTCTGGTCCCATTCAAGCCTGTTCCCCCAGACCCCCATCCCCCTGGCCACCACCCTTTGCCTTGTAGCTCCAGGTACCTCATACACGTACCATCTTTCCTTTCTTTCTCCCCTAGATGGGTTACCCAAACTCATTCACAGTTACTGCCCATCTGCAGTGTTCAGAGGCTCCAGTATGGCTTACCAATACGAAAAGCAAGGAGCCTGTTTAATTTGCAGTCTAATCGGTATAAACAAGTCCAGCCCTACACAGTAACTAGAGTAAGGGATGATAAGTGTCATTTCAGAGGGCAAAAAAGAAGTGTGATACTTGAGGTACAAGAATGATTGTGGACTAGAGTAGGCGACAGGGCAAAAGCAAGATTGCACCACCCTGATGAGATTTGTAGGCATTAGGGAGATGCTACAGCCCCAGTGTCTCTGGTAGGAGTCACATTTTAGGAAGTTTTCGTGGTGCTTGTTTGCTCGCTGTCGTTTTATTTTGTTTTACGGTTTGTTTGTTGGTTGGTAGCAGTGATAGGCTGGGCTTAGTCCCTCCCTTTCCTGATCTGGTAATAAATGCCTTCCTGGCCCTGGGCTATGGTACAGGTAAGCAGTTGGGGACTATAGTGAATGCCCATGAATCTAGGAGAATAATCTGGTCTGTTGTGCCTTTAGGAGGTTAAAAAGCCCGTGTGCCAACCTGGATTTGCACCCTGATCTGTTCAACTGAACTGAGATAAAATTTCCTGATATGGGCACCCTGTGTCTAGGCTAGTGATTCTTACGACTGCAATTTCTATTACCAGCTGTAAGAATTTTCGAAAGCTGGGTGGGAGACAGAGAGGCCTTTCCTAGGAAGCATTGCTCACTTAGCAGTGTTGATACCCATTGTTCTGTGTCCTTTAAGTCTCTCTGAGACACCAGCTTGTGTCCTTCCCTGTCATTCTTCCAGAGGCGTCCTGAGGTCTCCTGGTTTGGAAATACGGTGGGTACTGGCTGCTGACAGGTTCCAGTTTGACTCTGGCACCGCTGTTCCTCCTAAATCCTCTTAACACTGCCTCCCATATTAAGATGTTTGGGCTTCCTTTGTTGTGTTGAAGAATAGTTTAGTTATAGTCTGTCTCAAAGAAGGTCAGTAAATCAGTGGATGGTATCGCAACGAAATAAGGTTTATTTAGCTTTTTGCCTGATTGGTGAATACCAGGCACTCTTCTTTGCTCTGCCTTGGAGTCATTCTTTTTGTGCTGTGGGTTTGTGAGAGGAAAGACCTGCCTGTCATTGAACCCAAGAGGCCATTATGCACAGAGGCAGCCGTGCTTACAGGTGTTGGTTGTTGATGGGAAACAACACATGATTTTGTTGGAAAAGCTAGTGGTTCTGTTACGACTAAATCGAGGATACATCAAGGGGGGTAAGATGCAGTTCATGTAGGTAGTGGGGTGCCCGTGAGTATTAGAGCAGAGAAGAAACGTGCACTGCTACCCAAGGCCTGTTAGACATTAGGACTTCTTGTAATAGAATTAGAATGGGATGATGAGGGGCAAGGAGGCCAGTTAGAAAACATGGAACAGCTGAAAAATTGGTCCTCAACTAGGTCATTTCATGGAACATGGAAAATGGGTTTCTCTTGGTGAAAGGACTAGTAAGAGACACTTGTTTCTAGAGTATTCCACCTATATAGTTGTATGTAGCATTCAGCAAGTATTTATTGTATGTCACTACCTTAGATGAAGAAGGTTTATCTGATCAGCACCAAAAAATCTCATAAACTTCATTGTTGTTTATGATGAGGTAAAATGCACATCACTTCAGACATTTAATTCATGTTTATTTGCTAATGATACTAGTATTAGTGAACATACTTTTCTAAGTGCCTCACATGTATTAATTTGTGTAGTCCTTCACAACAGCCCAATGGTGCAGTTGCTTCTTTTTATTATACCAATTTGCAGAGAGGTTAAATAAACCTTAGCTCAGTCCTGTGGTGTCAGGATTTGAACACGGGCCATCGGCCAACATAGCCTATGTTTCAGTCCACCTCTTGAGCAAAGAATATGATGTAACGTGGCCAGCCTGTTCACTCTAGTTCTCCAAAAGGTTGTGAGAGGCTATGCTCTGCTAATTTATGGGGCAATCTTAGGAATTCCTCTCCCTTCTCATATAAAGTATGTTCCAGAATCCTGGAATAAGAACTTCTAAAATGAATCATAGTGAACTGTTTGAACCTAAAATTACAACACACACACTGCCAATGCACTGGTTTTACTCAGATTTGCAGCCTCTCTCCTTCTCCCTTCTCCCTCTCTCTCCCCCACCCTCCATCTTTAGGTACCTTTGAATACGGCAGAGCTATTCTTAGTATTGATCAGTATAGATTCTAGACTGCTGTCTAATTTTGTAAGCGTTCATGTATTTTGGCCTCATTGCCTGCAAAAATAACGGTCTTCTAATGCAGCAAGGCTTCCTATCAGTTTAGGCAAAGCATCTTGTGTAAATTTATCTACATGGAAGTTGTGCGTGCGTGGAAGTGTAAAATCTTTCCCCTGAGTGGTTAACCCTACACTGTAAGGAAGTAGGCATGACCTCTTGTTTTTCACAATGAAATTGCTACTTCATTCTTCTCAGTTCTATAGGAAATTTGTCGATTATGGTAAGTGAAACTACCCACCTAGAGAATTTAATGGTTTAACTTTTTAACAAAGAAAAAGAAGAAAGAATCTGCGTGTTTAATTGCACCTGTTTAGCAACAGCCTGAAGAAGATCCAAAGACCAGAATGCCTTTCAGAGTTTACTCCCCCCGGATGTGTGTTCTTGGTTTTTAAAACTGTTGCTTTGTGGGGATAGGTGTGGAATGGACAAAAGTAAATAGGGAAACCATTCTCAATTTAATTTTTTTTTTAAACTTTCTCATTTCCTTTTGTTTTTAGTGCAGGTAAAATAAACTTCTGGTGCCTTAGCAAGGATTTTTTTATTCTTATCATTGAGCATATGGAGTATTGATATTTAAGGAAATAGAAAAAAATGAACATAATTATAAGATAATTATATTGATATTTAAGCATTTTGTAATTCCTTTGAGCTCTAATTGTGGCAAAAGTATTATAGTTCTTTTTTAAAAAAAGATTTTATTTATTCATTTGAGAGAAAGAGAGAGAGGAAACACATGAGCGAGGGGGAAGAGGCAGAGGGAGAGAGAGAAGCAGACTCCCAACCCAGCAGGGAGCCTAACGTGGGGCTGGATCCTGGGACACCGATATCACGACTTGAGCTGAAGGCAGATGCCCAACCATCTGAGCCACTCAGGCACCCCAAAAGTATTATAGTTCTATCATAAACTCCCTTCCACGCGAATTCTATGCCTTTAGTCAGTATTGAGAGCCAAGAACAAATTATGTAGTGGTTGTGATTTGATTAGTTAAGATGAACTAACTAGAAAAATTGCAAAGAATGCGTAATAGTTGTGACATGCTACATTAGTTTATGCTGTGGGGACTTTTAGGGTGAAGTATAAAATGAAAATGTAATGTAAATATGCTTTGGAGTTGTCAAGGAAAGTATTTTCTGTCATCACAAAGTTGTTTTTTTATGAACAGTGCTCCATGAAAACCCATATCACAGTAGACAACAGTAGTCCATAGTTTAATTGTAGATGTGTTTTGTTTATTTTTGTGAGATGTTATTGTGGATGTTGTCAGAGGATTTGTCTTCTATTATAAATGAATTTAAATGCATAAATACCTTAACATTTATTACCATGGTCTTTCTGTACTACCCTGTCTTGGTTGATACCTGTGTTGCATATTTCAAAAGTTAGAGTTATTTATCAGAATTATGAAAATAAGGAACCCACAGATCTAGGAAGCATGGTGTATTCCAAGTTTAAATCAGAAATGTATGTCTAGATGTTATCCTAACTGTAGACTGTAAAAGATGAAGTCTTGAAAGCAGCCAGAGAAAAAGAACAGACGCCTATTAAGAAATAGCGAGAATCTTAGCAAATTTCTGTAGTACTGTAGAATCCAGAAGAGGTAGGAAAAATATCTACACGGTTCAAGAATTACGACAAAACGGAAACAGCTGAGTTTAATCCCTGAAAGACCTCTGCATTTCCTCTGAAGGAACTTCTGCAGGATGTAATTCAAGAGAAAGAAAAAGTATCCCAGAAGGAGCGCCGGAGAGGTGAGACAGAATAGTGAGCAGGCAGAAGGCACAAATACAGTAAAGCCAAACAAACATGATGTAAAAACTGTGTCTGATCTGTGGATTAAAAAGCAAAAGAACTGCAACGTTGTTCAACAGGAGAATGTAAGCCCAAAAGAGGCAGAGGGCAACTAAGGTCCTTTTACTGTCTAGAAAGGGAGATTTTGTTGAGTTACTTATGTGTGGTAAAATGTTAAGGAAAACCACTGAAATAATAAAAGGGTGAAAAACAGCAAAGCAGTGAAGAAGGCGGGGAGGGGGGGTGGCTACTAGTCTGAAAGTAACCTTAAAAAGAAAAATAAACTGTTCTCAACGAGAGCATCTCAGGGCTTTTTAAAACATCATTAGACCTGTTCTGATTATGGAAATCTATAAACAGTGCAATCAGGTTTTTAACCTTAAGTAGCTTAAATTCTCTCAATTTGTTTACAGTATTGATCAACTTAGGAAACCTTTATATCAGAGCCCACTCCAAATTAATGGTGACAGAAGTTACTGAGGCCTTACTGCTCTGTGGGAGATTTATGACTCCTAAAAGGATTACTGACATTCACAGGATTTCTGGGTGCTTATGTTATGAAATGGGTATTTTAGAGGAAAATAGGAATGCAAGTAGCTTATATATTATGGTAGTGTTCAGTAATAATTGTCGCTGCAGATGCTGCTTATGTGTTTTTGTTAGTTTAATCTCCCTGTTCTCTACTTTGAAAATTTAATAATCACTCTCATTTATTTTTTTTATTTAAATGCAATTAATTAACATATAGTGTATTATTAGTTTCAGAGATAGATCATTCTCATTTATTGAGCACTAGTCTGGTCTGGGCATTTTGCTAGTTGTTTTACTTACCTATTATTTGTAGCCCTCAGAACAGCTCTGCAAGCAAAGGTGTTATTTTGCCCATTTCATGCATTAGAAGCTCCATGTTGCCAGAGGTTTGCCTGCCCCAGGCTTCTCACCCAGCCAGTGGCAGAGGGAGGCAGAAGCCAAAGCTGCTCTGCTTCACTTCTGCAGGTTTCCCCTCGGCTCTTCCAGTGGTCTTTAAAAAGTGAGTGCCAGTCAGACCTGCTTTTTTGTTCATCTGAGAGGCAGTTCCTTCGCTAAACGGTGCAATAGGGGAAGACGGTATGGAGAGCTGGTTCGAGTCCGCTCATGTGTGCTTCTGGAATCTGTGCCGGATTCCGAGAGCTTGTATTTTATGGCAGAACAGCCGAAGAGTCTGAGAGCTTTGCTCCAGGGACTTAAAGGCCCTGGCTGGCAGGACTGATCGCAGTTCCATTGCCCTGCGATAGAGAAATGTGGTTCAGGATATCTTTCAGTCACCGTCACTTGTGTTCAGACCTGAAGCATTTGTGAGCTGCACTTGCACTTCCATACATAGAAAGAACAGAACCTTGAATCTGTACCGTCAGTGCCCACGTGGGATACCACTGCCGGTTCCCATCTAAAGCACAAAAACATCGGGTGTTTGTTTGAAGGAGGATACTGCTTCTCAAAGAGGTGGAATTCCGGGGTTGGGGGGCGGCAGTGGTATCTGGAAACACCTGTGAGGACGCTGCAGTGTGAGATCACTACAGCCCCAAAAGACTCTTGGTTGACCTTGGAGCCAGTCCCCCACTCAGAATGAATAACTTTCTGTGCCCAAATGTTTCTCTTCACTGCTTTGCATACACGTGCAAAGGTTTAATTTTGTAAAAGCAACCAGTAATCATAGCTTTGGTGATTCCACATTGGCATGAAAAAGTAAATATAAACTATCTCATTAATATATTGTTTATATTGATTACATGTTGAAAAACTAGTATGTATATATTGAGTTAAGCAAAATATATTATTAAAATCAATTTTTTAAAAAATTCTTCTTAATATGAACTCGTAGAAAATTTAAAATTCTCCATGTGGAACATGTTTGTGGCTTACATTTCTGTTGAATAGTGCAGATCTAGAATATTTTCCAGCCAAATTTTACTTCTGGCAGTGATTTTCAACCTTAGTTGAGAAATTAGCTCCCAGGATGTGGGAGCTTTAAAACTCCTCATACCCAGGTCACCCTCCAGATCAGTTACAGCAGAATCTCTGGAAATGAGATCCAGACATCTGTAAAGTATATCGTGTGACTTTTTAAGGCTTCTATAAATCCATGATCCACCCTCCCCAATTTTAGCTCTTTTAGTTAAATTCATTACTTGAACAACACTTGCTGTTCTTCTCATATTTAACCATTTTTCTTGTGTTGCAATTTAATCTCATTTCTTCTTGGTGGTTCATTCTATAGAGTAAAATTAATATTTTTGGAGGAGATAAAGTGTTTATTTCTAAGAAATAAAAGCCGAGAGAGATGCAGGGTTTCAGATTATTCTGCATAAAGTAGGTTACAAGGAAAAGGGTCCAGCTCAGTTGGAAAGAGGCTAGTTAATTTAGTTTAGAGCTGGCCTCCAAGAATTGTGTCCAGAAGTAAGAATTTCAAGAAGTAAAAGCTTTCAAGAGTGTGGAGGATTCTGGGTCGGGGGGAGGTGTGTACCAGCACCATCTAGGCAGGGTTTTTCCTTGTCATCAGCTGGTAGGAATATCTTGATTCCCAGAGGGAGTTGGAACAGGCAGTTGTGGGAATACTGGGATAGCAGAGTGAGGCAGATGACAAGGGCTTCATTCTCAGCAGACAAGTGGAGCAGAAACCAGGAACAAAGTCACTTAGATTGGGAATACATGCTAGGGATGTGGGCTACATTTTGGTGGATTGGAAGATAGACTGGAGGCTAGCTAAGGGCACCCTGTAGGAACAGGCTGCTGATACATGCCTGGCCTAGGTGGTCATTGGTTGGCTCTAACCTAAAGATTCTTCCGGTTGTAGCTAGTTCTCGCCAAAGGTGGAGACAAGACATTGTTGGGATGGGTATAGTATAGTACAGAGAGCACTGACCTAAAGTCAGGAGACTTGAGGTTTAGTCTGATTTTCTCAAATAACTATGTTTGTGGCCTTAGACAACTCATTTAACCTATTGAGCTTCCATTTTTCCTCATTGATGTAGTAAAAAGTACTCTCTTAATATCTAGTCCTATTCCTTTCAGGTGTGTGAATATCGCTGTAAAATACTAATGAAAGCAAAAAGTGTGCCCAAGTAATATGTGCAGTAGAAAACCTGAAAAAAAGATTGTGTTTTTAAAATAGGGTGTAGAGTTTTTGAGCTAGTCTTCTTACTGTTTTAACATTGCCCGAGGCATCCTGTAGTCTTGGAGAGGTAGTCCATGCCTCCAAGGTTGGATCTCAGTTGAAGGTACTAGTCTTCTGAGATGATTCTCAGGTACTAGCAACTATGTGCCCTAATATTTAGAGCCAGTACTTTCTGGAGCATATTGACTCAGCATTTCTCATTTTATACAGAGTGATGGCAAGAAAAGAATTCACTATAAGAACTGTTGCACCCTGAACTGAGGTTTCAGTTGAGCCTAATGATAAAAATAAATACTAGGAGTGCTATTACTGCTTTACATCGACTTTATTTGGTTGGTCAAAAGGCATTTATTTACCAGATTAGGTAACTATTCCTGAAGCTAGGATCTGTCATGAGCCAAGAATTTCAGTGTGTTTTTGCTCAAAGCAAGCCTGGTGTCCAACGCTCATATGAAATACAATACAGAAGTTTGGTTGAGAGTGTATTGAAAGTTGAGGGGTGCTTGCACACAATCTCATGAACTTATTTTTGTCTGTACTGACTAGAAACTGATTGCACCATAGCCAAATTAGACGTCAGCACAAAGGGAATTCAGTGGCATACCTGCCCAGAACAGAAGTGACAAGTGAAAATCAATTAAAGAGCCAGCCGCCTGGGTATATTCGGTAACACAGGCCAGCACTATAGGAATCTTATACTCCTCACCTTCCTTGAG
This sequence comes from Mirounga leonina, assembly GCF_011800145.1. NCBI lineage: Eukaryota > Metazoa > Chordata > Mammalia > Carnivora > Phocidae > Mirounga > Mirounga leonina. Next base: position 1,077,520 of record NW_023270816.1, read on the forward strand.
ATCAATGCTTTGACTTTGTGCATTGCTAATGCACACACAAAAACCTTTGTTCATCATGATATTTTTGATGAGGGTATTGAGTATTTTTTGGATTTTTCTGTTTGTTTTTGATGGCTCAGCATATAACCTATTTTCTTTTGGGGGCAGGCTGTGTCCCCCACCCCACAAAGGTGAGACTTGGGGGAAAAACAACATTGTATTTCCCACTTCTGAATCCAGAGACAGATTGGTTGATGAATAGGCACATGCCTGAGATGCTAGCAGATATCCGATGGAGGCTTCTGGGAAAGTACCTCCATTACTCTCCAGCAGAGATACTCTTTTTCTCTTGGAAATTAGAAAGGAAGCATATAAAATCTCCACACCTACTGCGCCATTTTGTGACTACAAGGAAGGCAAATTTAGGCTTAAGCAGACACCACACTAGAGGGCAAGAGAAATTTGGAAAAAGCAGGTCTTGAGTGACTTTGCTGAGCCACTGGACCACGACCAACCAGAAGCCTACCCCTCCCTTTTTTAAGTAGGCTCCATGTCCAACGTGGGGCTTGAACTCACGACCTCATGATCAAGAGTGGTATGCTCTACTGAGCCAGCCGGCCCCAGAAGCCTACCCTTTTCCAGGAATTTCCGTTTATGTTATTCAATAAATTTCCTATAGCATTTGAGCTAATATGACTCAGGTTTTCTACAGCTTGCAACCTAAAGATTCCTAAAACGTATACTTCTCAGTCTTATGTTTTTCTTTTTCAGTTCACCATAACATTTTGTTGGTTCAATTTTTATGTTGTTTGTTCTAATCTACCTGGTAATACTAAATATGTCTTATTTCCTGTTGGGCCAGAAGTTCAGAGCTTGCAAAGCTGTATATCAAACATATCTTTAACATTCATTTCATCTTGTGTAGAACCCTGTGTATTCATTATTCCTTTATACATTAGATGTTAACTTCAAGATGCTTAAGACACTGTGTTAATAAGCACAGAGAACATGAACATAGAGGGCAGAGAGTTATCTGTTGGTAGCAAGCCACCCCAAAATTTAGTGGCTTAACAGAATGGTATGTTGGTAAGATTCATCAGGGGTAATATAACCCTTCTCTACATGGTATCAGCTGGGCTGCAGGAACCATTTCCAAGATGATGCACTTATCTGACTGGCAGGCTGCTGCTAGCTGTCCCCTGAGTATATATAGTCAGAGCTGTCAGCCGGGGGCTTTGATTTCTCTCCATGAGGTTCTTCCACGGTGATTCCTTAATATTGGTATTAGCTTATACTTGGGCTTCCTTGAATTAATGAAGGCTTGGATCCAAAAGAAATTGTTATAAAAGATAGAAAGTGGAAGATGCTAGTTTCTTTTTTCTTTTTTCTTTCTTTCTTTCTTTTTTTTTTTTAAAGTAGGCTCCACACCCAGGGTGGAGCCCAGTCCAGGGCTTGAACTCAACCACCCTGAGATCAAGACCTGAGCTGAGATCAAGAGTTGGGTGCTTAACCAACTGAGCACCCAGGTGCCTCAGAAGCTGCTAGTTTCTTAAGGCCTCGACCTGGAACCCGAAACAATGTTACCTCTACTAACATTTATAAAAGGCATTTATTTACCAGATTAGGTAACTATTCCTGAAGCTAGGATCTGTCATGAGCCAAGAATTTCAGTGTGTTTTTGCTCAAAGCAAATATGAAATACAATACAGAAGTTTGGTTGGGAGTGTATTGAAAGTTGAGGGGTCCTTGCACAAAATCTCATGACTAAAATATTGGTCAAAATCGTTACAGCGCCTGCCCAAATTAAAAGGGAGGGGAAAGAAATCCCACCTGTCAGTAGAAATGTCGAAGCATTTGTGGCCATATTTGATGTAAAACAAAGATATATAGAATATAGTCTTTTATCATAAGGAAATCAGGCTTAAGGGGTAAACAGACATAAAGTAGTAAGGGGTCCACTATAGATGGATCGTGTTATGGAATGAATTGCTTTCCCCAAAATTCACATGTTCAGGTTCTAACTCCTGATGTGACTATATTCGAAGATAGACCCTTTAGGGAGGGAACTGAAATTAAATGAGGCCATAAAGGTAGGGTTCTAATCTGATAGGGCTTTGTATCCTTTTAAGAAGAGGAAGGAAAACCAGAGATTTTTCTTTCTTAGCATGAGCACAGGGAAGAGGATGTGTGAGGATAGAGAGAGAAGGCAGCCATCTACAAAAGCTAAGAAGAGAGAATTTAAAGATCTAGAAGCTGTAAGGATTGGCTTGGCCAATCCTAAACTGTTGCTTGAGTAAACCATACAGAAGTCGGGAGTCTTGCATATATTGGAAGCATTGTGTGTCAATTATTGGAAGTCTGGGAATGACACTCTGGGCAAATTATTTCTGTTGACTCCTCTCACTTGTCTCTTCTTTTCCAATCCTGGTTCTCCACAACCAACTCTGTGAGCTAATCTAATATTCTTTCATGAAATTTCCTCCCAGGGTAAGTTAGCTAAACTCAGTTTCAAGTGTTTCAAAGCACTCTGATGCTATAGTTAGTAAATTAGCTACCATGTGAGTTGTAAACTAAGGAGAGGTATGCTGTGAGTCACCAGTAACTTGGGTCCTGTGAGAGTAAAGGATATAAGAGATGGTCTTTCTATACTTACATGGGTTAAAACTTATTTGTAACTGCATTGCTATGGAAATAAGCACTTTTTTTTCCATCTTACCAGTAAATCTACTAGGCTGTGTATATGTAAAAACTTCACATGAAAATTTCTGGATTTCTGACCATTATCTTATGTAATCTAAAGTGGGATGATTTTATCAGTTCCACTGATTTAAACAGCTTTTTGATAGAAGGAAGATCATCTGAATTCTAAATTTGAAGAAAAGATTAGTTTTTAGTTAACTATAAACTTTTAGATAGCATCACAAGTAGAAGAGTTAATTTTCCTTTGTAAACTGAAGCCAAATGCACATTTTATTTATTCAGCAGAGTTTATCAGTTACCTTCTGTAGACTAAATACTGTGCTGTCCCTGTATTACACCAGGATAAAAAGAGGAATAGCCAAACATGTCATTCTCTATCGTCTAGGAACGTTCAGTTTAACGTAGAAAACAAAGAATCAGATCAGTATAAGTCAGTATTTTGAGGAGGAGTTGGCTAACCTGACTGAGATATCAGATTGGGAAAGAGGAGGTAACATTTGGTACCGTATGCATCTTTTATATCCAGCATATTTCACACAGTGCTTGGCACACAGTAGGTACTTAGAATATGTTTGTGGAGTTAAGTTTCAACTGTACTATAAGAATAAAGAGTTGACAAGAGCCTAAATTAAAGCAGAAATGATGAAGATACAGAGAAAGAAGGCGGTATGATTTCTGATTGGAACAATATCAGGAGGCGTGGATAAATTCCAAAGTTTCAAACTCAGGCAGATTGATAGTTTGTCATCAACCGAACAGAGAACACAGAAGTTGGTTTGAGATCATTGGAATAATAAGAGAAATTTATTTTAGGTTTTGACTTGTTAAATTCAGGGGTTTTGAGGGAACATCTTTATGAGATTGTTCAGTATACATTCAGAGAAACCTAGTCAGTCCTGGAGCTCTTGTAGAGGAGATGAAGATAAAATTTAGGATTCATTTAAATATTTGACACCTGAAGCCATAGGAGTGGGTGGGATTGCTCAAGTAAAGTGATAAGAATGTCCATGATGGGTCTATGAAGAGGTAATGTTTTTAAAATTGATATTTCTGGAGCTGATTAGATTTATTTGGAAGGTGACCCACTCAGCAGAACCAAACACCTCAACAGCCGGTCTCTCTGGAAGTAGGTGGGTGTCTTGATTTGCAGTGTAGCAGGTGCTGACTCTCTAACACTGTCCTTCTGTCTTCCTTTTGCTGCTTTCATCCCTGGCATGAGAGTAAAATTGTAGGGTGGACCCTACTGTCCTTGTGCCAGTCACAGCATTACTCTGCCCGACCGTTATATAAGCTCCCCCCCTCCTCAGAAAGAAAGGCAAGGGTCGGTCCAGTGGGGTTGCTGCTTCTTCATTGCCTTTAAGATAGCAAAAATTACCTCAGAATGATCAGAGCCTCTTGCTATAGCTCTAAGAGACTGTCATTGGAGACTTCTCACAACTAGTCACAATTCCCAGTGTGGTCCAGGGAAGGGTCTGTAGAAATCGTTCTTTCACTTCTGTCTCTCAGAAGACATCTAATTTGTGTGCTTGTGCAAGTTGGCTGCAATTTCTTTGCATTATTAGAACCATTACAGGGTTAATCTTTATAGATCTTCTTTTAATGCTTTGTACTTTACTTTTATATCCGTAATCACGGATACCCTATATGCAGTGATATGTTTAGTTAAAAAGTCTTCCTCAGTATAAATTTAAATTGCATCACCCAATCTCCAGTCTTCCCCCTTCTCCCGCACCAGGATATCTTGACTTATCTGTGATATGGCTGTTGAGCATCTGAACTGTGGCTAGTCCAAATTAAGATATACTGCAACTATAAAATACACATGGGCTTTTGAAGACATAGCATTAAGAAAAGTAAAATATCTCATTAATTTTTTTATTGAGTATATATTGAAATGATAATATTTTGGGTATACTGGGTCTGAGAAAATATTAATTTCACCGTTTTTCTTTTGCTTTTCTTAATGTAGTTACTAGAAAATTTTAAATTACATATGTGGTTGCATTATGTTTCTTTCGGACAGCACTCTTGTAGACGAAGCTACACCAAAGACAACCCCTTCCCACAACATACCCCAAATGAGTTGTCCCTGCTTGTGGATTTGTTAGTGATTGATTACTCCTATTTCTAATGTCACTGCCCAGTGCTGAAGCCTATGGTAATCCAGCAACAGTTCTGGTGATTTTTAAAGCCATCTTTGTTGATTACAGAGAATTTTGCAAAGGGCAGATTGAGGAAATAATTCACATTTATTGAGCTACTCAGAAGTAATACTTGGAACCAGTAAAATATCTGTTGGGGACCAAGGCAAGATTTTCTTGTTCTTCTCTGTTCTCTGTTTGTTTTGGCTATAATTTCTATAAAAATGACTAGTGGATTTTATAAAACACATTTTTACTTTCTGCCTTGTTCCAAAATGGATTTTAAGTAGCCAATTTAATAAAGTAATTAATTGGTTAGCACCTTTTTAAGGAATCTACCAACAGAAAGATGGTATCTGTTATTTTAGGAAATGCGCTAGTCAAAATTCCAGTAAAATAAAAATTCATGTTCCTCTAGATGATTGCTTCTTATCCTTTCTTTGGTCTCTCTCCTGAGGCCAGACCTCATTCATCTGGAAACAAAGCACTATCAGTCTGACCAAGGACAATCCATAAGAGGATCTCACATTTAAGAATGCCTCACCTTTCTCAGATTGTGCTTTGAAGTTGAAAGTAAACATAGCCCCAGCTCCTTCTGCGTGGTACAAGTGTGTAGAGCCTAAATACCTTCTAACATGGAAACTTACTGTTTTAGGGGAAAAAGTGTTCAAAAATAAGTTGTAATTAAAAAAAAATAACTGCCTTCCTCTTTTTTTATGATGATAAAATCCTCCACTTCCTGGAGATACTTATTTCAATACAGCTATTTAAGGACTCCCTATATACATATGAGAAAGAATCTTCAGGTCTCAACCTTACTCCTACTTACTAATCTGCGGATTTGTATTGCTGGAGTGTGAGAATGTTTGATTTCCAGCATTTTTCTTTTTAAGTTTCTATGATTTAGTACCTACTATGTGTAGCACACTTTCTAGGGGTTTACGGGTGGGATAACACACATAAATACAGAATGGATGGACCTTGCTTTCAGTGATCTAAGAGGAAAATAGACATGTATATGGTTACATATAAAATGATTAAATCAATTCAGTCCAGTAGTGTACAACGTGCAGAAATTCTATGGAAGGGAAGGGATCAAAAAAGTCTTCTTGGAAGGAAGCATGGGGATTTCAAAAGGGCAAAATTATAGGGAAAGTGGAAGGGCTCAATATGAATAAAGGCCTGAAAAAAAAAATAGTAGGTTCAGCACACAAGTCACCAAAGAGGGTGATTAAAGGAATGAGTGCAGGGAGATGAAACCGCATGGTAGATTAGAAACAGACTCCCCAGGGCCCCTTCTCCCAAGGTAGGGAGTCTGCACCCAGTTCTCTTGATATTCTGAAGGATTTTGAGCAGAGTAACATACTCAAATCCATGTTTGCTTAAGACAAAGACAAGCACTTTGAAAGATAATGGGTGGAAAGAGCCTGGTGTCAAAGAAACCAGTTTCACAGAATTCTGGGTTTTAAAAGGAGAGGTAAGGCCCTCTACTAAAGGCAGTGCTAACCGGAATAGAGGCTTGGATGGATCTGAAAAACCAGATTCGGGAAGTGACTGGAGGATGATGAAAGCCAACTTTCAGTAATTGCTGTTTAACTCTCCTAACAACCACTTGCTGTCATTACTCTTCCCGCTTTATACCTGAGGAACCTGAGGCACAGGGATGCTAAGAAACTTGCCCAAGAATACAAAGCCTTTGCTTGGAGGAGTTAAATTCAGTCCCAGGTAGTCTTGCCTGCGTCCAAGCTCTTAATTTCTGTTTCTCCCTGGATATGGAAGAAAAGCAATTCTGAAGTCATTTCTAGCCTCTTGATTCCACCAAAGGAAAGAGGAACTGTGTCCTTTACATCTTGGTGCTCACTCAAGGTTCTCTTTAAGGGTTTATTCTCATCTCATTCTACATGCTTTTCTTTAATAAGCTCAGGCATCCATTCCCATGACCCCAGCTATCCTCTCCTTGCCTGTGACTCCATGTTCTGCAGTCTTTAGTACAGGTACTCTGACCTGTACTATTGCTAGCTGGCTGTCTCCTCCTTGGGTATCCCACAAGCATGTCAGAGTAAACAGCCCCAAACCAACCTCATTAGTTGCTAGTGATGACATAACCGTGCTGTTTTTCAGCCCACCAAGTTGAAAACAAGGGTGTCATCCTGACCACTCTCACAGCCATTATCTTACTTGAACTAGAACCATCTCAGAATCTCATTAGCTCCCTTAAGTGTTCTTTTTTATTTCCCTGCCTTTTTCTGTTGACTTGCATGCATGCAATAACTACCTACCTGCCAGCCAACCAGTTGGCACACTTTGGAGGACTATAAAGCAGCAAAAGACCAAAAAGTAGCTGTAAGAGGGAAAGGAGGAGAAAGAAAGTAGATAATTTCAGGAGGAGGGGGATAGTGCATATAAAACAAGAAATTTGCTAAGGAAATAACTCTCTGAGGTTTTAAAAAGCTTTGCAATAAAATTGAAAACCATTTAGCAAAGTATGTTGTTAGGAAAATTAGTAATATTCAGAAAATAAATGGGATAATGGGAATATAAATAACTTCTGAATATTTCCTCACTGATGAATTGACCTAATATGGACTTGGGTAGTTATCTTTATTCTTGCTTTTTAGCCTTGTAAATAGTATCGTTTAATATGCGTTACTCTTTTATAGCCTGGTACTAGTTCAGCTGTTCATACGGGATTTAATTTAAAGTGAAAAAATAAGAGGTACATGGGCACACCTTTTTATTGAGAAAATGTTGTCTAGCCATGCAATTGTAAATCAGTACCTAAAAAGCAAGGTGTATTTTTAAATAAGATAAATTTAATAAGCATCTTTTTTTATTAACCCAAACTTTAAAATTTGAATAAGGGTTTGTAAATGTTTGAGTTCTTAGTGTATATGCTGCCATGCATGTTTTTGTCACTGATATTGTTGGTACTATAAATAGTAGGTAGAGTTGAATGAGAAATGGTTTCATATAAACAACAAGGAAGACTAATTTCAGCCATTTCTCTTACTCAACTAGAGATTCAAAATATTGCATAGTAGTGTTTTAAAACTCTTTTAAGTTTCCTCAAAATTATTTTTCTCTGATTTTTCTTAGTTTTCCTCAAACCGTTGTTACCTCCCTCCACATAACTCTCGTGTATAACTCAAGAAATTATTTTCTTAGTGTATGTACATTTATACCGTCTGTGCTTGCTTTTATGGATCTACTTGATTCCTTAATTTTCGCCAAAAAGAAACAGTCTGGCATTTGTGGCTGTAAATTACATAGAACCTTAATGGGTGACAGAAAGTTGCCTGTTTGTTGAATCTGATAATTAACACATTGGATACGCATTTTGGAAAACCAGAACTTTAAATATCTGCCCTCAGAGACATGCTCAGGAGGATCTTTCAGAAGCAGCCAGCCGCTGGCCGGAGCTGAGCCGAGCCCCTTCGGTTCCCGGCCCCTGCCCTGCGCCCGGTTCTCCCCCACGCTCGCTGGCTCCGGCTCTGCGGCTCGCCCACTCCTCTTTCCTTCCTGGCCCGCCCGTCAGCTTCTGACTTAATCATTCACCATCCTAAGAGTGTATCTGTTTTTATTTGTTGCCAGAGACTGGCTCTGTAGAGTATCGAATATTTGAAGGAGAGGGGACCCCTTTCTAGCCACCAGCCCTAATACTACTTTTTATTTTTCTATACACTAAAAACAGTTTTGCATTTGTTCCCCTCCCAACTGTGTCTAGCAGTTTACACATCCAGTGACTGGTTCCGGCACACAATTAGGAAGAAACAGATGTTTAGGAAGAACGTACAAGAAAGAAACCTGAACGGTGAGGGGGAGGGGGGCGGGCAGCCGAAAGATTGTAAAATTCCCGGCGCCTTCAACGCCGGGCCTCACGAACGAGCCGCCGCTCCGGGCCGCGGCGGAGGAGCGGCCGGGGCGGCGCGGGCCGCGGTTGGGCAACAAAGCTCCGGCGCGCCGAGCTCCCAGCAGGCACCGCTCCGCGCCGCCCTCCGCCCGCGCTCCAGGTTTCCCGGCAGGCAGCCCGCGCCCCGCCCCCGGCCCGCTTTCCTCCCCCTCCCCCCCCCCTCCCCCGCACGTCGGCGGGCGGTGGAGGGGAGGGCGTGGGCTGTCTTCCACGCCTCTGGAGCCACGGCCGCGCGCCTGGGTCCCCGTGGCCATTTTCCCTGAACGGGACGGCCCCTGGGCCCTTTCTCTCCGTCCTTGGGTGGGGAGCCCGGGCAGCCGCCTGTGTGGCTTTCTGCAAGCCGGAAAACTGGCACCTAGCTAGGCGGTGCCAAGCGCGCTGTCAGACATGGTTTTGTGAAGTTTCTGCTGACACAGCCTAACAGTTAAACGAAACACCCCAGCTGGACTGACGAAGGCGAGGAACGTTTTTCCCGTGCCATTTCTAGCCACAGCTCTACCCTAAATTGCTTCATTTGCCCCCTGACCTCCTACCGTGTGGCTTGCCAAAATCTGCGTGTTTTTATTTCCCTACTTATTTTGGTGCATCTCTCTTTCCACTCCTCCCCTGCCCCCCAAAGAAATACCACCACCCAACTTCCAGGGCTGGATGAGGTCGCAACTCGTTTTGCGCAATTACAACAAGTGCCTGGTGGTGGAAAAGCACGAGAAAGCTGGGGAGGAAGGACGCGGGGTCGGAGCAGAGGCCAGGCCTCTAAGCGTCGGGTGGGGCCGGCGCTTGTGGGGGGGGGGCGGGGCCGGCGTGCCGGGGCCCGGTGAGAGCTCCGAGCCCTGGCCACCAAACGGGGTGTGTCACGTGCCAGCTGGCGGGGGGCGGGGCCTGCGGCCGGGGGCGGGGACGGAGCCGGGCCCAGGCAGCCGAACACTGGGTGGGACCCGCACCTCTGGGGGAGGGGCGGGACCTGCTTCCTGGGGCGAGGCCCAAGTTCAGAACCCAGTGGACAAGAATAGGGCGGTGCCAGCGAGTGGGGGGCGGAGTTGCACCGTAGGGGTGGGGTCAGCTCAGCCCAGGCTCCAAATGCAGGGCGGGGCCCCGTGCTGGGGGGCGAGGGGCGGGGTCGGCAGGCAGGTGGAGCCTGAAGCCAAAGCCTGCAAAGAATTCTGCTGGGCCAGAGGGTTGGGCTCAGCTGCCGGGAGCCAGTCTGGGGCTGCTTAAATAGGCATTTGTGGAATAATCCGGAGCGAAGTACGCGCTCATCAACCTTCCTTGGCGGGAAAGCCTGCTTACAGCATTCTTTAAAAAACTGAGAAAAGTCCAAGTTTGTCAAATTTTGTCTCCTGCCTGTGTTTTCCTTTCTTAATTAAATGCTAACAAATCATTTCAGAATATTGCCTTGCTGCTTTTTCAGCCTTTCTCTGGTGAAGATTCAGACATCGTTCATTAAGTCTTATTGGTCACTTTCTGTAGTAGTTTTAAGTAGAATGTTGCAATCTGGACACCGTTGACGACATTTTCAGCTAAGCTAGATGACACATAAAACCGTAGTAGATTAATTAAGACATGCATTTAATTCAACTAGTAGTAAGCAATTATGACCACTTGGTTTGTAAACTTCTTTTATTCCACTCAGTGGAGTATATAATTTTTAAAGTCTGTTTACTCTGTTGATACCACTTACATAAGTAGCTTACTATTTGATAGTGGGAGTTCTGCTTACTCTCTATCATACTCAAATTAACTGAAAATTAATGAAAGGAAACCTCCTTTAAAAATGGAATCCAGAGGCTAGTGGGGGAGCTCTCATGCCCACCACTTCTGATCAACTGCAGACGGGTAGGTAAAGAGACATACTTTGCAAATCCCTCCCGCTTTAGCTAAGACTTCACTATCCCAGCAAGAAGGTTTTCTCCTCCCACAGCAACAGCTTAGCCAATGAGAGACTGTCCTAACTCGTGAGACGCCACTATACTCCCAAGAGTTTACTACATGAGACTTTTTGCAGCCCTTCCAGCTTCCTGCTTTCTTTTATAAAAGAATGTTCCTCTCCTTTGTTCTTGGGACTCATCTATGGTTTGCCATAGCTTGCTTGTCCTGACTTGCAATTCTCTACTATTGCCTTTTTTTTTTTTTAAAGATTATTTATTTGATAGAGCGCACACTCGCGGACACGAGGGAGGGTGCAGAGGAGAGAATCCCAAGCTCAAAGAAGAGCCCATGCGGGATGGATCCCAGGACCCCAAGATCATGAACCCATTGGAAATCAAGAGTCAGCCATTCAATCCAATGAGCCACCCAGGGGCCCCAATTCTTTGCTATTTCCATTACCTTCTGATGTAAAATATCTGGCAGTTTTATTTTTAAGGTTAGCACAATTCAGTATGGGGACTCTTGAATTATAAGTTGATGATTTATTATGAGAATATAGTTTTGAGTTCTATTCTGCCTGTACATCAGTATTGATAAAATAAGAAGTGAGTGTTCAGAAGATTATAAGAGAAATGGCTTTCAGTAGTTCTGCTTTTGTGTCCTGTAAAGTTACGGTGTTTGTGGTACAGGTGAATGTGCATCGTATTTTCACTTGTGTATACAAACAAGAGATTTAATTTAAAAAAATAGTTTCAGGGACATTTCTTACTTTGATCAAGGTGTTGCTCACTTACACACTTGCCAGTTTGGTTTTAAATTAAATTAAATCCAAAATTCTTTGAGTGTTTTTTTTACAAGAGGGGAGTCATATACCCAGATACAATGTTGTAATCCCCACCCCTTCTCACATTATAGTGAGTAGGGAGAGCGAATGCCATGTTAGGGTAAAACCTGATTGGGGGCCATCTGTAGGCTAAGACTAGCAGCTCTTTTTAGGTTTTGGGCTACAATCTTGTGTAATAGTGGTTAAATTGATTTAGGTGTGTGAGCTTGGGGTTGACAGTGTTTACCTCCATAGCTTTGTGAGTATTGAGTTAATGGAAAGGCTTAATTTTCTGTATATCTCGGAAATGATATGTATAATTGGAAAAGAAAACAGGACAAATTCTTTCACATGAGCTGGTGGAATTTGAAAACGGTACATTAACTGAATCAAAAACAATTTCACCTGTCATCTTCCCACATATTCTACAGGTAACTGACACTCCCCCAACTCCATTGGTGAAAATATATCTGAAATTATAGGTACATCAAGCTTTATTTAGGATTTACCACTCTAATGTTAACTGGAAAGTCTTGGATTTTAAAAATCCTAACCCAATTAAGTCTTAGCACAAAACACATACCTATTTGGATAGTCATTTATGCCCAGTCTCTCCTCAAGAGCACAGTTTCTATTTGCTCTAAGCATTTGCCTGGTTTACAGCAAAATTCTAAAGTCAAACATTGCCCTCCCAGTATCCTAGTGAGTATGAGATTCCTGTATCCACCCTCCCCAGGGCTCTCAAAGGGACTCTGGAAGTAAATAATTTAAGTGAGATTTCAAGCAAATGTCTGATTTGACTAATTTTGCATTCAGATTATAGATAGGGCTCAAATATACGTATGCAGACAGGCACATGCATGCGTATGCACACATGTTAAAAGAGTTATCTCAGAGGTTATTATTTTTACTTTTAACTTTTGCTCATCTCTTTTTTAAAATAGTGAATTTCTATGAATCATAATTGGTAACAACTCTCCCAGTTTAAAAAAGTAAAACATGGCATTGAGCTCGCATTTCATATGAGTAGTTGTATCTGCCTGTGCAGGGTTGTCACTGAACTCCAGAGCTTCTTTCAGGAGGACAAATTTGTTTTACATTTTACTTAAGTTGTACTTTGCTTTGTGGAAGCTCCTCTTGTGACCCTTCTATCATGAACACAATGATAGTGCAGTTTAACTGTTTCAGCAACTGAAGTAGTGTTCATCTCAAACACTGCTAAAAAGATTTGATTCAAGATCTTTCTGTTCTTATGCTTTTAATTATTAGTAGCTGGGATTTTCCATGTCCAGACCAGGGTTTAACCTGGTACCATTGACATTTTGGGCCTGATAATTCATTGTTCAGAGGCTATTCTGTGCATTGATTGTAGTATTTACCCACCAGACACCAGGAGCAAACCCCACCCCAGTTCTGATGACGAAAAATGTCTCTGGACATTGTCAAATATCCCCTAGATTGAGGAGAGAGGGGGCACACGAAATTGTTTCTTGTTGAGAACCACTGGTTAGACAAAACTTAAATTCATTGTAAATCCTTGGCCAAAACTGTTTATAAACTTTTCGTAAAACAGGACACAAATGAATGAAACATGACATAAATAAAACTAGCTAAGTAGCTAGTTTCTTTTCAAGTTTGGTTGTACATTGTTTATTTCAGAAACCTAATTTTTGCTTAAAAAGCTGTGAAGTATTTGTATGAACAAAACAGAGTCTACTTAATAAAAAATGTTGAAAGAACCTACTGAGAGTAGATGTTTCACACATTAAAAATTTAGCTTTTCAACCTTGAGACTGTATTTCAAGCTTTTGCTACTTTTTAAGTAGAAAATACTTTCATGGTATAAGTTCAGTAACTCTTCTAGAGTTATTGGGGCTGACTTACCAAGCAAATGTAAATATGTGATCCTTTAAGAGTTTTTTAAGATTTCAGTTTTAAAAATTGAACTTCAGGATTTCTGAGCTAAAAGCAAAGGTACAATTATGAAGAGGGAAGTATCATGCTTCACATCTGAAGGTTGTATAATAGTTTCTTGTCTGAACTTGTACATACTACTTTAGCTTTAGTGTTGACTGTAGTTTTGATTTTAATTCAATTTGATGGTTTCCATGTTGGGGAGTTCAAATTTATAGGCCATTGTATTGAATAACAACATATTTTTATTAGACACATGATTCCTTTCTAACTTCCTGTCTAATTCCTTTCTAACTTCACAAAACAACCTGTAGTTGTTTCTACCTGACGAAAAAATTTCAAGAACCCCAAACTCCCCACCCCCAAAGAAAAAATCTGGCAATTCCCAAATCATGCAGAAATCTCTAGAAATTATCCACTGAAAATTTCAATTCTGTGATCTAGAACATTTTATGAAAACAAACCAAAACAAAAAGGTGTACTATACAGTGAAAACCAAAGGCATTTTGAGAATGAGAAACTATGGAGTATTATTTCAATTTTTATCTGTATCTTTGGAAAAGGTAACATTTTTTGAGTACTATGGATTACTGCATTGTGAAATGCAAAACAAGATAACATATAAAAAAAGTATTCTTACAGAATCTGAAATTAGTTGTAATAGAACATTTTTATTACCTCAAAAAATGTCCCTTGCACCTTTATAGTCAGGCCCTCCCTCCATTATACCCAGCTCCAGGCAGCCACTGATCTGTTTTCTTTCCCTGTAAATTTGCCTATTCTAAAATGTTACAGAAATGAAATCATACAGTAGATAACCTTTTGAATCCAGCCTGTTTTACTTAGCATAACACTTCTGAGATTCATTCATGTTCAGTCAATTTCTTTTTTATTGATGAGTAGTTTTCCATTGTGTACATGTGGTCTGTAGTTTTATCAGTTCACTAATTGACAGACGTTTGCATTGCTTGCAGTTTTTGACAATTATGAATAAAGCCTCAATAAATACTCTCATGTCCGCTTTCATGTGAACATGTTTTCCTTTCTCTCGGGTGAACACCTAGAAGTGGCATTTATGGATCATGTGGTAAGCTTACTTTTACCTTCTCTACCAAACTCTTTTCCAAAGTGGCTCTATTATTTCGCCACAATTAGATTATTTTTAAAAATCAGTCCTCATGTTTGAATCCCATGTTTCTTTACAAGTTACTCTTTTTTTTTGGCCATGTATTACTGCTGACTGTGGTGGAATCAAAGAATTCTTCCTCGGTAATTTCTTCTTCAGGGGAGCCCTGTAATCACATCACTAGTATTTTAGAAAGTGACTTTGCTATTTCATGTCAAGACATGCGTCTTGACAGGAGGCAGCTTTTCTTAATAAAGCAGTTACCGATGAGTGTCACAAGCGTGATGCCCTCCTTCTCTTCCAGGCCAGTCTTTGGTCCATAGCTGTGGCGATTCAGCTTTGTGTTTGCTGCTTCCATTCTGACCTGAGTCTCACGTGTCCTCCCAGACACCAGTTCTTCAGTGAGCAGAGGAGTGTTCGTAATGTTCTCCCTGACTTTTTTCTGTACTAAAATGTCCATCTCTTGAATTATCAGTATTTTTCGACTGTTGAAGACTCGACATTCTTTAGAGATGAGTCCTTTATTTTCATTCTGGAAGATTAATATTGAACAATTTTGAACTCAAAAAGGCATTAAAATGAACCCAGTAGCAAAACACAGCCAATACCTATTTTTGAAGGCTTCCTCTTTTTCTTGTACAGTTTTGTTGTTTTTTTTTTTTTTGAGAAGATATATTTGTTTTGGAGAGAGGAAGAGGGGGCAGAGTTGAATAGTGGTCTGCTGACAGTTACTTGCCTTGAAAACTTCAACTCTTTTTTCTTAATTTGCCCCTTCCAGAACTTCCTGTACTAGCCTCAGTTTCCTTCACATACTTACACTCTTGGCTTAGAAGTTTTGTTCTTGTTGTCCTCAGTAGATAAGGCTGTCTTACACAGCTCCTGGGAGGGGACAGAGGAGGTGACATGATTAGTGGGGGGCCAGTTTAGGCTCACTTGTTTGGATGAATACCACTTTATGAACTATGAAAAGTGGTTGACTTCCCTAGAGACTTCTTTCTTAGGTTTACAGTTACTAGCTTACCTCATTAAATCAGTAGATTCTTCAAGTAAGTTCCATCCAAAGCAAAAATAAGATTTAAAGTAAAAGGTAAAGTTTTGTGGTGAAATTTAAGTATAACTAATCTTAGGTTCTTCTTCCTCTCCTTACTAAGTTGCCTCTCTGTTCCAACTTGATCATCAAGATAGCCCTAAACAACTTAATTTAAACTTTAAAAGGCCTTAAAGATACACAGTAATAAAAGTGTTATTGTCACCACTATTCCAGTATTTCAAAAACCACTGTATTTTGGTAGAAGTATTTTATGGTAAAGAATTTTTTTACATCTGCCTTTTTTTTTTTTTTTTTTTTTTTTTTTTTACATGCAAACCCTGGTGACAGAGTTGGGGGTACCGGGACATGTGGACAGAAAAAGAGAAGGTGGAAGAAAAAGAAACCAGGGACACATAATCAAATTAATAATGTATAAAGAGCTATTTGGGGCAACAAAAGAAGTTTAATTTGTTCATCTACAAAAGTATTTTTACTAGCTTACCTAATTAAATCAGTAGATACAAAATATTTTTGTTTTTAAAACACCTTTTCATTCTAATCTAATCACTTTAAATCATCTTTGTTGCACTCCCTACCCTTAGATACACTGAGACACTTTCCCATGGCCTTTATCTGTGGGTCTGCACAGTCTGTCTGTAGGACCTCGTTTGCATACTAATTTTATAATAACTTTCAACTTGCTTTTCTGAGCCAGCCTTAATGGTGGGTAGGATTGGGAAAAGGGGTTAAAGTATGGTCAAATAGTAGTTCAGCTAAGTTTTCAGTTTTATTACCTTAGTAGGTTTATCTAGTTTATATATATATATATATTTTAAGATTTTATTTATTTATTTGTGAGAGAGAGAGAGATAGCGAGAGATAGAGCATGAGCAGGTGGGGAGAGGGAGATGGAGGCTCCCCACTGAGCAGGGAGCCTGATGTGGGACTTGATCCCAGGATGCTGGGATCATGACTTGAGCAGAAGGCAGACAGTTAACCGACTGAGCCACCCAGGCGCCCCTCTAGTTATTTTTAAAATTAAAAATTTTCCTCATTATAAAATGTATTTTAAATTAGAAAAAAAAAGTTTGTATTATTGGCTTGTTTTTAGAGCATTTGAATTTATCAAACTGGTGTAGTAATTTTATATATAGTATAGTAAATGTGATACAATTTTAATATCAATCTATATATGAATGAGTAGATACTTGGGTAAACAGGGAGGTGTTGCTTAAAATGGTGTTGAATTATGACAGTTCACAATGAATATGGTACAGTGGGAAATGAGATAATAGAATTATTTCAGTTTTTATGAAGTTTAGATAAACTACCACTTAGTGTTTAAAAGTTTTTAGTTCTTAATAAGAAATAGATGTTAACTTGAAGTATGCAGATGAGGCACTCACATATAAATGATAATGTAATAAATAGTGTTTTACTGTACATGTATTTCCTACTTTAATAAAATATTATTTACAGAAAGATCTAAGGGTGAATATGAAAGCGTTGCTTTTATTGGAAGTATGATCTGTTTTCAGAAGTTTTGTTCACAAATTTACCTTATTTGTATACACGTGTTATATTAGGAAAGCTAAGTGAAATCATGCATAGATACACTGATCTATATTTTTCATGATTCCATAGCCCATATTTCTTGATAAACACTGGAAGTATAGAATTGATGAACTTTTCTACATGTGATGTTTTTAGGTATAGCGTTCTGAATGCCCCCAGACCTACACATATGTTGGTCATGTAACTGATGTGGTGATACTTGAGCTCCTATTGCACTTTGTATCAAGGAGATCATCTCTGGAGTGGGCATGGTATGGTGACCCTGAAGCCTGCTCAGTGCCAGTGTTCATCAGTAGAATTTATTATGCCTGTCAGTATTCTTCACACTGATGACCGGCCGCACGGGCAGGGCATTCGTAACCACCTGCTGTGTTGTGGTCAACCAGCCTAAATGCAGAGCTGAAATTGACTTTTAAAAATTAAATTTGGAAAGATTGTGAGCTGTATGTGGTCTTTGTAAAATATTTACTATAGTCATTTCTTGGTACAGTACAATGCTAAGAGAATCATTACATTTTAATTCAGGAATAGGGAGAGAAGAGTCTTATCTTTGAGGGACAGCCTTCATTGCCATCAATTAAAAAAAAATTTTTTTTTAAGGAATTTAAAATTTACTCTTGGCTAGAGAGACAAATGCATCAAATACATATATGTCATATATGTCATCATTAAATACAGTAACACTAGTATGTAATGCAGGGATGTATATCATGAGCCAAATGGTACATACATAAGACTTTAATGTATGTAGTTATATTAGGTGGAGCATGTTTTAAATCGTTATATCTATACATATGACATAGTAAGCTATATTAAATTTGGTTTCATATTTATATTTTGATGGTGTTACAGTTTTCAACCCATTCACATGTATACATTTATTCCTTCAACGGTTACTTATTAAAAAAAAAAACAAAACACACTTACTTATTGAGCCTCTACTCTGTGTCAGGCATTCTCTAGGTAAAAAACATAAAACGGTGAATGAGATAGCAAGGTCCCTGCTTTTGTGAAGTTTACATTTTAGGGATGAACAATCAGATTTCAGGTGGTTATACAGGAGAGGAAGAGGGGCTTTCTGAGGATACAACCTTTAAACCGAGGTGGGAGTGATGTGAAGGGAACCAGAAATGGGAAGATATGCTACACAGTGTTCCAGGAGGAGGCAGCAGCAAGTGCAAAGGCCCTGAGGTAAGAAAGGGCCATTTTTAGGAATGGAAAGGAAGCCAGTGTAGCTGAAACATTGTGCATAGAGGGAAAGAGGTGGGTTGGGGATCAGTGAGGCAAGCAGAACCCCCACTGTTCAGCTGCTTGTGGACCACAGTAAAGAATTCAGATGGAATTTTATGGTCTTGGAAAATTTCAAATAGGGAGTAGAGATGGAGGAGGACTTGGTATGTAGATATGTAAGAGCTTTTAGAATTGCCTTTATGATCATAGTGTTCTTGTGTGGAACTCTGCCAGTAGATGTATGACACTCACAGTTCCCTGATGTCAAGTTGTGCAGCGTGTTAGCTTTTGCTGTGCAACAGACCAGCCCTTAACTTAGTGCTGGAGCAGCCACCATTTATTTATCCTACAGTTGGACAGTTTGGTCTGAGCCTGAGTTGTTCTGGTTTCTGTTGGGCTCATTCTTCCTTCAGTCAGCTCCTGATCAGCTACGTGGCTCTAATTCTTGGAGCTGACTGGCTTTTAGTTAGGGTGATATGCTAACAGAACCATTATGTCTCTTATCCTCCAACAGACTCATCTGGGCTTGTTCACATGGTAGCTGGTTGACTTGCAAGAGACTGATTAGAAGAAGTATGCATTGCCTTTTGAGTCTTAGACTTGAAGGTGGTACAGTATGATTCTGTAGCTGCATTCTGTTGATCCAAGCAAATCTCATGTCCAGCCCAGCTTAAAGGGGTAGAGAAATAGATTCCACCTTCTGGTGGAAGAGGTTGTAAACTCACATTGCATAGTGTTGGCTATTTTTACACACTCTTATTTCACACTCAAGGCCTTTTTTCTCTGAGCCATCATGAGTTTGTGATTGCTTTGTGAATCTCATGTGAAGGTATCCTCGCTCAGAGAACTGAGTTAGAAAGAGAAGTGTGATCCTAATGGTGACAACTTTTGTTTTAAGTTTAATAGCCTGGGATATGAAGACATAGCTAACATCCTAGTATATAGAAGATTACGTGAGCATAACACTTGTAGTCAAAAGCATAATTATAACATCTCCACTGTTTGTCTTGAAATCATATTACACTGTATTTAGTATAATAGAAATGGTCTTTGGTTGCAGAGATGAAATTTAGCATTGCTATTAATATTTACTGGTTCCCTAACTAGAGACAGGCTTTTAGTTAATTTTAAATACATTCAGAGAGTGGTGGTTCTACTCAGCAACATTTAGCAGTAGAAGGCATCAGTGTGTGTTCTTTTACCAGCTAACCAAACACTGAGCGGTTTCAGCAAGCTGTGTCCTTGAGTTGTCATGTGGCCTGTTCATGCTAATAAGGAGAATGAGGAGAATTAATAAGAGAAGAATGCTGGCAGGGTTTTGCATGGTTTTTTTTTAAGCGTTCATTTTTTCAATGGATTACAAAACGTAAGAAAATTATGAAAAATAATAGTAATAATAACAAGCAGTAATAATAAAAAGACAAAACAACTTCCTTGCTGGTTAAAATAAAACTTTGCAACCCCGTGTGAGCTGCTGTGTGGTTGGGACTGTGAGGGAGAGAGGAGGGGAGGGTGAGGGAGGGGCTTGTCCTACAGTTTAAATTGTCATAAATCCGGGGACATGGTTTTAGAGAGCAATTTATTAATATCTGCTTCTCCTTAATGGTATATGGCTCTTTCTGGCCCAACCAAAGTAGACACGGCAATCTTTGTAAGTAGGACAGTGTTTTCATGCCTCAAACACCAATCTAGGCAAACATTATTTTTTTCAAGAGCATCTAAAATTCTCAGTGATTTACTTGTGGACAGATACCGTGACTGCAAATTCTATCAGGTTCTTGTGGACTGTTATCAGTCTCCTCCGCTCAATTCCCATCCCTACCTGGAATTGGAGGCCAAATGTGTATCATTTTAATGTTTAATTATGATAAAGATGTGGCTTCTCTGATCACGGAAGAAAAGGTAGTGGGTCATTCTGCCCCATAGTTACCCAAATGAGAAATTAAAGCTGACTCACCTCTTCCCTTGTTATTTCAAAGTAAGGTATAGATGGGTCAAGTATTTAAATGTGAAACATGGAAGTCAAACATATTAAAAGGAAACATGAATGAATCTGTAAAAACTCCTGGAGTGGGGAAGACATTTTTGCGCATGGCACATAAGCTAGAAGGCATGCAGGAAGCAAATGGATAGATAGAAATATTTGTAATGCCAAACTCCTGTTTTTAGTCCTACTTTTAAAATCTAACAAGTTTATAAGCGTTTTCTTATGATACAGAAGACTTCTTGAACAGTGAGTTTTTTATGAATATGGAATGGTCTATAGGAAATACCATACTTTTTTTAAACATCCCCTATTTTTGTACATTTTTTTCTAATTTGTCATTATTTTTCAAGTAATGGCATAGTACACATACTTTATAATTTATAAACAGTTGATCACCAACTAGATCATAAAGATAGATTTCTCTAGAAATCGATTATGACATTTACTTACATTTCTGTGATTATTTTTTACATTAGACATTTTTTATGTTATTGGCTTATTTTGTTAACTACTTTTAATGAACAAGAAACGCATGCACATGGTGAAAAAAATTCTAAACATTGTAAGACAAAATACAATGAATATTAAGTTCTCTGCCTTCAGAGATCTCTACCTTCAGGTAATCACCGATGTGTCTCTTACATATCTTTCCAGAAATGGTCCAAGTATATCAAGCATATAACCCACCCCCACTTTTTAAAGAAATACAGATGTTAGCTTCCTGTGCACACTGTTCTGATTTTTCCCACTTAATGTAATATCATAGAAGTCTTATGTGCATACATAGATTTACCTCCTTTTTAACAGTAATATAGTATTCTATTGCTTGGCTGTATGATAATTTATTAAACACTCCCTTTTTTTTTTTTTTTAAGATTTTATTTATTTATTTGAGAGAGAGAATGAGATAGAGCATGAGAGTGGGGAGGGTCAGGGGGAGAAGCAGATTCCCTGCTGAGCAGGGAGCCCGATGTGGGACTCGATCCCGGGACTCCAGGATCATGACCTGAGCCGAAGGCAGTCGCTTAACCAACTGAGCCACCCAGGCGCCTTAAACACTCCCTTTTTGACAGTCATTTGGTTGGAGGATATTTTCAGCTTTTTACTGTTACAAACAACTCTGGTAAACAATTTAGTAAATATTTTTTGCACTTGGATATCAGTAGAATTATTAGCTTAACACTTAATCATGTGCATATACATTTTGATGGATACTGCTAAATTGCACATTATTCTAACATATGTTCTCATAATGAGTGCAAGGCTATGTAGTGATCTCCCATACCCTTACCAATATTATAATTATCAACATTTTTAATCTTAGTAATCTGTAGTGAGAAAATAGGATAATGTTAAGAGTCTGGATTTGCATTCCTTTAATTATGAATAAGATTCTTCATATATGATTCTATATCATCACTGTCACTTTACTTTTTTGTGACGGTGTGATCCTGACTAGGAAAAAATGTTTTTCATTAAAATAGGACATACTTTTGGCATAGTTTTATTTTAATGGAAGCACTGCTGGATATTAGTATTCTGTGCTTTATAGGTGAAAGTAGAAAGGACTTCAGAAGTGATTCAAGAAAGAAAAGTCCAACCAATTTCACTTCCAAATTCGTGAATTCACATTTTCCTGATTTTCTTGATGGAATGATTGGAGATTAAAGTGGTTTGCTTTGATTTGGTAGAGGTCGGGCTTAGTAGGCTACATGGGAGAGACAGAAGCCACTGGAAGGTTTTGTGCCAAGCAGAGTATGAGGACTGTCAGTGGTCTGGCTGCTGCTGAACTTCCTGAGTGATTTTCAAAGTCCTCTACAGACGGAATCCTTTTAGGCACTGGTGTTATGAAGTGTTGATGGTAGCATCATTTGAAATAACAGGATCGAATGGAAAGGGTCTTAGGAAGCCCCTGCGTTGCTAGCCTGCTCACACCCCTTCACACCTTGCAGCTCAGGACCCCTGACAGGTTCTCTCCCTGTGATGCAGGTGGTGCTTTTCATCAGGGTGCTCTGTCTTTGCATTTGTTACAGCCTCTGTGTGGAGAGAACATTGGGTATCGTGTCCTAAGTTTACATTGCATAAAACCTGTGACCATTTTTTCCGGGTGGTTTTTATAATATGGCCAGTTTTAAATCTCCCCAAACTGAAGTTTAAAAAGAAAAATGACACCGTGAATAATCTCATCTGGTCATTTTCGAATATGAATTTATTTTTTAAATGAACGTTTAAATACATTTCATTCAGGGTTTTTTTTTCCTGAGTAAAATTAGGCACTTTTTATCTCTTACAGTAGCGTTAAGCACAATGCCTTGTATGTGGTAAATATCCAGAAAGTCTTTGTTAATGAGTCAGGTCAATGTAAACCGTCAACATTCTGTCTTCCCAGTGTATTATTAAGTCTTTCCACTGAGATGTACTAATTTTTTCCAGTTGTACATTTCTGTTTTAACTTCAAATTGTGACTATTTTATAGCCAAATTAAATTTGATGATAATGGTTGGTTAGTAGCTAAAATCCCATCCAATAAACACAAATCTACAATATATATATTTATAAAAGAATTACAGGTGTTTTAGGCTTATGAAATATAAAATACTGACTTTCTTTTTTAAAAGATTTAAATTGATGACGAAAGGAAAAAAGCTCAGCTGATCTCTGCTGATTGTTAAGGTTAATGACTGCTACCTGAAAATTTTATGTGAAGGTTGAAATACTCCCTTACTCCCACTAGAGGGGGATTCCTTCCAACTTAGGTAAAAATGCTCTTAGATCCAACATGAAAACCTTTGTATGACATTGCTCTTTGTTTTTTAGTAAATTGAAGTTGATTTCGTGTTTTTAAAAATCAGCTGTTTTTGTGTTGGTATTGAAATACAAAATCTTTCAGAAACGGAAAATATAAAATACAGTTCAGTAGAACTAGAGTGCATATATGTGTAAACCATAGTGCTTTTCAATAAAACAAAATACACTTTTTAAGGTAGTCTGATGAAATTGGTTAGTACTTAGGAATTGCAAACCTCTTCAGCCTTCCTGGAGATAGAATGTGGGATGGAGGATGAGGCTGACCTTTTGAAATCCACTGCCTTCCTCCAGTCTCCAAGGCCTGTTTTGTCTCTGTCTACTGACAGAGCTGCCCGGACAGTTCCTAAATTCCACTTGAAAGCTTTGGTTTTGTTATTATCTCAAGTTTTCAAATATATCGAAGCCAAATCTTTAAATAGATTTCTATATGCTATTGAATTTTCTTGCTACTTTGACTTTTTATAATATGTTAAACGCAGAACTCACTTGGGGATGGTTTTTGCAGATTTAAACTTCTAATATATTTTAAAAATAGTTGTATGCGTATTAAAATATCACATCAAAAGGGTGAATGTACCTAACATTAGTATATACAGATATGATCTATTTATATAATTTAAGAGTAAATGTCATGTAGTGTTTACAGTAGTTAAGATTCAGCGAATTTGTTGTTTGTCCTTTGCCTTTAACTAAAGTCTTCAGTGTTGATTAGAGGTTTTGATGTAAAAATATTTGAGATTAGTAATCTAGTGTTGTGAAAGACAGGATTTAGGAAATTCAAACATATGTAAATTGCCAATAACTGTTGCTGCGCACCCCCCCCCCCAACAAAGTCTATAATAAGATCTTGCTTCTAAATCTAACAATTAGCTTTGGAAATCAAAGTGTAAACAGACATGCTGTCAGTGAGTCTTATAATGATTTTGCACTACAGTTGATCCAACATTTCACATTTGGTATCAGCAACATATGGTTTTCGTCAAAATGAGGCTGGTCATCCTCCCAGTACCTAATCATGTGTTTCTCTTGCTTTATGCCCCAGTCTCTGTCAGGTACCAGGTGGTGGGGGAGCCTCACTGTCAGCCAAGCAGTTGGAGAATACAATTCCTTCCTCATTTCTTTTTTGACCCCTTTACTTTTGTACTGGATGACAATCTTACTGAAATGATCTTCCTTTCTGTATTTCCTTCCCTCAAGGGAAGAATCCAATTTTGTTTTATAGCAAGATACATTGGACAGGCCTGTGTGCCTTCTACTTAAACACCTACCACAAAGGCCTAGTTTTAAAAGGCTGAAAACTCACAGTGTAGCCAGCAAGTCTGATATTACTGCTCTACCCCCGTCTTCTGCAGACACTTAAAAATATTCATATTCTGTGCCTTCTTTCCTTGCTCTTTTCCATCATATATTGGTACTTTGTAGTAGTCAAAGTTAAAAGCTTTACACACCAGACTGAATAATTATGTTTAAAAAACAGTAATTATCAATACACGTCTTGTTCCATGCAGCTTTTTAAATTCATGTTAATGAGCTCTGTCTTCTCATGCACAAGAGTGACAGGCAATTTTGAAGTTTTGCCATCATTTCACAACTTGTTGCTTAGACTCTGCCTGTCTTTTCCTGAGTATTGCTTTCAGGCACTCTTGCTCTGCAACATTCCAGAGACTCAGGACTACCCACTCTGATGGGAGCAGGACAAGAAATTACTAGCAGCTTCATAAGCATGATGAAATTGCTTTACGAAGCATACTTTCCCCTCACTGTCTGTCAGTAAAAGATCAAAAAGTATGCAACATCTTGTGATTTAACTGAGAAGGATTGATTCTTCTGACTTCTAGATCATTTTGAGGAACTTACACCACCACTTCGACATGATGGCAAATACATGCATTTGATAGGGGCTCGCCCTATTTTAAATCTGGAATCCAGGGCAGTGACCTGTGTTTATCCCCAATCAACTCTTGAAGAGAATCCCAGATCTCTTCTTTCTTGATGTCTGACGTAAATTGAATACCAGTTTTCTCCAAACTCGTAGTTCCAGGCCATGCCTGTGTCTGTGGCTAGACTCAAAGAACGTTTTTGAGAGTGCCTAAATTATTTTTTCCTTATGATTTCAGGTTGAAGTCTTGACCTCGGAGGATACCGCCTTTGGACTCAAGGTGTGTAGTCTGATGTAGCTTATTGGGTAGGTTTCATCAGCTCCCCTAAGTGGATTGGAAGCCTCAACAGATAGGACTTGTTTTTATTATCAAATGCAGAGGTTCTAGAAGTCTTCCAGGGTTTAAGATTTCCCCTCTATTGTGATTAAGATTAGACTATGGTAGTATTTTCTTTACCTTCTTTATTTGTTGTCAGGAATATAAGAAATAGCACAGGAAACCAAGAGTTTCATTTAGTAGTAACCGATGTTTAAGTTTGGATTAGCTGTGGAACAGGATTTACGCAATGGCTCCCAGTCGGGGGAGGGCACTGCAATACCACCCTGAATGTTACCAGAGCGCTGTTTTGGTTTGCCACTCCACTTTCATTAATCCATTTATTCCTTATCCCTGCTTCAAATATTTATTGAGCCCCCACGTTCCAGTCACAACTAAATTAAATCCCAGTTCCCGCCCTTAAGTTGCTCACAATCAGTTGGTAGGCCTATAAAGAGATCAGTTGTCCCGTAATGTGGTTGGTTGTCTCCCTGCTAGAAATGTGCGGAGGATTGAGGGAGTGGGCGGGGCAGAGTGGGAAGGCATTCCAGGAGCTTGATCCCTTGAGAGATGGATTATATTTAGGCAAGCGAGGAGGACAAGAGAAACGAGAACTATTTTCAGGTCAGAGGACAACCGTGAAAAAAATTCAGAGGGAACAAAACTAGTTAAATTCTGCCTGTGTGGCAAGATTGGAGATTGAGGAGGTTAAAGATTTGAATTTTATCTATAGAAAATGCGAAGCTGCTAAAAGATTTTAAGCCAAGTAGTGGTTAGATTTACAATTTAGATGATTTTGGTCACTTTGTGGAGGATGGATTTGCCAGAGACCAATGAAGGGCAGTTGAATGGATCAGGTGGGAGGCAGTGCGGACCTGGGCTAGTACAGTGGAAGAGGAAAGAAATCCTTAGGAAGTGAGTCTTCGGGGACCTGGTGATCATTGGGGTATGCACGATGAAGAAGGCAGGGGAGCTGAGAAGGAGCCAGAGGAAGAGATGGTCTGTCACATGGAGAAGGAGCACGCAGTGGGAGCAATCCCAGATACCTTAGAATTACCGTCTTCCGGACCTGTTGTGTTTTATTGGAATGACTTGCCTTTTGGACATATTTGCTAGTAATTCTTAAACCATGTAAGGAAATTGGTAAGAGGCACTTATTAGGGAGTCTGACTTCATTTCCATGTAGAGGTATAGAAGTACAGTGTAGGTGCCATCAATTACTTTGGAAGTCAGAAGTTGAGGAGAACAGTTGGTGGAAACTTCAGAGCCCACAGTATGGATGGTTACTCTTCCCTGACCCCTGTATGTGCTACATCTTTGGCTTAAAACTAAAAATTAGGTGTTTATATTTTTTCCAACTTTTTCTCTTCTTTCCATTCTAGGTGCTTGGCATTTTATTAGTACAGTTTAATAGTTGTGCTGCAACTATAGGTGGATGGCATTGTAATACTAGCAAAATCAAAGCCGTTCTGAGGTTATAAGCTTAGCAAGGTTTATGTCATAAATGAATATAAACTAAAAGTAAAAAGATAAGACTTTATAAATATTTAGATATTTGGTAAACGAACTCAAGTTTTACCTTAACATATTTCTTCTATTTCTGTATTTGTCAAAAATGACTAAAGAATATCTTAGTTATAAATAGATCTCATTCCATATTATTTGCAGTATTTAACATATCGTCATCGTTTGAATTTTTCATTTTTTATTTAATGCCCAGCATGCATGCAGAATATTCATTGCATATTTAATAAACCTGTAGGGTCAGATCTTGTGAACTCCTCTCCATAAGCCTTCATACTTACTGAGTAGGCCCAGTATTAGGAAGATTATTGTACCAGCAGCACTCATGGTCTGCCCCACTGTGTAGAAGGCTTTGCATTTGTTTTATGGCTAAACTAGCAGATTGCTTTTGAACTCTTAAATTCAATTTGGAGAGACAATAGTTTGAAATTTTTTCCCAATAATTCAGTGATTTTTTTCAAAGAATTAGGAGTTTTCCACCTTTCTATATCTATACCCAAGTGTTTACATATGTAACTAAAAGTGAGAAATTTGAATTTTTTTTTTTTACTGCTTCATTATCTGCAAGTCAGCAAATACATTTTTTTTAAAGATTTTATTTAATTATTTGATAGAGAGAGAGAGCACGAGCCTGGTAGGAGCAGAGGGAGAAGCAGACTCCCTGCTGAGCAGGGAGCCCAATGCGGGGCTCAGTCCCAGATCATGACCTGAGCTGAAGGCAGACGCCTAACCCACTGAGCCACCCAGGTGCCCCAGCAAATACATTTTTATCTTGTTTCTTAAAAGGTCTGGGAATTCAGTATTGGTCATGTTTCTGAACACTTATTCACAATTGATGCTTTTTTCCTGTTTTTTTGCCCTGGGAGAAAGAACTCAGATACTTGACCCACTGGTAATACATTAATGGCATCACTTTGGCGAATGAGGAGAATGCTGGAGTGTGTGTCTGCCCACGAATGTCTCTGATCCTCTGCTGATCTTTAATGTGCCTTTGCTCTTCCTTTGCCCTTTTTTTTTTTTTTTTTTTTTTTTGGTGCTGCTATTGACTTACTCATCCCTTGGATGTTTCTCCTTCTCCTAAGTCTGTAAGCTATATATTTACTTAAGACTGAAGCATGAATTCGTCGGTCTCGCTGGAAAATAACTTAAACGCGTTGGGCCCCAGAGATACAAACAGCCTGTTTTTGTCTGTGAGTGTGCCGAAACCGCGACCCAAGGAAACAGTTTCGCAGTCATTCAAAATTCTCATGACTGTTTGTGCTGCTTTGAGATGAATTTTTTTTCAAGCTAATCTAATGAGAGATAGCTGTGCTCTTACACATTTCAAATCTTAATTTCTCAAGTCCTGATTCGTCATTGTATTGGGCCTTTCTCAGTTAAAAGTGACTTAGACTTCGAAATGCTAATGACTACACCACAGTACTCTGGCTGTTTTCCAGTGGTTCTCATTTTCCCCTCTGAATTAAGGCAACTTTGATTTTCTGGAGTTTGTTTCTTTACAGGTTTAGAAAGATGCTTAATTAATTTAAAATCATGTGTACTTTACAAAAAATAAGAATTGTAGTGAAGAGAAGAGGTGCTTCAAAATTAAAAAATGGGCAAATATATTAGGAAAGGGAAGTTCTACAAACTACCGACTGCTGATCTTGACTTTGGTTCTCATCAAGACTTAAACATATTAAGAAGTTTATAATTCTGTAGAATAATAAATCAGGAGTCGCAGGGGCAGCCAACATGAGTTAGTTCTTTTTACAAGATAAGCATGCCTTCTATATCATTAATGCACTAAGTGAAGCTGTTAGCGATAATGAGATGATAAATCAGCTAAGGAAATATATATAAAATTATGCTATTAAGCATAGAAAAGGCTAAAAAGTTTGCTGCTTGTGAGTTCTACAAAGAGATTTATAGTAGAGAAGTAAAAAAGAGGAAGTGAGTAAAATATTCCTGGGTCATTAAAAAGAAAGACTAGATAATCATAACTTTTCCATGAATTTCTTAAGAGATCTTACAAAATCTAAATAAATTACTTTAAAATTTCATGATCATGAGTATCTTTTGTTTCTCATTTGTTGTAGATAGCTAAGTCAAGAATCATAAGCAAGATTTTTGGTTAACCCACTCCTTATGAGTTAGGGACTGTTGTTGTTCTCAGTGTTGGGGAAGGAAATAGAAACTGACACAGCTAATGAATAACAGGAGTGGGTTGGGAACCAGGAAGATCAGCCCCAAAGCCTGTTCTCTTTCTTCCTGGCATGTCCTAAGAACAAGTGAGGTCTGCACTGCTCCCTGCCTCCTCACCCCATCTCATCTCACCTGCCCGCACCTCTGTCCCCACTCTGCCCCTCTTGCCAAGGTCCCTCTCCTTGCCTCTTTTGCAGCCATCTGCCTCAGTTGGCCCCTTCTTCCTGCCTTTGCCCTCTTCCCTGGTTTCCCTGACAGCACTCTGCTGATTTTCCTGTGAGTGCGGCCATGGTTTCTCAGACTTCTCTTCCTTCTCCACAGCCAGGCCGGATCCCGCTCCGCCATGCCTCCATCCTGAATTCTCCTCCCTTGTATGCATGGCGGCACCTCTCAGTCCGGCTCCAGGGCTGCTGCTTAAATATCTTGCTGAATGAATGAATATGCATAAAGCCAAAACAAAGATTTAAAAATATCTCCCTGGTTCAGTACCACATTTTTTTCTGGGGTAAATTCTTAGTGCTTACTTGTTTTGGCTGTAATATAATGTGGTTACCAAAATCATTTTTAAAGACTTTTACTTTTGAGAGGTGGGTGAACAGAAATGTATATTATATGTCATCAGTTTTTTTTTTCCAGTTCTAAATGGGCACTAGACTTCCACACATTCAAAAAATACTTTGATATGCTATTTTGGCTGGCTTGTTCTTTGAAAAAACGAAATCCTGCATTTTATGCCCATTTTTATAATTTTTGATAGAAACTATGACCCCAAAAATGTATGTGGGGAGGTCATTTTAAACCGAATGATAAGAAAAATCAAGGGTAAGCGTATATATTCTATGAAAGAATGAGAAGAGGAAAGATGAAACATAGGTCATCATCGGAGCCCACAAGTGACAGAGCCCTCCACTTGTGGGCACCCTTCAAGCTCTTACTGTTGCTGCTGGTTACCAGCCCCTGCTGGGGAGGAGAAGGCCAACCTGTCACTTCCATCCCCGCCTCTTAAACCAAACCCTAAGGGAGGTGTATAAAACTCAGTAAGGCCTTTTTCCCAAAACCCTGTTGTAGGACCTACACTTCATTTTGTCTCTTCCTTCCTGCATTTTCCCTTTTTCTGTTTTTTCCTGGAACTCATCTGTCCTAAAATTTTACTCCTGCTGGATGTCTTCAAGATTCTCTGGTCTAGCCTTCCTCCATGTTAGAGATAAGGGAGCTGAAGGCCAAAGGATTCCTTGTTCCCATGGTCATAGCTTATTACTGGCAAAGTGGGAGTAGAATTAAGGATTTTAGTAATCTCATAATTTTTCCTAATATTTAAATAAAAATATTTAATATTTCTTTTTAATATTACTCACCTTTTTATCCTATTTTGGCAAAAATTTTTAGTATTTGTTTTAGGCACCTAATTTTTATTGTTATTTTAGAGGAAAGTCTAAGCTTAAAATATCTAAAAATCAGATTTTATTTTATTTTATTTTTTTTAAAGAGAGAGAGCACGTGCGGGCACACACAAGCCAGAGGGCGGGGCGGGGGTGGGGCAGAGGGAGAAGGAGAGAGAGACTCTTAAGCAGGCTTTCCCCCCCCCCCCCCGCCGTGGGGCTCAATCTCTTGACCCTAAGATCATAACCTGAGCCAAAATCAAGTCGGACACTTAACCAACTGAGCCACCGAGGCGCCCCTAAAAATCAGATTTTAAAATAAATACTAGGGGCGTCTGGATGGTTCAGTTGGTTAAGCGACTGCCTTTAGCTCAGGTCATGATCCCAGGGTCCTGTGATCGAGCCCTGCATCGGGCTCCCTGCTGGGCGGGAAGCATGCTTCTCCCTCTCCCACTCCCCCTGCTTGTGTTCCCTCTCTTGCTGTCTCCCCCTCTCTCTGTCAATTAAATAAATAAAATCTTTCTAAAAATTAAAAAACAATAAAATAAATACTAAGTTTGTATACTCTGATGTATTCCTTTTTATACATATGTTGGTTGATTAAATATCTTAGAAAAAAATTACATCAGAGTTCCAACTGGTCTACTAACCTTCACCATAGCCTCATAACTATATCGAGCTCTTAACTTCCTTCCTTCTGAACCTAAGCTTATACCTTGCCTTCCCTTCAAATGCTTTCCTGTCCTCTTGTTGTGTTTCATATTCATCCTACCCTCCAGTCTCAGTTCATACTCTTACTCTTCTGTGATGTCTCTCCTCAGTATTGCAGACTTCTAAGCTCTTCAGCTCTGAGCTTATGTGGCACTCAGTGCCTTCACAGTTTACAGCTGACCCTTGAACAACACGGGTTTGAACTGTGCAGATCCACTTAATATGCAATCATTTTCCATAAACACAGTACAGCACTGTAAATGTATTTCTCTTCCTTATGATTTCTTAATAGCATTTTCTTTTCTCTAGCTTCCTTTATTGCAAGAATACAATCTGTAATACACATAACATACAAAATATGTGTAAGTCAATAATGTGTTATCGGTAAGGCTTCCAGTCAGCAGCAGGCTGTTAAGTTTTGGGGAGTCAGAAGTTATATACAGATTTTTGAATGCTCTAACTAACCCCCATGTTCTTCAGCGGTCAACTGTGTTTGGAATTTCTCTTTTGCCAACTTGTTTTTGATCTGTATACGGGAAACAGCATGGTATGGCCTGGCCCAACTCCATTATGTGGCATTTTTTCCAGCAAGATTATAAGCTTAGAGACTTCATTTTGCTCATCTTTTTATATCCATATTGACTTGCACTTGGCTCCCAGTGCATAAGTGTTGATTATTTAGAGCTCTGTTGATGGTTTAACAATTCTGATTGTTAAGAGCAAAAAACCTGTGATGTTAACATATTACTACTGCCTTTTTTTCTGTCCGGGGGTTTTCTCACCGATTCTCCCATTATCTGAGTTAATGTATTAACCTTGGCATTTTATATTGTAGAGCCCAGCTGAAAGCAAATGTATTCATTGTTAATGCTTGTTGAAGCTGCTGAGTGGTTCCGGTTGACACTGAAAACCAGTTGGTTCCAGTTTATCTCACTATTAATTTAAATTTATCTTTGTTAATCCACGTTATGCAGTTATACTCATTGATTTCATTCTATTTCATTTCACTGCATTTCATTCAAACAAATACTTGTGGAATATACATGTTATGTGCTGGGAATGTCCTAAGAATAATAAACCCTTGCGTCCATGGACCTTACATTCTTGACACAACTTTTGGAATAATCTTATGCCAGGAGGAAATTCTAGGTGATGCAAGTTTATATTCTTTTGGATATAATTGTGTGCTACTCTGTAGTATTATTGCTTTAATTGAATGTTGTATTCTACAAAATGGAATAGGATTCCAGTGTGACTTATAAAACTTATATATAACAAAGGGATTAGTCATTTCTGAAAATAATTTCAAGTAAAATAAAAGCAAAACTTACTTGTGTTTTTGAAAATAAGGTACTTTTATTGTGAAAAATTTTATAGCTGGGGGAATCATACTGGGCAGTGACTTAAGTCACCTTTAGATTTATTCCTGGATTTTGACATCTCGCCATTATGAAAATCATCCATATTTCCCTCCTTCATATAAATGTAAAATGTTATAATGCAATTTGTAACTATTTGTCATAACTATTTATTATAATGGCTAAGGAGGAATTAGAACAAAGCACTGGTAATCTGTCTGTGAATGTGCTCCTTTGGGTAAATAACCAAAAACGTGACCTTCGAGAAAAGTGGGACGATATTCACTTGCATTTTCTTCTTTTCTCACCAGTTCATCACACAGGTCTCCAGCTTGATCCTTTCCATGTTTATTTTGGTCATCCAGAACTGTGCTGGCCAGTTGGGTAGTTACTAGCCATGTGCAGCTATTTAAATTAATTAAAATTAAATTAAAAATTCATTTCTTCAGTTGTACTAGCCACATTTCAGTAGCTGTGTTGCTAGTGGTTACCATACTGGCACAGTGCCAGTATAGAATATTTCCATCTTCGAAGAAAGTTCTGTTGGCCAGAGCTGGTCTAGAAAAGAAAACTTCCAAGTATTCATAAGAACAAGACATAACATAATCAGAACAGCCATTATTTAATTGATAAACCCCCAAGGATTAGAGCAGATCAATAGAAAACAGAAGGAATTTGCTGTTGAAGTAAAGAACAATAATAATAACAATGATGACGAT
Source organism: Mirounga leonina (assembly GCF_011800145.1). Classification (NCBI taxonomy): domain Eukaryota; kingdom Metazoa; phylum Chordata; class Mammalia; order Carnivora; family Phocidae; genus Mirounga; species Mirounga leonina. The sequence continues at coordinate 1,110,679 of NW_023270816.1, forward strand.
GATGGTAATAATAACCATCACCACCATATGCCGGCACGTCCCCCTGGATTTTTCAAGTAGAAAGTTTTTAAACAGGGTTCTGAAATAAGGCATTTTTTTGGTGACTCTCGTAAGGAGCCATTCACTCATTGATATGCTTGGGATTATATCGGGGGGCTATTAATACAGGATTCTAGGGGCGCCTGGGTGATTCAGTCAGTTACTCATTTGCCTTCAGCTCAGGTCATGATCCAGGGACCTGGGATCGAGTCTCTCCGGCTCCCTGCTCAGCGGGGAGTCTGCTTCTCCCTCTCGCTCTCCCTCTGTGTGCGCGCGCTCTCTCTCTCAAACAAATAAATAAATAAAATCTTTTTAAAAATACAGTATTTTAGATTTAGAATGTTTAGCTTCACATAATAAGAGATTATAATCTGTTAAAATGTCCTTCCTTTTATTGTCACCACCCGAAAGCATACATTAATCTTCTGTTTGAAAACATGTATCTTTTTTCCTTATAAAGCTCCAGTAACTCAGGTTCTTCTCAGTTGTTTGCATTTTCTGACCAGGGTGTGTTTTCTATTGAATTTATACTTGTCTAACTTGCTAAGTGGGTATGAATATAACTTAGGTGAAAATATATTTAAGGTAAGTGTCATTGAAATGAAACCAGCAAAGATTTACTTTTCAAAGTTTATAATCTTACTCATATTACTCATATTACTTTTCAAAATAATAGAGGATTTATTTTTGTATTTTAAATTTTTTATTTATTGAAAATGTACTAGAAATGTTTAGAGAAGTAGAGGACCAAGTTTATTCTTTACTGTTTCAGTCACTGAATCTAAATTAAAATTATAGAATATATATAGGTGAAGCAAGAGAATTTCCTGTATCTCCGTGAGAGGAAGACTGGAGAAGGAAAAAAAAGCCAGAGCAGTTCTCAAGTCGTGATTTGGGAATCCATGTTGAGTTGCTCCCTTCTTTTGTTAGAGAATTTCCCAGCCTCTCCTTCTGCCATCTGCTGGTGGTTCATACACTTACATGTTTGATTTTAAAACAAATCTGCTTTATTCTTATTTAGGAAAGATTTGGGGGAAAATGTTCCATTTATATTCACCTCTTCTATTTTGGTGCAGTTTTGCTTGTCATGTTTAATTATCTTTTTAAAGGCTGTTTTAGCTTCTTTTTCAACTCTGCCTTTAGGAGGAATACATGAATATAAAATTTAGAAAAGACGAAAGACTATGAAGGCCAAAGCATGTGCCATTAAGAGGGAGGTGCAGACTTACTGGCTAAAGGACTTGAGTGCAGTAAGGGGTTGCTTGAGAGTTGTTGGGGTCTTCCCCAATTTCTGAATTTGGATTAAATATGGAATAGCATTTCTGTCCTGCTCTTTTGTAATTAAGACTCCTTAACTGGAAGTGAGCAGACCTGTATTTTATGTTAAGTCCTGGTAACAGGTTGGAAAATTGATGACTTGATAAGGTTCTTTTCAGCCCTAAAATGCTACAGTTCTTCTTGTATTCATTAAGGCAAACCTTCAGCTCTGTCCTCATTTGTTATTCTTCTGATTTTTCCCCTCTACTGTTTACAGCCTAAGCCATTCTCATCATCTTGGGGAAAACATAAGTATCATTTGTCTACAAACAAATCCTTCTATGAAATAAAGCTAGGCAAAAATTTTTAAAAGGGAAACAGTATAGGAATTTTATTTCCTGACACCTTTAATCTCCTTCCCTAATCTTTAGAGCTGCCCTGACTAATTCTAGAACCTTAGATTCATGGGCCAGTTATTTGTTCATCATTTTCTCAAAGAGGAAAAATAACCCCAAATATTAATCTCATTTTTTTTCCATAATAAATAAGGCTGAGGGAGGTAAAGTGACATATTTTAGGCCCTGTTTAGTGGCAAAGTGGAACAAGAATCCAAGTTTCTGCCTCCCAGGCCGTGCCCTTTATACAGAATTACAGCAGTATTTGGGATTTGTCTTCCCCATACTGGAACTGTATCTGAGATTGAATGTTACAGGATTGTCATTTTTTACAGCTCAGAAAGAGTCTAATGTTAGCGATTTCATATGGTTCAATTCAATGTATTAGGGCTCTCTTACATCCTTTTAGATCTATATTCAACAGTGAAAACACTTTTTCTTTAAAAAGCTCTTTATCCCAATTGGAATCTGTATGCACACACTGTTTGAAGTATTAGGTGATCATGAGATGTTTGCAGAGTTTAATGGGCGTCAAAGTACCCACTAAGCCACATAACTCAATAAGGAATGTGTGAGGTTTCCGTAAGATGCTTTGACATTATATAAAAAATAAAATATTTATCATGACCAAGTGTGTTCTTAGTGTGGTAGGAGCTCCATTTCTCCTAGACCAAATACTCTGTCAGGTGATGGTAGAAGGCAGACTGGTTAGATGGATTTCCTGATTGCATGGCATGGGTCGCTAGATCTAGTAAATACATTTGTGCAGAAATGTTTAATGGTGATGAATATAGGAAAATGAGTGAAGGGAAGGTTAAAGCAATACAATTCATGCCTGCTTTTGTCAGACTTAACATTGTTTTGTTGTTGTTGTTGTTGCTGCTGTTTTTGAAGGATGTCAGAGATTAAACATGGCCCCGGGTACCTTGGATTTGAGAAGTGACCTGTTTAAGGCAGGGAGGAGTTACCCTTGAAAGAAAGCTTATTTACTTACATATTCTGGAGTTTGATTAACTCCATTTTTCTCTGGGGACATTATTTTGGCACCATTTTTTGAGAACTTAATTCTCTAGTAATAATAAAAATAAAAATGCATGTATTCTCCTTGTCCCCACCCTCGAACACCTGTTCATTTGGGATGTGCACAGATAATTAGAGGCATGTTTCGGGCTTGCCTATAAAATTCCTTAGCATAGAATTACTGTGACGATATTAATAATCATCAAGCTGCTTAAGATTTTGTTGGGAAGAAGCAAATAAATTATTCTAGGGGAGATGAGGGATGATTTTGATTGCGTGTGTTTTAGGTTCTCTCCGGTGCCAAATTTTAAAGCCAGTTTTGTTGCTTCAGATGGTGAAAACCCTCCTCCTCCCCTCTTCCTGCCTTAAATCTGGCTTTTACCCAAGCCATGTCAATTTTTGCAAGTCAGTTGAGAATGTCAAAGTGACTGGTGTTGAAAGAGCCAATATGTTGGAAGATGCTTAAAGCCAAGTAGAACATTTATGTGAATTAAAGAATATATTAGGGGGTGATTTTCAGAAATCAGATTTGGAAAAAAAAACCTGTTGAATTAATACTTGCATACCAGATGTACCACTGATAAATACATGTAACAGATATTCCCCAATAAGCACTAAAATTACCATTTTACAACTGAAGTAATGTATCCTGTGGGTACATTTGCAAAGATATGCCAACAAAAATACATGGAGGGTTCTTGAAGTAATAATGCAAATAAAACATTTCATGTTATAATTTTAAAATAACAGGATTGGAAAGCAAGAAAAAGTCTGGGAGACTATTTGTTGTGTCTAAATTCTGCTTTTACTCTGGTCTTTTGACGGCTGGCTTTTTGATATTGGATAATTGTGTTAGTGTCTTTGTGTGTGTTGAAGGACTGAATGGTCTGACAGAACTGAGGTTGAAAATCTCATAAATTCCGAGTAATAAAAGTAATAAAGAGATCTTGCTTGTTTCATAGCATAATGGCTTACTTTCATACTTTGCTGACTTCTCTTTGTGTCGTGGCTACTGTGGTAGATGGTGTCACTAGCGGAGGGTTCTGCCATGTCTGATTTACTCCTTCATGCACAGCCCAAGCATCCGTGCAGCGTGCAGCAATGGTGTGTCCCCGTGTGCCGAGTCCCTGAGACCTGCTGCTGGTACTCACGGCCCACTGTGCCCAGGGAGTCTGCACCACTGGTGATGCTGGCCTCTGGCTGAGGGGGGCTGCCTTCTCTCCAGGCCAGAGCCCACCTCAGGGGCGGGTTTCCCTTGGGCTCGGAGAGACATGTGAAAAGCATGCGAGGAAGGGAAAAGAAGTACAGGGAGCCACAGGACTCCTGCTCTCTGTGATTGAGATAGAGCAAATGAAATCTTGCAGAAGATTGCATTTTCTTCTAGCTATGCCTGGCACTTTAAAGCACTTAATTGGCTGCTTCCTAAGGAGCCACGTACGTTTTTATAAGAAATTCCTCTTAACCTCCCTCCACTCTTCCCCAAATTAAATTTTCATTTCAGAATGACTTTTTTTTTGTATCTCATTGATGGGGAGAGGAGGTGAAGAATGGAGTAGCAAATGAATGCATATTGTTTAAAATGAGAATTAGATATAGGCCTAGGCTGGTTATTGCACATTAAATATCATGGTAAGATTAATAAACTTACAAAAGTAGTCTCAAAATACATTCAAGATTTCCTGAACATTTCTCAATTTAAAAAAATATTTATTGTCTCTAACATTTGTAATTCTAAATTTTTCACATTACCGTCTTATTATTGTCTCATTTAATTTTTAGTCCCTTATAAACAAGTAAACTTATTTTTTAATCATCTTAATTGTTAAACTATATTTAATATCGTTATAAGTTTTAGAAAATTGTCGTATGCTATTGTAGTGTAAGGATAACAGTACGTATTCAATTAAAATTATTTCTTGTGATAGATGAGTAATTTAGAAAGAAATTGGGAAATCTTGATTTTTAAGATACAGAAGATAGGGGGCGCCTGGGTGGCTCAGTTGGTTAAGCCTCTGACTCTTGATTTCGGCTCAGGTCATGATCTCAAGGTGCTAGGATCAAGCCCCGCATTGGGTTCCCTGCTCAGCAGGGAGTCTGCTTGTCTCCCTCTCCCTCTGCTCCTCCCCCTGATGGCAAGCTCTTTCTTTCTCTGAAATAAATAAATCATTAAAACAAAAGATACAGAAGATACCTTCACCACGTAGACACTTGAAAGGCTTCAATTTTGATAGTAAGTATTAAGTAATCTTTATAAAAAATTTAATATTTTGTTTTACCTTACCTTGAGTTCCAAATAGAACTTCTAATGACATCATCTTCCCGACAGGACTTTGTTTTCTGATTGACAGAAATTTTCATTCTGTGCTATTTAATAGTATGTGCAAACATCTAGAATCACAAGTATTAATAAACACATGCATGTGCGAGTTGTAAATAGTTCCCACTTGTGTGCACGTATGTACTCGTTCTTTTACATGGGACCTATGGAGAAGTTGACCTCCCCAAAGGATAAGTTTGAAAGGGGAGGAAATGGAGATCTGCCAGGCTTGTTGGCTGGAGTCATGGACAAGAGCAAGGCCTGTCTGAACTGCCACTCAGTTTTTATTCTGCGAGTTTGCAGGGTTGGTGATTAGAGTGGCTTTCGCCCAATTATGCTGTGATTATTCTGCTGCACTGTAATTGACTGGGGAGATATGCTAATACCTGTCATTTGGGATGATAAAAGATGAGCGGGGGACGCAATGCATTATTTAGCTGGCTGTGTGATAGATGAGGGATGCGCAGAGTGCTTTAATTGCTGAGAAGAGAGGTTAAGCTGAACGAACGGATGAATTAGAAATGAGTTTTTTTATGGCTTGTGGAAAAGTGAAATAAAGGAAAATGTGCCTCAGACTAAAGCAGCAGATAGAAATGAGCACAATGAAACTAGATCCAGGCAGCTTGCTTTATCAATTTAAATATTAACAAAAAATGCAGCTTAGAGTTCAGTAAATAATAATCGGAAGGAGAGTATACAATAGATTCTCCTATTAAGCAAAAAAAGAATTGTAAAGAAATTGTTTCTATTTGAGATGACAATATTTGTGATTTGTAACCTCTTAAATTCATACTGTGTTTTAGGTTATACTGAACCGTAACATGCAACAATTCTGAATGTCATGCTTCGTACCTTTTGAATGTTAGCTTAGAGGTATCTACATTCCTTGTGCCTGTGTACCTTTCAGTAAATGCAGGCAGAGGAAGTCGAGGAAAAAATGAATATTTATAACACGAGGAGAATGTAATAATATAATTAGTGAGAGAGTGCACAACTGCTCCTTGAGTGTCAGGATCTGAGGTGGTCAGCCCTCATATGGCAGGGCGGTCCTCATATGCTACGCGTTTACGTATTGGTGTTTTATGGAAAAAATTAAGAGCGGTATTTTCCCTTCCACATCGTTTCCTTTTGTCACACCCACATATGATCTTATGTCTTTATTTCATAAAAGTACTTAAAAATACTCTGTTGTAATCTGCATGGTTTTTTATGTGATTTGGTGTTAGTATTTAGTTTTATTTTAGTTTTGTGCATTTAATAGGTAATGATTTTGACTATGTAGTCAGAATGGCCGTGCACCGAAACAGACCATTACAAACTGGAGGTTGAGGCCTTGCACACATTGTCGGCTTCCCAGCACATCCTACTTTACTGGATAATGATGTAGGAAAGTGTTGTCCCCAACTGTGCTGTTTTGTCTTGTAGATGAAGCAATGGAAATCCAGGTTGAATAGCAGAAGTTGTATTTTTTTGTCAAATGAAGAAAATGACCCTCCTATATTGTTGAATTATCTCCAGACAGTCCAGCTTCTCAGAGCCTGTGTGACTCATCTGGTATAGCAGAATTTATCAGGGAATGGCTTTCCACCGGGTTATTGAATGGTAATGGATCTGTCTAGAATAAAGCTTGCCTATTGGAATGGATGTCAACTGTAGACAGTGCTACACTCTGCTCCTCACATAAGTTTTGTTGGAGCTGATCGCTTTCCCCCAATATAATTGGCACCTCTTCTGCACATTCCTTCTGAAATGAAGGGCAGTTTCTGTATGACTGTTTTTAATCACTGTCCTTCTTGGATTTCTGAAGTAGACTGTTGTAGCTCTCTTACTCTCCCAGATAGATCTGATCTTAAAAGGATGCTACTGTAGAGCGTCCTGGAAGGCAAAGTAGAAGTTATAAAGGAAAGGATGCAGTTGTTTCCAAGAACTTGAAATGAGATGGACAAAGTCAGGACAAACAAGCAACTTGTAAGCAAACAATAGTACCTAACAGTACTTAACAGTACCTAAGTTTTCCAAATGTCAGTTACCCCTATTTAAAATATCCCGTTTTAGTTAATAGCACATTAAGCTAACCCCATAATGAAAGATGGTGGCAGCACTGCAGGGACATAGTGTCTTGATTTTTTTCTCATCAGTAGTATAAAAAGAGTGGTGTACAAACCTATTCCATTTTGTACATCTTTTTTCTTAGTACTAGAAGCTTACTATTTTTCCTGCCTGCCAGGCAGTTATTCAATCCTGAGACATTGTGCCTAGATCTTGGCTGTAAGTCTCATCACTTGAATGTAAAAATGATTCTTTCTTCAAGGTCCTTCATTTGAAAGGTTGGCTTTGTTTAATATGGTCTGAAAGAAAATGATGTTTGTGGCTTTTTGTTGTTTCCTTGACGTGATGTAGATTTGATTTATGGCAGCATGAAGTTGCTCTTCTGTACAGCTTGAGGCCTGGGAACTGTGATGTCACCACTCCTTACCTTGGATTAAGTTCTTCCCCTTGGAAATGCCTTGTCTTAAAACAGGTTTATAATACAAGGCAGCATAGAACGAATTTTCTTAAATGCCCTTAGCATCTTTTATTATCCCTACTGCCCAGTTGAAGTGTGTTTTTTTTTAATGGTGATGAGTTACCACATTTTAAAATAATGTGATTACATTATTTTAAGATAAAATTTTAAATATGATTACAGAATTATTGCCAGTGAGGGCATGAGAAATTATGTGGTCCTTCTCCCTCGTGTGGAAGGTAGGATGTGAGGCTCCTGAGGGGACAGCCGGCAAACCTGGGGAATTTCCTCTGATGCCTGTGGAGGTGGCTCTTGCATCATGAGCACGGCTTTTTGGAAGGTGGTTGTCCACACGGAGCTGTGCAAGCATAGGCTTGCTTACTGGATGTCCCTGGGGCAAGTGTGAGCGCTCCAGTTGGCTAAACAGAAACCACTGAAAAGTAATACATACGTTACACGTTTTGTTTCAGCATAGCACATATAGATGGACATTAGAGATACCTCCTCTCCATCCGTCTTTTCCAGTTGTCTCAGCCATACCTGATTCTACTGCAGTGTTTGAGCTGGTTAGTCATTTTAAGTAGAGTCGGCTTTTTCCCTCTTTTTACATTTTTACATTTTGCTCATCATTTGCTTCCATAGCATAGCATAGACATGCTTAGGAGGAAGCACAGCTAACTGTGGGGAAGCATGCACCTACTTTCTCTACTTTCTGGAGGATAGCCTCTCCCACTCAGCCTCGAGCAGGCTTCGAGAAGCGACAGGGCTTCAGGAGGACCCCCGGTGGGGGCTTCGCGGGAAGCACGCTGTTGCTGCTATGAGCACGTGGAGGCCATTTCCGCGGTGTTCCCTTTGCTGTCTTCTTTACGACTTGTTCATTTTCTCAAGAAGTACCAAGTAATGACTTTTCCTTTTGCATCAAGCCAGGTCCTCAATAATGTGCCACTAGAAAACATACGGGTCATTAATCAATTACTAGAGAATAAAGATTAGTTTACCTATCTTATTTTGTGGTTTCGATTTTCTTCTTAAGGTAATGCTTTTTGTTTGTGGCTTTGTCATGTAGATTAACCTATAGAACTTGCACAAAGTTCCCTTGGGAATAATTACTCAGAAGTTTTGCTTTAGAAAGAAAACATAAACGTAATAACTACCTTAAATTTCGAGCTGTTAGCACTCACTGTGATATCTTTTTGTAATCCTTTTTCTTCCTTAAATCGAATTATAACATTCTTGGTAAAGATAGAGAACTAACTTTAAAAAAGGAAAATTTTAAAATTCTTATGGGGGGGGCCCTCTGGTTAGATTTGAAAGGAAAGGAAAGTGGCTAATGTATTAGTTTTCTACCACTGAGTAACACATTACTACAAATTTAGCGACTAGAAAACACACCCATTAATTATCTCACAGTTGCCATGAGTCAGCAGTTGAGTTACTGGGTCCTCTGTTCCCGGTGTCACGAGACTGAGATGGAGTTATTGTTGAGGCTTTGGTTTCATCTGAGGTTCGGGTCCTCTTCCAGGCTCACTGGCTGTTGACAGAATTCACTTCCTTGTGGCTCTGGTTGTGAGGTCCCCACTTTCTTGCTGGGTTCCAGCCATGAGCCACTCCAGGGATGGGCCCTCTCTACAACATTGTACTGGCAGAAGAGTTGCTTCATGTCTCTCCCACCTCTCTTAAGGGGTCACCTGATTTGGTCAGACCCACCCAGGTTAATCTCCTTTCAGTAATTCAGAGTCAGCTGTTCAGGGGCCTTATTTCCATCTGCAAAATCCGTTTTGCCCTACAGTGAGGCATGAGCACAGAAGCATTGGCACATCCTTGGTGTTACATTCCAGGGGAGGGAGTTGAGCAGAATGTGGACACCCCGGGGCCGGGCATCTTGGGGGTCACCTTAGAATTCTGCCTACCACAGTTAGTGATTCACATTTGAAAAACTTTTCTCTACATGCACTCAGAGTGTGCTCGAATTTTTATAAAAAATGGGAAAATGAAAGTGGGATAGAATAGGACATATTTGACTGACAACATTGAAAATAAATGCTAAGCCCTGTTAATGGAGCTATCTGTCTCTGTTATTACACCAGTGTTATTTCTTGTATGGTTAGCTCCTGAGGCCCCGCTCTAGAGCAAGAGAAGTAATTTCTTACTATAGACTCTAACTGTGCAGTTGATGTACTTCTAGGGTAGGTGGAGAACAGTCTGCGTTTCTGTTTCCAGTGCTTCTGTTGAAAGGTTTTGATGATCTCAATTTCTTCTTCCAGTAGATATGTTTGGTTATGATCTCAGGAATCTTCACAGGCATGCCAATTATAGAACATGAAGTCTGGTGACTCTGGTTAGTTTTATAGACTTGAAATGCTAAGAAAAAATTTTTTTCTCTTAATATTTTACAAAGTCACCATTTTGACATTCAGATTTGACTAATCATTTTTGGAGTATATAAGGGGAAATGTGGCTTATGAAATTCAGTTTTGTTTTAATGTTTAAAGAATTCAGTATTTTTTCTTTACAAATTCTATGGATTAGGCCCAGATAAAATATAATGAATAAAAAGCCCAAACTATCTTTTGTCTTTTTAAAAAAACAGGCCTATCCTCTTAAAATTATGTACCCATGTGAAGATATTTTGAATTTCTTTGCCAACACCTGATTCCTTTCAGAATTACTTTAGAGAAAAAATAATATATTTTGAATAGGATTTTTATGTACTTGGTTTGAATCCTTTTGGTGGAGGAAGTCTGTTGGGCCACAAGTTTAAGCAGTCAGATGTGAAGCAGATCTAATGGTTTGCTTTTAAAGGCACCTGGATTTTGAAAATGTGACAAAGACTTTAGTTTAAAAAAGTAAGAACTATATACTACCCTTGATTCTAGACTCAGAAGTTTAGAAGGATTAAATTTAGTTAGGGTTGATGTTACCAATGGTCTACTCCAAAGCTAGAATGGGGTGGTTTTCTGATATAACTGAGGAATAACTCATGTTGGCATGAAAATTACTAATTAATTTTGTTTCTCTTGCAGACCTTTAAAAGTTTTAATGGAGTGTTTTATGGATTTACACTTTGGGGGAATCTGTTTGACTATAAGATGAACAAACTCCACAGCATTTAAGAAAAGCCGTGGCCATAGTATAGCAAGACAGATACCCACTTCCATACGAGCCAAAGCAGCCAAGTCTTTGTTCCACCTGACCCTACTGCTTCCTCTCCACCAGTGCCCTCCCCTTGCCTCCAGGGGGGGTTAGGATGTTGGGGTACGCTCCCACACCTGCCTGAACCACCCTAGGCTTCTCTCTAAAGTCTTAGCAGCTCTTTCTTCAACTATTTGATGCTGACCCCTGTGCTGGCTTACTGCTGCCATTCTGCAGGCTGCCCTTTGATGGCCTGCCGTTACATGGGAGCAGTCCTTGCGGTCAGAGAGGAGGCAGACTCAGAGCTCCCCCACCCTGTGCCAGGCACCGAGGAAACCAGGAAGACTGACACATGGTTTCGACTCTTGTTGACACTCTAGTGCCATTAGAGAAATGGGACCGCCATGTTGGAGCAAGGCTCCAGAAGGGGAGACGCGCAGTGTGATCTGGGGCGATGTGGTTTTGAATGGCAAGTGACAAGGTGCCATTGGAGAGCAGCGCCACAGACAGGCAGGAATGTAGAGATAAATTTGGCCGGAGACAATGACTTTAGTCAGAAAGAGGTTGGAGGGCCTGTAACACCTGGCCTGGATGGGTTTCATCACGTTTCAGCATGATGAGACATAACCAGAGGTGCTACAGCTTGGAAATGGGTTTTTGTTTAAAAAAAAAAAAAAAGATTCATTCGTCACCAGTTATCTCAGCATAAGAAAGACTGGATTTGGAGAGGATCTATTGATTAGTTGTATATCTTTAGCCTTTTAGAACAAAACGAGAAAATGTGGAATTGCTTAGGCAATAGTAAATTATTGTAAAAAGTAAAGTTTTACATTATCATTTAGAGCAGCTTGTTATATAATAGATTTATGTGGTGTCAGGAATAAAAGAAACTGTAAAATTACTCCATTAGCTAGAAAATGTTTTAGATAAACGAAGATAAACGAAGTCATTGCATTTAAAGGCGTAGTTGAAAAGTTACATGTTTGTTTTTTGCCTTCTGCTTGAAACCTTCATTGCATAATGAATTTGTTCGTAAATATTCAGTAGTATACTATAAAATTTGAGGCTTATTGAAGATATGGTTTAATTAATTTAAAGGAAATTAGTCAGTTCATAAGTGAAAGCTGTTTATTCTTACATTTTACAAAAAGTTTTCTGAGATTAGAGTGTGGGCATGTTCTGAGACCAGTTCATTCAACATTTATTAATCCTTTCACTGGGCTGGCCTTCTGGAAAGCCTGGGATGTAATGATTAGGAAGGTACAGTGACCCTTAATTCCTCGCACCCCGACTCTGCTGCCCGTCAAGACCGTGTGGCCTTGAAGGACCCCTCCCCAGCCTGGAAAGATTTTGTGAGATAGCAAGCAAGCTTTTTGAGTGTTAGTGATTCTGCTGTTGCCTACGTGTTTGAGAATTCACAGAAGGCTTTTTGGGAGCTTAAATGAGATACAGTGCATTTGGTTTTAGGGAGAACAATGAGGGGAGAAATTTATTTCAGTGCTTATTGCTTAATCAACATCTACACTGCCACTTCACATCAGTGTCTGTCCTTTCCAAGTGAATTAGGTCTTGTGGGCAGCACGTCAAGAGGACGTGTATTGTTCCTGGCAGGGCACTTGAATTTCTAATTACCAGATTCCTGCCTTAATTGCAATTACCTGGACACCCAGGCAGAGTGAATTTTTGGAAAAGAATGTAATTAGTGAAACAGGAACTTTGCTGCCAACTCCGTGTCTAGATACTAACACTAAACAGAACATTGATAAGTTCACATCTGTAAAGACAACCCATCAGTTGATAAAAACAGTTCTTAAATTATGTATAGTACATCTCAGCGTTGAATTCAGAAACGTGTGATGTTAAAGCAGAGAATGTTGGATTTTTGCTTTATAATCATGTATAGTATGCATAGTGTGTATCTTTTAGGCTTGGGTAATTATCTGGAGTAAAAAGAATTATTTGCCAAATACTCTATTTCTCTATGAACCCCGCGCATTACACGCTTGATGTAATAAATGTAAGATCCCAAGGCCTATGGTCATTGGAAGAAAAAAATCATTTTCTGATATTCAGTTGCTTCAGTAGTTTATTTTTCTTAAACAATACTTTTCGTTAAAAACAAATTCACACACAACAAGAAAGTTTCTACCTGGTTACAAATACAGGGTTAAACTTAACTTTTACAGCATTTTAATATCCTTAGGGCACAATCTGAAATACGTATTTTTCTATTTCTCTCATTTTCTCATCGCACTCAGTGGCCCCTCCATGCTGCCTTAGCACACATTCACAATCCTGAGATGGTAATAAATATCTACTAAGGGCTTATTTTACAAATTTTGATTCGGTCCTTAACCCCCTGCTAATTTGCTCTTCTCAGCTTCTCTGAGCTCTGTCCTTCCTTTCCATCTCAGCAAATCCCTTGTCCACACCAAGGTTAATTTTGTCCATCTATGGTTAGTTAACTCATAAATGATCTTTTACAGCTTCTTCCCCACGGAGCCGCTGGTCTTTTTCATTTTTAGCCTTCCTAAAAAATGTTCCCCAGCCCTACTCTGAGGAAGCCTCTGGATGGCAGGGGCGGGGGGGGGGGGGGTTGCATCTCTTCTCCTTATAGCTCTTCACTCAGGCTGTCCCCCAACTGAGATATAAGCTAATGTATTTTGACCATAGTTTAATTTCTTCTAATTCTTTAGTAGTATTAAGAACATCTCCTGTTCATGTATCTTTTTACATCCATGTTATCATATTTTTATTTTCTTATTTTTCAAAGATTTATTTATTTATGGGGTGCCTGGGTGGCATCAGGCTCTGTGCTCAGCAGGGGGGATGACTGCTTCTCTCTCTCCCTCTGCACCTCCCCCTGCTCATGCACACTCTCTGTCTCTCTCTAAAATAAATAAATCTTTGAGATTTATTTGAGAGAGAGAGAGCACAAGCAGGAGGGCCAGAGGGAGAAGGAGAGAGAAACTCAAGCTGACTCTGTGCTGAGCGCAGGGCAGAAGTGGGGCTCGATCTCACAACGCCAAGATCACGATCTGAGCCGAAATCAAGAGTCCGACGCTTAACCAACTGTGCCACTCAGGCACCCGGATATTTTTATTTCTACAATGGCAAATTAAGAGCGTAGACTCTGGTGCCTGGCTACATTTGAATTTATCTTGTTCACCGTTTGAATAATGAATATATATAATAGTAAAATTTTATTTTATTTTATTTTTTTAAGATTTTATTCATTTGAGAGAGAGAGAGCACAAGCAGGGGGAGAGGCATACGGAGAGGGGGAAGCAGGCTCCCCGCTGAGCAGAGAGCCCAACACGGGGCGCAGTCCCAGGACCTGGAGATCATGACTTGAGCCGAAGGCAGACGCTTAACCATCTGAGCCACCCAGGCGTCCCAGTAGTGTCATTTTAAATGAGAATAACAGTAAACGCCTAAAAGTTGTGAAGGTTGCTTGAGTTCCTCACGGAGAGCCCTTGGAACAGTACCCAGCACGTACAGAGGCTCTGTGCTTATTGCTGCTTCCGCCCTATTATTTGAACCTCACATGAGCCCTGCAAGGTAGCTGTGGCAGGTCTCATCCCATTGCATAGAGAATGACACAGAAGCACCAAAGGGGTAAGGCACCTGCTTAACATCTCACAACTGGTGGTGGATCTGGGCATTGGGCTCTGGCATTTTAACTCCTAGTTATTATGACTTTCCATCCATCTCTCTGAGGGTTTCCAGATTCAGGAAGAAAAATCAGATCACCCAGTTAAATTTGAATTTCCAAGAAGCAATGAGGGACGCCTGGTCATTTAAGAGTCTGCCTTAGGCTCAGGTCAGGATCCTAGGGTCCTGGGATCAAGTCCCACGTGGGGCTCCTTTCTCAGCGGGGAGCCTGCCTCTCCCTCTGCCTGCCACTCCCCCTGCTTGTGCGCTTTCCCCGTCTCAATCTCTCTCTCTCTGACAAATAAATAAAATCTTAAAAAAAAAAAAGAAAGAAATGATGAATAAAATTTTAGTAGAAGTAGCTCCCAAATATTGCGTGGCACATACTTAATGCTAGCAAATTTATTTATCTGAAACACAAATTTAACTAGGTTCCCATGTCTTATTTGCTAGCCCTAATCCATCCATACAGGTGTCTACTCTGTGCCAGTCTTTAAATGATAGTCCAAAAAGTCCAAAAATAGCTGATTAAACCTTTTCTGTACTTTTTTACAGCATATAAAATCTGGCTTTGTTTTTCAGACAGCCCAATTAAGGACCATTAAAATCAAGTGTCTGTGCTAGAGACTTCCCAAGCTCATAACATATTGTAGGTGGAAAAATATTTTTATGAGAGTGACACCATAGTAAATTTTTCCAACAGCTAATAAACACTGAGTTTGCAGTAGCAAAAGTGAGACAGTAAATAAGAAAGGACTGAAGGATAGCCCGTGTGGGCTGTCGCTTTTCAGAGATATCCAAATGTTTGACACAGCAATCATGATAAGCTGAGTCTCTTTTTCCAAATGCGTCACTGTGATACTTGCTTCTTTTGCTTTCTGTTGCTATTGTTTTCCTCCATTTTTTTTAAATGAAAAAGCAGGAAGAGGTTGCTTTGAGTATGGCATCAGGATGTGGGATAGTTAAATAATTTGAAGGTTTTGTAGTGTTGGACTAGGACAGCCAGACACCTTCACTTGCCCAGTAGGCATGCCAGGCTGGTTTTCCATGCTTTAGTATTATGCAGAGATGGTCATTGGCTTCCTTCTCCCATCGTCAGCTTTGCCTTGTAGAAGCTCTGTGATTCGTTTTTTTCTTTGCTTCTAATGTTGATCAGCCGTTCATTTGATTAAGTTTTTGGGATGATAGATCAGTACAACTAGTACGAATATAGAAGGATATTGCTAGCCTAGGAGTTGACCTTGCTCTTTAAGGTAATTTTACATGTGTCTACTGAACAGTAGTAATTGTTTTTCACGTATTTATAAATGTTGAGAACTAAACCCCATTTCTCCAGAAAGCTTGTTTAGCTGTGTCCATTTGTAATTCTGGAGAGCAAAATCAAACATTTAGAAGCTATGTTCTGTTTTTTTAATGATGTAGAAACATTCTTCATAGCATTTCTTTTGTGTTTCAAGTATAGTGTTGCTCACTAGGAAGACTTTGATTTGTTTTAATTTTCATTCTTCCAGACCTTCTCATTCATAAGTACTTGTAACCCAATCCAAAGTATAGTCAAGTGGGAAATGTACAAGGCTGGCTGGATTCACAGGAAAGGCTTCCAAATGCTTCCTCAGTTGCTGTTTGCCTAAAGAACCCCCCTGCCCCCGCATCCTAACGACTAGTCTGAAAGGCACTGTGGAGGTATGACCGTGGCATAATCGAATCCCTCCTGCTCTCCCTTCTCCTCTTCCAGCTTGAGCTCTTCCCTCCCTCCCTCTTCTGTCTCTCTCTCTCTTTTTTTTTTCCTTTTGGTGTCTTCTCTCCTTCCTTTTCTGTACAAATAACAGTAGAGGGAATTATGTATCTTAGGTTCTTTTATTTTATATATTTTTTAAGATTTTATTTATTTATTTGAGAGAGAGAGAATGAGAGAGAGCACGATAGGGAAGAGGGCCAGAGGGAGAAGCAGATCCCCCGCTGAGCAGGGAGCCCGATGCGGGACTCGATCCCGGGACTCCAGGATCATGACCTGAGCCGAAGGCAGTCGCTTAACCGACTGAGCCACCCAGGCGCCCTCTTTAGTTCTTTTATTAAGAACTGAATTTAACTAAAAAAAAATTACTCCACCTTCAAGTTCAAATAGAGCTTTTGTACCAACTTCAACCTATATTGTACTGAGGCATTTTGTTTAAATTAAGAAAGAAATTATTAGTTGCAAGTAATTGTATTTCTGAATGTGAAAGCAATAAGGTAGTGGCTTCAGCAAAAAGGTTACTAAGGCATTAGTTGATCATATTTGGGGAAATTTACCTCTCTGAGGCCCTATCTAGTCCATCGTTAACCATATTGTTCAAAGTCCTGAGGAACAGAAGTTAAAAGAAGTTCAAATTAATGGAAACTTAAAGGAAAATCTATGAGGCAAATGGAAAAAGCTCTCAAATATACTACTACTAAAGATAATAAAGCAAAATTGTTCCTTTTTTTTTTTGCTAGTACTACTTTGGCTTTGGATAATAGTGGTTCTGTACTTCAGTTGGGATATATCATTACATCTGTGTATGCCTGTGAATGTGTCAGTGTAAATGATGACAATATTATGGTTTAGACTTCCTTTTATTTTAATTCAAAAACCATTTCTAATTGATGAAATGTGCCTTTATGGTACAGTTCTTTTCAAATACATCAAGCACTGTTTTTGTTGACCCTTGACTTCATGGGCATGTTGGTCTTTGACCCAGAACTGGTAAATGAACCCTGCAGGGAAATCATTAGAGAATTGGAACAATTGTGGTAGTGGGATCAGGGGTCAAACCATTACCTACCCATAGGAACTTCTGTTTAAATTGGACTCTTGCTTTTCTGAAAGCAGGTCATATATTCAGGAAGAATACTGAAGAAGAGTGTAGCATGTGTTCGTGCTAATCTATCAGGATGAGATAGGGCGGTAAGGATCCCAGAGATTGTCTGGATTGTTTTCTTTTATTTCCTTTTTTCTCCTCTGTTGTGACAAGTGGCTTTGGGGTTATTGTCTTGAAGTCCATTTTTTTCAATATAAATATTGTGAAAGTATAACGTAAATGTAAGGGAAGGGCACGAGTTAGAAATGTGCAGCTTGATACATTTCCTCAAGCGAACACACTTGCATCATCAGTACCCAGTTCAGAAGACACCACCTGGACCTCAGAAGCCCTCTCGTGCACCCTCTGCATCATGACTCCATCCATCCCTCAACCCCCCACCAAGGGTAACCACTCTCCTGAATAAAAGTCAGTGATATTTCAGAGAGTCATTGGGTACTAATGGGAAGCCATTCTTTATTTAGTAGTAGTATATTATCTCTCTGCTTAAAAATATTAAAACGTTTTGTGCAAAAACCCCCACAAACCTCATTCAAGCAGTGTGTATCAACATCGGTTTTCACGGCCATGTAGCTGTTAAAAGAAATTTTAGAAGTAACGGGTATCACAGAAGAGAGTATTCTTTCCTTTGCGTTGGAAATTAGTACTCAAAAGTTAGCCTCTAAGAACCAGAACAGAAGGGACATTATAGTTCAGTTCTTTCCAGTTGTGTTTGTAGTATTCTTCCTTACATGATTACTATTTTCTGAGGGTTCTATATAATCTCAAAATTTTAAATTTGTCCTGACAAGTAATGCATATTAGTTTTAAAATATCTTCCATTAGATATCTAAATGAAGGCAGTCTTAATTCTAATGACATTTTTGGGCCAAAACACCATCCTGCTTGCATGATGTTATTATGGTCTTTAACAGGTAGCTTATATCTGGATTCAGGATTGTGGTTTTTTTCCAAAGAATAAATCACATTTAGTCTTCTTGTTGAAAAACTGTTGATGGTATTTTGCTACTTTCTGTTCCAACGGAAAATCTGGAAGCTAATTGCAGTGGGGAAGACTTTCATTTTTTATCAAAGCAAAACTAAGGATTTTTTGCTAGGAGGCAAAGAAGATTCACTGGGATTGTTAAATGATTTTCATTTGAGAAAAAGAGTAAATCTTCTGGAAACACTGGTAGAGTACCATTTTTTTTCTTTTACTGTGGCTTTTTTCTTCTCTTGTCCTTTGTTTGGCATGGGAGTAGGAACCGTAACAAGAAGGAGAAGAACAAGGATCAGAGTAGTGGACATACCATGGGCTTTGAGATCCGAGGACTACACTGGAATCACGGCCCACCTCACCCTCTGAACCTATTGCCTATATTTTTATGTATAAAATGCAGCTGGTCGACCCTACCTAATGAGACTGCTGTCAGGATTAAATGACAAAATGGTTTGGATAAAAAGATAAAATAATAATAGCTATCATTTATTGTACTCTCACTATTTGCCAAGCACTATTCCAAGCGCTTTCTTTTATATCATTATTTAACCACTGAGACCAGTTTGTCCCTGAAGAAATTCAGGCCTCAGAGGAGAGTCTGAGTAATGTATATAAGGCTGAGTGGCTAGTAATTAGCAGAAGAAAGAAGTGAACTAAGTTCAGACCACAAGGACCACGCTTCTGATCCTAGCTGTCAGAGGCTCCTCCTTCGCTGGCTTCTGTGGCATCAGGAGGGGGTCACTGTGACTAAGACCGCACAGCTAGGACTCACTGCTGGCGGGCACAGATAGGGCTGAGGTGCCCTCTGCTGAGGTGCCCTCTGCTGAGAGAGGGGTGCGGCGTTCTTCCACAGAGAGGCACCGTGGTTCCGTGAGGCCGCGTCTGCCCGGAATGCCACTTGTTCCTGCTTCTCACAAAGCTGCTCCCTGGCCTAAATGCATGTGTAGAGTTTTCCCACACTATTGAGCTCAAGAGTGCTAGATTAAAATCTTTAATAATATTATTTGTCACATCTGCCAAAAGTTTTGTCTACTTGTCTGGCTATTTACTTCCCACGTGTAGTCATTGATCCATTCATCCATCAGAAACTCTTCTAACACTTGTCATGCATCTTGTATGTTCTCCTGTTCTCTGTTTAATGTTCCTTTCTCCCTTTTTCTTTGTCCCTCCTTATTCCTCTTTTTCTTCCTGTCTTTGTGTCCTACGGTGTGTCGTTGCGCATCACACATGACCAGCTTTTCCACAGGTACAGTTAATTCCTCTGTTCTCAGGAATTTAAATTCAATCTGTGCTGTATCCCATATGTTGAAGACCTAAAACAATTATAGATACTTCAGAACTCAGAACTCTATAAAATAAACTATTTATTATGTCAAACTGCACTAGGGATCCATTGTAGGGTGAGAACTGTGCTAGATCACAGATGGTATATTTCATGGATAATGATTTCACAAAACAGTCTGTCTTCACAATTTGCTCCTCTTATATTTCCCTCTTGTGAATCCTGTGGGTAGTCATCAGACGAATGAAAAAATCAGATGCTTTATCAGTTTAAGTGATAAAATACACTTACCTTATTGCTGTTTGGATTCCCTCTGAATTTAATCATGAGTTCCTTTGCTGTGTTGGAGGTGGGTGTCCTGCCCCGATCAGGTCACAAGGTAGCGGCTGGGTGGAGTCTGTCTGTGGCCGTGGGAGCTGGCCGTCCTCTGCTGTACCACTTTATGGTCTCTTATTTATGGGCCTGCACGAGACAGCTGTTGTGACTCACCCGCAAGGACATGGAGCGAACACATTTGTAAGTTTGAGAAACCGGAGAACGAGAGAAAACATTGTGTGAGACACACCAAAGGCTAGAAATGAGAAAATAAAAGGTCTGTTTTAAATCACCAAAGGATCTGTTAAAGTGTATCCTGCTATTACACAAATTGGGACATCCTGCTACATGGTTTTGCATGTTCTTCCTTTTATCACTTAGAGTCATGCCCTTATTTACTAAATGAAGTGGGATTTTGAGATAGAGTCACATACCAAGATACACAGTGTAAAACAACAACTATTAGAAAATGCACTTCAGTAGGTCTAGGGGTGCTCTTGTGACCAGCGCATGTTCATGCGCCTCTTCTCTCCCTCTGTCCCTCTCCCCCCTCCTCCCTTCTTCCCCTCTCTCTCCCATCCTCCCTCCTCTTTCCTCTCTCCCTCTTTCTCTCCCTCCCTCTCCTCCCTCTCCCTCCCTCTCTTTCTTTCTCCCT
>NW_023270816.1:1131079-1313776 GCF_011800145.1 Mirounga leonina
TCCCTCCTCCTTTTCCCTCCCTCTCTTTCTTTCCCCCTCCCTGCTCCCTTTCCTTCCCTCCCTCCCTCCCTCTCTCTCTTTGTCCTTTCAGCTCTGGGATGAGGCTGTCAATATTAGTGGTAACATTTTGTTAATAAACATACCTAGAAAACTGCATTCTAATGTAGTCTGTGTCTATAGAACCCGGGCATAGTTTTAATGTAAATAATTTAGTCTCTGGTCTTCAGTTTCACATTCTTAAAACAAAGGACTGGAGTAAGTGTTTACTGTGGCTTTTTTTTTTTTTTTAAGTTCTGAAAACTCTGTACTGTTCCTAACAGTTCCTCGTGTTTCTCTTCCAAAGGAGTCAAACTTTGCTCTCCCCGTATTGTTTGTTTTATAAATATTTATTTATTTAGATATAATTGACTTAGAACATTATATTAGTTTCATGTATGCAACATGATTCAATATTTATATATATTGAAATAATCACAATAAGTCTGATATCTATCACTGTACATTTGTTACACAGTTATTTTTCTTGTGCTGAAAGCTTTAAGATTTATTCTCTTAGCAACTTTGAAATAGAGAGTACTGTTAACCATAGTATATAATATAGTCACCATGCTGTATATTACCTCTCAGTGACTTATTTTATTGCTCTTCCCATGTTTTAATGCTTCTATCACGTTTCTACCTGAAATATTGTGTGTGAGCCCCATTAACAATTTGCTAAACAGTTCTAAGAATTGATGAAATATAGTTTGGTTAATACTAGCATGGATTAGCTGTTGAAGTCTAAAAATAGTCTAAAACTTTTATTTTTTTACATGCTACTCATATTCTACCTGTGTCAGATTTAGGGATCTTATGTTTATTATTTCTTTCTGCTGGCAGAATATTCAGTAGTAAGTTCCTGAGTATCTTTATGGCCTACCATTGTCAACCATGGGCTACCTGGATATAAAGCTGCTAACCAAAAAATGTGCTATGATGTTTGCAGCCTACTGGAGATGTAACAGCACGGATTTCTTGTCTAGGCTACAGTTAATGTAGTTACTTACCGTTTCAGATACGTTCTCGCCAAAGAAAGTAAGACCTGTCTGAGCCTCTTACCATTCTTAGACACTTAAACTCCCCACTTTTCAGCATTTATTCACATTCCTTGTACCAGTAATGTTAGGTTCTTCAAGGGCAATCCCATTTGAATGCTGAGAATATAGACCAATTGCCAGAATCTAAAGCAAACATGGAGACTTTTCTCTGGGAAGAATTCAACATCAGCTTGACACTAATAATCATGAGTGGTGGGTAATGAGAGGCTGCAAGCCAGCGAAAAGTAATTCTGCAAACATACCTTCCATTGTAGCACGTGAGCACTCCTAGCCCAGCTTCTTCGACTGAGTGAGTGACGAACACAAAACCGCATTCCAGCATCCCCGCCTGTGAGAACAGCATTGTTCTGTAAACCGTAATTGGTCACTTAAAGGAGATGATGTGGAACACTGATTATAATTTTTTTAAATTTACAGTTACATTAAAAAGACGCCCAAATTACAAAACTGAAAATCATCTGGGAAACAAAAGGTTCGATTTCTTTTTTTTATGAGGTTTTTTTTTTTTTTTAAGATTTTATTTATTTATTTGACCGAGAGAGACACAGAGAGGGATCACAAGCAGGGGTAGTGGAAGAGGGAGAAGCAGGCTTTCCGTGGAGCAGGGAGCCCGATGCAGGGCTCGATCCCAGGACCCCGAGATCATGACCTGAGCCGAAGGCAGACGCTTAAGGACTGAGCCACCCAGGCGCCCCAAAAGATTCACTTTCTTGATAGAAGATGGCAAGTAGGTCACTAGGTACTTAACTTGGTTCTGCATACATATCAAGCTTAAAGATCAGCTGTTGTGCTCTACGTAAGAAAAAGGGCTAGAAGGAAATATGGCAAAATGTTAGAATTGGGCTAGCTCTGCGTTGTGGCACTACTGAGGATTTTTACTTTCTGTTGTGTTTTCTGTTGTGTTTCTCGTCTTTTTTTTTTTTTAATTATTATGTTATGTTAATCACCATACATTACATCATTGGTTTTCGATGTAGTGATCCATGATTCATTGTTTGCATATAACACCCAGTGCTCCGTGCAGAGCGTGCCCTCTTTAATACCCATCACCAGGCTAACCCATCCTCCCACCCCCTCCCCTCTAGAACCCTCAGTTTGTTTTTCAGAGTCCATCGTCTCTCATGGTTCGTCTCCCCCTCCGATTTCCCCCTCTTCATTCTTCCCCTCCTGCTATCTTCTTCTTCTGTTTTTTTTTTTTTAACATTTAATGTATTATTTGTTTCAGGGGTACAGGTCTGTGATTCAACAGTCTTGCACTATTCACAGTGCTCACCATAGCACATACCCTCCCCAATGTCCATCACCCAGCCACCCCATCCCTCCCACCCCCCACCACTCCAGAATAATGAGCTATATTACTTTAAAATACCAGTTTTGTTTCTCTTTCTTTTTAAAGAAAAAGACGACACTTTAATATATATTTTTCTCGTTGAAGGAAAGTGTATTCTTGTTTTGAGTTACTAGTAAATGGAATCAAGTTTATCAGATCATTTCTCCTTCGAATTAGTATCTGTATTGGGATAATGGGAAGCTTGTTCTCTGCTTTTCTTGGACTAGAAGAATATAAAATTGAGAAAGAATTGAGATTTACATCTCAGTTTTTAAATATTACAGAACTAAATCTTCTGTTCTATTCAGAGGCACTGATAAGAGCTCTAAGAGGTAAATCTGACTTAGGTAACAGGCAATGTCCATCTTTAAAGACCCACTAATACAGTCCTGTTTTTTAATGGCTGAAAATCAACATCCCTCCCTATTGTTAATAGACTTGTACCCCCCTTTTTTTGTTACTAGGTAAAAACTTCAGCAAAATAAAGTTCACACTAAATGTCACTTCGTAATTGCAGTAATGATCCCACAGCTGTGCTTCCCTCAGTTTATAACACATGTCAGCATCAGTTTAGGAGCTCAGCTTCATTTCCTGCCCAGATAGCATTCTGCAGACTGTATTTGTGGTGAGAAAGCAGAGCATCCTGTTGGTCACTGCTGGGGTGCTAAGGCCAGGAGTTACGGTATTGCAGCTCTTGGAAATGCAAGGCCAAGCTCGGCCCTTGGCCCTGATTCTTGTCCTTTATTTATTTACTTGCTTACTTATTTTCTTACTTTTCAAGTATTTTTGTTTGCTGGGTTAAGAACCATTTTATTTATGAGTTTGTGAATTTTCAAGGAGGAACTCTTACACTTAAATGAACCTGTAAGAAGCCCATAGAAAAGCCAGTGCCTGCAGCGCTAATAATGAGAACTGACAAGGCAATCCTGCTGGGTTTATTTATGACCTTCTGCCTTTGTTAGCTCTTGTGAGAAATTCCTTTCTAACCATAACAATATTGTTGGAGTTTGGCACTGTACAGAGAAATCCTACCGAGCCCCGAGGCCCACAAACTGGCACTCATTCAGCTCCTAACAGATTGCGAGGCTTGTTGTAGTTTTACATTTCCTTCACTCCTCTTTTATTTAATTCATAAGTAGTTTTCACCAATTTTTATATACATGGTTTTAAATATATATATATTGCATTTATTCTCAGAACCAAAATCCATTTTTTTCCTTAATACAATGTCATACCTCCTTGAGCATTGAGGAAAATTCAGAAGAGGACAGGCTCCTGGAAGGCAAGAAGAGACAGGTCTGTTCTATACAAGGATGAGTCACAGGAAGTCCTATCACAGTCTACAAACTGATGGACCAGTATGGCGCTCCTCAACAGTCTCATGTGGTTCCTCATTCTGAGAGTTAAAGTGAGCTCAGTAGAACAAATTTACCTCAGGTTATAATTTTATAATACTCTGGCTATTATTTCAACTCCTTTTGGATACTTTAAGAACCTGTTTATTCTTCCTTGTTTGCTTTCTTCCACAATTTCCAAATGAAGTAGGAAATTGAAAAGCATCAATTCACAGAGAGAATTGTGTTAGAAATTGTAATTTTCTTTAGGAGTAAAAGAAAATCAATAATGTAGAACATCTAACTCATAAAAATGAGACCCTTGACAGGAGTTTTCTGTATGGAGTTATGGAGAGCATAGAAGATACATAAGCCCAAAGCAGTGGTATTCAGTATTTCTAATAACTGGTCCTGTTTCTTCAGTTTTGCCAACAATGACAAAATAGCTATTTATATGCTATTTAAAGTATCAAGAGACACGTGACTTCTATATCTTCTGAGAATCTTCAAGTTCAAGATGGCAGTTCTGGGGGGGGATAAGCTCTATAGGACCCATTTAACTAGAAGTGCCTGTGTCTGTATTTGCTGAGAGGGTTGGCTTGTTAGGCTGGGGCCTGCCGTATCAAAAGGCCAAACTATTAAAATCAGTCTTTATATTTTTGCTTTATTCTGCTTACCTATTATCTGATTTTTAAAGTTTCCTTCAGCCATCTTACTCAGCTATGTACAAACAGACTTGCTAATGGAGACCATGAGGAAAATTCTATTAAAAGTCTTAGCCTGATAGGGGCGCCTGGGTGGCTCAGTCAGTTGAGCATCTGACTATTGATTTCAGCTCAGGTCATGATCTCAGGGTTGTGGTATCGAGCCCCACATCGAGCTCCACGTTCAGCACAGAGTCTGCTTGTCCCTCTCCCTCTGCTGCTTCCCTGCTCGTGCTCATGTGTGCCCGTGCTCTCTCTCTCTCTCAAATAAATAAATAAAACCTTAAAAAAAAAATCTGGGGATGCCTGGGTGGCTCAGTCGGTTAAACGTCTGCCTTCAGCTCAGGT
The DNA here is from genome assembly GCF_011800145.1 of Mirounga leonina. Classification (NCBI taxonomy): domain Eukaryota; kingdom Metazoa; phylum Chordata; class Mammalia; order Carnivora; family Phocidae; genus Mirounga; species Mirounga leonina. Next base: position 1,135,893 of record NW_023270816.1, read on the forward strand.
CATGATCCCAGGGTCCTGGGATCGAGTCCCGCATCGGGCTCCCTGCTCCACGGGGAGCCTGCTTCTCCCTCTGCCTCTGTCTCTCTCTCTGTCTCTCATGAATAAATAAATAAAATCTTTAAAAAAAAAAAATCTGAGCCTGACAAAATGTGAAAACTATGCATATGAGCATAATTTATTTGTCCAACTTTGTCTTTCATCTCCTTACCATACACATTTACATTGTCTTCACATCTATTCTGAAAATACTAGTATGATTTCATGCTATACTATTCAGCTGTTACCCATTTTTTGAATGGGCCTTTTTTAAAGTTCATGTGTCATTTGCCTTAGAGTGGGCATAAATTAATACTCTGTTCATTATTGCTGTGGCTCTGTGTGAAAGACTGTTCAAATCTCCAGGGGCCCCTTTTGTTTTGTTTCTTTTGCAAAAAAAAAAGCTTCAGCATTTTTTAAAGTGATATATGCTCAAGTACAAAGAAGAAAGAAAAAACTCTCCCAGATCTGAATACCTAAAATAACCACTGTTAACATTTTATTGAGCATCAGCTGATACCTCTTAGGCATTAAAAAAGGCACACAAGTATATTTTATATGTACACATAAACGCATATATATATTCATATAATAATTTATATTTTTACATCAAATAGATCATGTCTTCTGCTTTTACCTGATTTTACTCAATAGTCTTTCAATAAAAATTATACTTTTAACATATATTTTTAATAATTATTATACATTTTAAATAACCCACTACTAAGTTGACAGTTAAGTGGCTTCTAACTTTTTTGCTATTTTTTTTTTGCTATATCTAGTTTTCTTGTTATTTCTTTTTAAATTTATCCCCACACTATGTGATATAATAAAAATTATGATGGCTAATATTTATTAAATACCTTCTTTATTAAGCTCAATTCTCTCCACATCTTTGAGACAGAAGTCCATTTTATAGATGGTGAAACTGAGGCTTGGGGATGTTAATCCACTTGCCTGGTCTACACCATTAGGAAGTGATGGAGAGAAAAACTAAACCACAGCTTCACGGCCTGGCCCGATTACCTTTTCCAATCCCTTTTTGGCATGCAGTGTTTATCATTGGTAATGCTAGATTTTAAAGTACCAAAGGCTATTTACTTAATATAATATTGATTGTTATCATAACTATTTGCCTGGCACATAATTATCTGGTAAATATTTGTTATAAAGAATAGAAGGATGCATTCATGCCACTATTTACTCATCCTATTTTATAAGTGAGATGATTTTCTAGAAGTCATTTGCAAATTCTTTATCCTGGTCTCAAAATGGGATTTAGATTACAAAGAGTGTTAAGAAAACAAACCGTGTGTCTGAAATGTTGTGTATATTTATATGGTTATGTTGGCATATATGTACACAGCAACTGGTTATTGAGCATATGCTTAATACTTCTTATTCATAATTATATCTGATTGTCACTACAGCATAAGTGATAATTTTCCCTATTTTTGGGATGGTGAATCTGAGGCTCAGTGAGGCTAAATAACTTGCCAGAGATTGGGTGCAAGAAGTGATGGGGCCAGGACTTGATTTCACACTGCTCTTACTCCAGAACTCATGATTTTGACTGCTCAGTTATTACTGTAAACCCACATCCCAGTGAATATTTAGTGAGAACTTGCCTGGTGGTAGCATCGTGCTTGGTGCTTTGGATATAGCAGTTGTTTAACTCTCCCATCAACACCCTGAGGCCGTTACTTTATCATCCCCCCACTACCTACAGAGGAGGGGTGGAAGCTTGTGGGGCTCACTTATGTGCCAGAGTCCTTGGAATTTGGGAAAGAGGGGCTGCATCGGGCTGGGCTGTGTGGTTGCAGAGCCCGGATTCTTTGTAACCACCATGGCCCACATCTGGAAAGATCACTGTTTGATACAATATGAAGCTAAAAAACAAAACAAAACAAAAAACCCAACTAACTAACATCTAATGAATGCCTTTAAAAAGCAAGTTTCATTTGAGGAGGGGAATATGATGTAGAGATTTAGAAGACTTTTCAGGGATCTACAGATTGATGACTAAAGTTTAAGTCCAATTTTATTTCAAAACTTACGATTTACTGGGATAAAAGAGGAATCAGGCAATTGATGGGCTTGCGCGTCAGGTTACTGAAGTCCCCTCCCTGTTCGGAGGTTTTAGAAAGGGAAGGGCATGTGAGTTTTACCCTTCCGCCGTTCAGAATCCTGTGTCTTAATCTGCTCGTGGTGGCTTCGAGGCTGCGAGTAGTGGACTCCAGTGCCCATCAGAGAAAAATCGTCCTTCTCCTCGTGGGCCCTGGGATGCGCTCCAAGTGACAGGACAATTACCCGTAAGTGTGAGGCTCAGGAACACCGTTTGCACACACAGCAGTGGCTCTGTTGAGAGGTCACGGGTTTGAGGGTGCAACACGCCGTCCTTCCAGACCGAATCCAGGCCCTTATTGATGATGACGTTAGTTATTAGCACTAATATCACCGTCATCATTATTGGCATTTGCAGGGTTCTGTCTGAAACCCTGAAGAGGTGTATGACCACCTCCTTCTGAGAGGCAGTTTTACAAGCAATAGGTTATAAAATGGTTATATGCTCTTAGGAAAAATTATCACGTAAAATTGCACTTGAGTGCTAGCACTTGAGGTGTTAAGTGACCGGCTGCCCCTGTACGTAGATGGAAAAGGACTCCTTCTGGAAACCTCTTACCGAAGTGAGTCTGAATCATAACTGAAAATAAGAAAAATTCATGTTTTTAAGTTTGGCTTTTGAGGGAGGTACTGACTGTTGTATTTCATTTTAAAATATAAAAATAACCTCCACAAAACCTTTCCATCTGTAATGTAGTCCAGCTAATCTTGTACAAAGAAAAAAAAAATTCTGGATTCTCTACTTTTTTCCTAAATTAACTCAGAAGTCTTAAAAATAATTTCTGTGAAAATATAAAAATTTCAGCTTTCTTTTATGTTGAAGCCATTAGACTAGTTCTTTCTATTTCTAGTGAGATAATTTTAATGTATCTGTAAATACTGAAGAAATAACTCGTTTGTAGATATTTTGGCATAATTGTTTGAAGAGGAGATAATCATTCAAAGAAGGAAATTGGAATTTGAGCTGATGTGGCCTCAGTATTTATTGCATCATTAATTCTATTTTTAACTTATTCTTTAAAACAGGAGTGATTTGAATCCTGTGTCTAATACATAACTTAGCATCAGGAAATCATCTTCTATTTTAAAGGTGATGCCCTTCACAGTTTCCTTATCATTTGCTTTATTCATTATATTGACCCATTGACAAAATAAACATGATAATCCCCACTCCACGACTGAATAAAAGATTAGGTTGTCTTGCCCACAGCTGATCACTGGTGGCACCCAGCTTCAGACCCCCTTATTACATCTAGCACTTAACTCCTGAAGCAGGGTCATCTCTCTGTGCTAACATTGTGTTGTGATTCTTAAATTGTGAGTCATTATGGGTGGTGGTGTTTTTTTTTTTATCATTCTCCTGTGAGTCACTTTCCAATACTAAAATATTTGTTATAACTTCATTGATAGAAATATCATAGAAAGTCTATATTCATGAACAGAGTGCAGGCGGCCTTGTCTCACTCATTAAAGAGCTTATGTATGATTGATCCATGGCACCTGAGAAATGAAAAACTGCGTCTTCCATACAGAATTTCCCTTCTCTTTTGGTCACTACTTTTGGGGCTTTCATTTTAAAACCCAGTTCCTACCTCTTACTGGATTTGGTTTTAGGGCCTGCAGACCCCCTGTCATTACCCACTGGGATGAGGAAAATGGGGGGAGGAGTGCCTTCCCACCTCTCAGCCACTCCCTGTGACTTCACTGTTCCCTTGCCCTGGACCCCGATCCACACAGTTCAGGCTCTCTCTCCTACGCCTCTGCCTGTGCCCCACAGTCATGGTAGCTCACACTCCCTGGGATCCTACTGCACCCGTCCTTTTACCTACAATTTCTCCTTTAAGGGACGCCTGGGTGACTCAGCTGGTTAAGCATCTGCCTTTGGCTCAGGTCATGATCCCAGCGTCCTGGGATCGAGCCCCGCATCGGGCTCCCTGCTCAACGGGGAGCCTGCCTCTCCCTCTCCCTCTGCCTCTCCCCCTGCTTGTTCTCTCTCTGTCAAATAAATAAATAAAAATCTTAAAAAAAAAAAAATTCTCCTTTAATTCTCACAACAACTCTCTTAGGCAGGTACTAGGATTTTCCCCAGTTTATAGAGAGCAAAGCACAAAAAGGTTAAGTATGGTCATTTAGTAAGTGGCAAAGCTGGGGTTTGAAGTTAAGTCCTCTTGCGCCAGAGTTTCCATTATGGCACATGCTAACAGCTCATTAAAACCCACCCTCAGAAGTTCTGCAGTAGATAAATATGGCTTGGCATCACAGGGGAAGCCGCCGTGCACCCCGTTCTGGTGTCCATGGCAGAGCGGCCTTACTAAGATGGGAATGGATGGCTCTTGGAGGGAAGTTCAGCTTCCCCGAGCAAAGAGTGCAAAGGTCCATTTCCGGATAGACCAGGTTGCTCAGGCTTAGATGCCATCCATGTAGCATGCCGGCTATGGTGAAGGGACGGAGGGAGGACCGTGACATTATTCTACCTTCTCTCTTCTCATCCCATTTCCCTTCTGATCCAACAGCGCTGCTCCCCACTCTCACTGGCTCTTCTGGACTCTGCATTTCCGCTGTCGCATTGATGGTCCCCTACTCTGTTGCCTTGTCTCCTTTGTTGTCCTCTGTTGATTACCTGTTACTGCATTGGGTTTTTGGTTTGCTTTCTATCAACATTGTTTGTGAGCTTCATATTAATATTTTTAACTCTAGCTCATTCAGTCTCACTGCTGTGTAGTATCCCATTTTCTGAATACATCTCTAATTGATATTGCCGGAGAATTAGTTTGTCTCCAGTTTCTGTTGTTACAATACTGAAACGATGTTTCTATGCGTGTATATATCTCCTAATGTACATAGGCCAGAGTACACACTTATTAGCAGACTTCCTGGGTCATTAGATAAATGCACTTTCAGCTTTACAGCGTGCTTACAAATTGTTGTCCAAAGTGGTTATACTAATTTATATTCCCACGAGTTGTGTCTGGAAAAACATAAAGCGCCTATTTTTCTCTCTCCTATGTTTTTTAATTATGAAACCTCAGTTGGAAGTATTACTTCATTTTTTTTTCATTTATCGTTGATAAGAGTATCACTGATTCATCTTATAAAGAAACTTCAGTTACACCAAAACACATATATAAGATAACTGCCTTGGCCATGCAAAAATTAATGGAGATAGGACAGTCCTTCCTTGCAGAAGAATTCCAAATAATAAATGTAGGAGGAACGAAGGAAATAGAAAACCAACATCAGAACACCTTGCTGCAGGCAAGGTCCGCTGATAAATGCTGAAACAGTGGGCAGAACTTTAAGGAGAAATAGGATATTTGCATTGCTTCAAATATATCCCCCCAAACATTTACTTATTCTGTACATTTTTTACATACACCCACAAATTCTTTGATACTCATCTAGGAGGTAGAGCTTAATTCCCCTCCTTTAGGTATGGGCTGGACTTAGGGACTCCCTTCTCGTGAATAGGACATAGAAAGGGGAAAACTAACGTAACTGTGGAGAAATCTGGCAGATGCCACCTTAACCAAGTCATCAATGTTGACATCACCTCTCATAAGTCACGTTTCTGTCATACCCTCATAGGATGCCTCATAAGGGACACTTCACCCTGTGATATTCTCCCCCCAAATCTATAACCTCAGCCTCATCATAAGAAAACACCAACCAAACACAAATGGAAAGATAAATGTGCCTTGGTTACTTAACAATGTTGACATGAGGGAGCCTGGGTGGAGGGCGTATAAGAACGCTCAGCACTCTGCCACTTTCATAGAAGTCTAAAGTCGTTTCAAAATAAAAAGTTTTTGAAAAATCCAGGGAGGGGTTAGAACAAGAACATGTGTTCATATGGTTCATGTGAATAGGGAAAATGTCAAAATGACTAAGTTTTAGTATTGTTGGATAAATAAAACTTCCCTTTATTCCATGTAGACTCAGTACAATTTGTGAGTTGGGTGTTTTTCTGTTTGGTTTTTTTTTTTTTTAAGTTGCTAATTTATTTGCATTCCTATAGGTCTTACTATTTTAAAGTATTTCATTGCTATGTACTGAAGAAATAAATGTCTCCTGAGCGTTCATGCCTTTTTGTTTTTAAGTTTTATTTTCAGAATTTCGACGTGCTAAGCATTGTACTTCTAAGATAAACAGTAGTTTTTTACCATGAGAGACGCAAAAGGTGGTGTTGATTGCTTTTCTGTTATAAAGATTTATGACATGCTTTCAGCAATAAAAACTGGTATCAGTAGACAGACTCTAAATTTTACATATTTTCAGATCTTGTTAGTTTGTCAATTTGCTTTCAAAGCACATGGGTCATTCATACCTTCCAGTCTCATACCTGACATATTGATATTTGTAAAGCACAAACCCATAAACCCGTGTCCCTCGTCCTGCGTGTAAATAGCTGAAACTGCCCCCCCCCCCCCCCGTTATAACTACGTGTCTTAGGACTTGCCACCAATGGTTTTGGAGGAGGATATGTAAAAAATAGAATCTGTTAAAGCCAGATGTTACTCATTAATTATATTTGAAGCAATGCAAATATCCTATTTCTCCTTAAAGTTCTGCCCACTATTTCAGCATTTTAGACACTGCTGTGCTGTTTTAAGGGTCAGGTGTATATATTTCAACTCATTTGTCCATTGATTCTTACACAGAACTGAAATGAGTGGGGCAGCTGTGTAGACTCCCCAGGATTCCTGCAGTCTAGGAAACACACCCCTGTCTAACCTGGACTCTAGTGATGGAGGCACTTGCTGTCATTGCTGTTGTTCCTTCATTTGTTAAATTTTATATAATGCTAAAATATATAGATCTTGAAAAACCTTTCTACAAATTTCTCTTAGTGGTACCTATAATTTTAGTCATGTTCTGAAAGCATTCTTTGTTCATAAACACTTGAAAACGTGATTTTTTTTTTCTTTAAAATGTTCTAACATTTCTTTCCATTCCTTTTCCTTCTCTGATAATGTGAGAAGTCACCTGTTAGACCTCCATTGGCTCCCTGGCTCCTAAAAAGTGCAAACACGTGTGGCTTGGTGTCAGCGGACAGAGGTGGCTCACAGCTGGCCTCATCCTCCCCCTTCACTCAGCCTCTATTTCTCAGCTTCCTGGCGCCCTTCTCCTCTCTGCTCCACGATGGCGTCCCTCCCAGAGCTCTTGCCTTCCACATTGTTCTCTCTGCTTCCAGTCTCCTGCCCACCACTCATCCAGAGGGTGCGCGTTCGCTCCTGGTCTGGACCGTCTCAGACAGCAGCCCCTGGGCCACCGTGCGCAGGCTGAGGACACCTGTTCTGTGTTCCACTCTCTTGCTGATGCACCTCTCCATCACAGAAGTCCTTCCTTCCTTGAGAATTCATCTCTTTAGCTGTCTGTCGCTCTTCATTGAGACTCCATGAGAAAGGGACATTTAAGTGTATAGGATCACGGGATAGGCCAGCATTTAAATATCAAATGTCATTCATATGTACAAACTGCCTTCTACCTTTTTCCCCATCTCCTCGCACCCACCTGTCCCCACAGCTTCATCTGCAGACCTTAGATAGGGCAGGCCGCAGTACAGAATCTCTCCCCAAATTAGTCATTATCCTCACTTTATTACGTAGTTTTAACTTCACCGGTGGTCTGTCATTTGTATTAATAAGCGTCTTTAAGATGCCATTGCTCTCAGAATAACCAAGGGCCTGCATTTATTCACACGTGAGGCTTGTTTAGTGTTTTCAGCACTGACTTGGGCTTTGGCTTGAGGTTAGGAGGGGTCTGGAGGCTCTTGGCTGTGTTGGACAGTGAAATCAGTTAAAAAACATTTTGGTAGGAACAAGAGATTGGGAGCTAGTAAGATGCTATAGATTCATCATATAAGAAAATAATACATAATTTCTCTGGTGCTTAAAAGATGGTAAATCAGTGGTAGTAACAGTTGCTGTTACTAAAAAGTCGCGATGGTTATGTTCATTATCATTATCATTTGTGAGCACAGTCCTAGTAGTGTAGCCAAGCAGGGTGATGTTATTTCCAGATGACAGTAGATCCCAAATTCCATAGAGTGAAAAGAAAACCATAAATACATTTTCTTACCAAATAATTTTTAAGTTCAAGACTGCCCATACTGTGTTAAAGGGTCTGCTTGTTGTTCTTCCTAGCCTACACAACATCTTGAGACTGTTGTTAATAGTGGAAGAACAGAGAATCTCCCTGGGCAGAGTTCAGAAACTGAGAATAATTTAGGATCCCCTTGGGGCTTCTGCAATGGAAAAAAATTCCCTTCCATGATGCATACTTCATACTTACATTGTTTACCACGTCTAAATTTAGAATGGCAGCACATTTCATATCAGGAGTTCTAACCCAAGGACCTTTGAGGCTAGCTTCTATTTTAGGTGCTGATTTTTAAAAATCAAAGGAAATATAACCATATTAACAACTTTTGCTTATGATACTATGCTTAACTCTGAATCCTGCTTTTGTGAAGTATCAGTTTAGTTGATTACCCTATAAATGTCCCATTAAAATGAGAGTTACCCATAATGGAATCTTGGCTTGAGAAAAGGAAAGCGGTTCTTGGCTATGTCATTACAATGAATTTTGACTCATGAATTTTCTTTGCATTTATCCTTGGCTTTGGCTAGGGGTTTGTCATTTTTGGAGCTTGTGACTATGTTTAAATTAACATCAAACACTTTTTTTTTTCCAGTTGGCCTCGTACATCTTAAGGCTATGTGTTGTATATATTGTCACATACAATGAAGAGATAAATATTTGTTATTTGGACATGTTTAAATAGAAAGTGATATATATAACTTGGAAAGAAGATGCTTTTAGAGCCTAAAAATTACTGCTTTGAAGGATTTTTTTTTCATAGATTCTGTTTTTCTGTGCCTTTGCATTTTTTTATTCATTTAGACAGGAAGCCTAAGCTTTTAACTCATTTGCTGTCTAGACAAATGAAAGCAGCAGGGACTTTGGTGGGTTGCACACGGGTTTGTGCTGAGAAGAAAACTGCTAACATCATAGAGAGTGAACAGAGGCACTGTGAGGTTTTTCCTTTTGTGTGTACGTCGGTCCAATTATTGACTCAATTCTAATATCAATTTCAAGGTGTGTTTGTATCACATGTCCAAAATGATAGTTCTAAAATAAAGTTGGAAGGTATGAAGTGATTTCACAGTGTGTGAAGTATCAGTTTGTAAAAAACTAAGCAATCTAATGAGGCTGGGGGTGGCTAGCCTCAGGGATGCTAATTGGAAACAGAGGGCTGAGAATTCGTTGCTAAATTTTAATAGTGAAGTCAGTAGTTTTCACTAGAGCATTTATGGTAAATATTTAGAAAGATTTGCATGTGCTAGCTTACTTTGTATGGTGTTTGCAGCTGTATTTTACCACAGAGCATATAAATTCAGTGACATTCGCCAGAGACCAGTGAAACCCATCCTCTCTTTAACACCACACCTGGCAGAAGGAATCACACAGCCCTTAAGAAAGTTAGGGTCTAGTTGGAGAGAGAAAAAGAAAAAAATGCATGCCTGAATTTTATACTCAATATTCTAAAAAGGAGAAGAGACACTATTCCTGCTTTTGAAGATGACTGAGAGACTTTTTAAAAGACCATTGAACTGGCATTTTAACCTGTGCGTCAAACCCATGGGAAGTCACAGTGAGAAATCATTAACTGTACCCTATTAAAATCCTTAAACAAGAGACCTGAACTAGTCTCATTGATTGAAATATCTTCTCTGTTTCTAATTCAGTGTTTATCCTCGTGCTCTCTTGGGGCACTTCTGAGCAAGAGATGCCCAAATGTGTGCGCTCCTCTCCAGTTCTCTATCAGATGCTGATCTGATGCTATCAACTAATTGTATTGAGGACCACAGCTTAGAGGATTTTGGAGTTGATTCGCTTTTTTTAAAACCCGCTTATTTAATTAAACAAGGGAGTAAGATTTTCTGACTTATTCCCAGGTCTTTGAGACAGTAAGATAAGACATCACCAGGATTGATGGAATTTATCCTTGAGTCAGCTACTACCTTCCTAGATAAATTGAATTCCATCAAAGCCAAAGATGACTCTTGATGTAGTAAGTCATAATATACTAACAGTATTTTTAGGAAGGATCATAGATAATACGTAGACCTGAGAGAGAATATTTATAATGTTGTAGGTCTGTTTTGCATTTATGTAGATCTCTAAAAATTCTTCCTGTGCTCCTCCTTCATGGCATGTTCCCATATCCATCACTGCCCTGTCACCGCCCTTCCCCACCCTGTCCCATTGTATTGAATCAGGAACATATTTGTGCTCTGTGTTAATTCATAAGTGTTTCTCTTGTCAGAGTCTTGATAGGATTGTTATTGCTCCCTGGTGGCATTTATTCCAAGTGCAGTGAAATCTCTTGTACTTGTCACTTGGATTAGAATGAAAATTTTACATGGACAGAGGGTGCAGAGATGATGGTTTACAGAGGGAAAGTCTTTGCAGGGAACTTTCACTTAAATTAAATTTTAAAGCAAAACAAGCTTTTCTTTTTTAAGGCATTGATTTTCTAAAAAATAAATTAACCATCGACAGTAGAAGTTATATTATTTTTGGTGTGCTGGAAAGTAGTCAATATCCTGAGTGATGTCAGATACTGAAAACCCAACTCGAGAGTAAGATTTTACCAACTAAGGCTGTCCTGGCAAAATCCTGAATTTACTCTGTAGGAGCCCATGAAGTCATTACCTCACCCGTCACTCCCCTCCATACAAAGGAAAGATGCCGGGAATGCGGTGGGGCAGGGGGACTCCGGCCCCTTCAAAGAGTCCTCCCTGCCATTACCTTACCTGCCAGCTTCCCAGCAAGATAAATGGAAGCACTGTAGCTTGAAGGTGCCTTGGTTAGAATGAGATGCAGTAAGGTCTCTCTGTTCTTTCCAGACATCATAGATCTGATAGTACTTAAAAGGAAGAATAGAGTTGGTGCCCTGCTGACTAAATTGTCCTCCAGAGGAGTATTAGTTACAGAGCTTCTTTGTTAACTAGGCTGAATGTTTAAACCACTGTTGAACTTCTTTTATTAGCATGTTTTAAGATAGCTATACATATGGATACCCTAAGCGTCTGCAGGGTGGGAATATTTCTCTATAATTTACATATAAAAGTTACGTGTATGTATAATAGTAATATAGAAATTATATCTTTTTATTACTCTTCTGTTACACTGAGGTCTAGTCAGCCCTGAAATTCTGATGACATGTGAGCACTGAGAAAGTCACCGTTTTTATATTTTTCTCTTGGTATTTCCTCGATCAGCTTGTTGAATAACAGAAATGTTTTTCATGCTTTTGCAGCTTGACTGAAGCCTTCTTAACACCCATCCATGTCACTTGTTCAGCCATAACTTGGAATTTTAAGGGAGGACAGGGAAGGAATTTATAGGTCGTGTGGAGAATTTTACAAATTTCCAAGTAACAATTTGGGGTGTTTTTTTTTTTTATGAAGAAAGATTTGCATAAGATTATTTAACTTCAAATAATGATGTTTTTAAAAATCAAATCTATGTCAAGTCTTTTCTATGTTTAATCCCATATGTAGTATAATAAAAGAGAATGGTTTTATATCTAGTTATCTACCGTTTTCTTTTTCTCCAAAGAAGCATCAAATCCTATTCTCCCCGCCCCTCCCCGCCCCAACTGATTTTGTCTGATTGACCCTTTGTTTATTAGTGATACACATTCATGAGGTATTAAGGGAGTGCGTCTACACCTGGAGCCCACCAGCCATCCTCACTGGGGGCCTCCCTGGGTGATTCGGATACCTGCAGAGAGAGCATGGCTCTCTCTCTGGCTCCCATTCAGTGTTTCCCCGGTGGATGCAGCCGTGCGGCCAGCGCCTGTTCTTGGAGAAGCGCCGACAGGTCCTGCCGGGCAGTGTGTCACCACGAACTTCAGCTGGGGCCTGTCTCTCTCTCTTTACCCCAAGGGAGAGGCAGCGGCCGTAGAGGCTATACCAGGAATCCCGCCGCTCTCTGAATCGGGGGTTGGCACACTTTTCCTGAAAGGGCCCCATGGTAAATATTTTAGGCTTTGCGGGCCACGGGGTCTCTGTAGCAGCCATGGGCCACACATAAAGGAATGGCGGGGACAGTGTTCCAGTAAAACCTTACAGACACTGAAATTTGAATTGCAAGTATTTTTCATAGATCACAAAGCATTGCTCTTGATTTTTTTTTTTTCAGTCGTTTAAAAACATTCAGCTGGTGGCAAAGCAAAAATAGGCAGGGTCCAGTTTGAGCCCCCAGCCAGAGGCTGCAATGCTTTGAAGAGCCCCTCTGGGGGTCCCTCCGCTCTTCTGTGAATTGGTTACATCAAGTTAGGAAGGGAGGGACTTAAAGAACCATCCAGGACTCCAACCACTCTTCCCCACCCCGGCACCCATCCTCTCTCTGAGGCTGTGCACGTGAGGAGTCAGCCGTTGGCCTGGGGAGGGAGGGAGGGAGGGACCGATGGAACTTGCCCTGTTTTCTCTTTCAGCAAGTCAGTGTGTATGCACATGTACACTCTGCTGGCTTCAGTGTTGTTTCTAGAAAATCAGATACTTGCCTTGATTTCTGAAGTGTGAGTATTTTCTCCATTGTATGTAGCATGTCACTTGCTTAATAACCTTCCTGTGTTTCTGACCCTGCTTCGCAAAAGCTGTGTTCAGTTCAAAGAGTCTGAATCGAACTGTTGTTGAACCCAGTAGTCAAGTCAAATACAGTGTTTTCGCAGCTGAATATGTGCAAAATCATGCAACTTGTGTGCCCTGGGTAGAAATGTTTACTTTTTTCCTCTGGATTCTGAAAATACGATTCCGTTTGCCCCATTTCATTTTGGAAATTTAATGATACTTTCTCAAGTGGTGATGTGTTCAATCTACACTGTGACTATTATGTTTGTTATTCATAAGCATGGTTATATGACGTTGAAGAGTACTCTCTACTTAGATGTTATTCTTCTTAGCATAAGAAATTTTTGTTTTTCCGTAACATTCATTTTTATGAGGCTTTCATAGCTATTTAGAAGGTATTTTTTAATCATTGGCAATTTTGCTATTAAAAAAAAGAGAAGTTAATTATATGATATAGCAGATGGTTAACAGATAAACTTTCCAGGAGACTGGGATCCTCATCCTGAGTTTGCTTTTTGACATTTGGGGGGACCCTGAAGAGCTATAATCAGCTGTGCTTTACCTGCTCCCTTTTGTATTTGCTGGTCTAGATTCATTCTTCAGATCCTAAGCATCCACCTCCACCAGTTTTCCAAGCCCTAGTTTTAGACGTCCCTGTAGTAAGCAGTGAGGTAAAATTAATAAAGTTGAATGAGTCGAGGGTATAAATTAGAATTGAATATGCTTTGTAGACTGTAGCATCATCCAGCATTTCTGATCCCGTTCTGTAGCATTTAGTCCTAGATCATCAAGACACGTAATTGTATACCACACCGCAGCCCTGAGAGCCCAGTCGCACCAGCTCTGTGCCCTGCCTCGGTCTGCAGACTCTTGTGACCTGGGATCACAGGCCGGCCCTGGCCGACTGAGCACCTGCTGGGTGAGCGGGACTGCGGGTCTGTACAGTGGGACTGAGCGCCATTCTGGGCCCTGGTGCCACGGCGGTGAGGAAGGCCAGACTAAAGTCTCTCCTCCTTTCAGTCTGACGAGGGTGCAGAAGCCTGTTTTTCTCCTCTTTCCCTCAGCCTCCCTTCGTCCCCTTTAGCAGATGGTTCTGTCCTCAGTGGGGTCACCTTCGACCATAACTGACTAGCTGAGCTTCAGTTTCTGTATCTGTCAAACGGTGATTTTAAAAACTGCCTTAGAGGGTATTAGGAACAAATTAGTTGGCACTAAAAATTGTTTCTTTAGCTTAAAATTGTTATAAAAAAATAAGGTATAACATTAGGACTCGTTTCTGCCAACATAACCTCAAAGGGGTTTATATTCACATTATCATTCAGAAACACACATACTACTATTTTATTATAATGGCACTTACAGTTACTTAGAATGCAAGAATTTCTCACCACAAGGTTTGGTTAAAATTTTGCTGTTCTGTGGGGCGCCTGGGTGCCTCAGTCGGTTGAGCACCCAACTCCTGATTTTGTCTCAGGGTCGTGGGTCCCACATTGGGCTGCATGCTCGGTGCAGAGTCTGCTTAAGATTCCCTCTCTCCTTCTGCCCCTCCCCCTGCTCACATACACACGCATATGTGCACTCTCTCGAATAAATAAATAAATAATTGCTCTTCCATTAGAGTATTATAGTTTGAAATTCAAACAGTCCTTCAGTGTTGACTCTAAATAGAAGGATCCGGAACAGTAGTTTTCAGTGCTGAAGCCAGCATTCCATTCAGATGGTAAGTCACCACCTCAAGTGCTGTTTCCTGTGACTCCTTGAACGTGTGTGTTGGACTAGGCGCTGGCAGCTTGAAGGAAAGCTGTCAGATGGCTTTATGAAAGAGAGGTACAACTGTATTTACTTTTGGGGGCTGGAACAGATCTTAGGGTTCAACTCACGAGAGAGCTCCTGGAAGTCTTCTAATAACAAGTGGCCACACTCTGAATTTTGGGAATTATCTAAGAAAAACTGTCTCTGAAAGGGACACTGTTAGGATTTTTAAATCATTTTTTGGTCAGGTATGGGTCCGAGTGTGTTACTCCATAAATATATGGTGTTTCTTTCTTTCTTTCTCAGGACCTGTCTGGCTCCATCGATGACCTCCCCACGGGAACGGAGGCAACTCTGAGCTCAGCAGTCAGTGCGTCTGGGTCCACGAGCAGCCAAGGGGATCAGAGCAACCCAGCTCAGTCACCTTTCTCTCCGCACGCATCCCCCCATCTCTCCAGCATCCCTGGGGGCCCATCGCCTTCTCCTGTCGGCTCTCCTGTGGGCAGCAACCAGTCGCGATCTGGCCCGATTTCTCCTGCAAGTATTCCAGGTATTCATTTCTCAGTAACTACTATTTTACTCTGTAGTCAAGACAGACCTAGTGTTCATCGAGAGCAACATGCACGCCACTGCTTTCTTACTGTTGAAAAACCTGGTGATGTGAATTGTCACCAAAGCATTTGAGAGTTCCAGTTCCTAAAGATACTCAACTAATGAATATAAATACTCAATAAAATCACCAATTACTTTAATATTTTTGGCTTGGTCATTCACCTCATGCTAGAAAATTATTTATTCTTAGCGAATTTTGTAGTGCTTCTGTTCACTAAGGTGCTCTGTTGGTAAGTGCCACCAAGGTGAGACTGTGTGCAAGGATTGGCCTTAGTTTGTATGGTTCTGTTTAATTTATGCCAGGACGGATATTGTGTAGCCCATGTTTCGTGTTTACACTCACCTGTGTTTTACTTGGCCCGCACACATTCGGGTCCTTGTTACTGATAGAAACGGACCTTCTGATTTTGATACGAGGAGTTCATGTTCCAGTTAACTCTTGCATTCGTATTTCAGTGGTCTTACTGCTTCTGTATCTTCTGCTTCTTTATTGTGTACGTAGGCTTATTTGTCTGTCACGTCCAGCTTTCTTATGTCAGCATCACCCATTTCTTGTATCAGCAAACTAAATGTAATTTTTTTCCCTTGTAACTTTTGCGAGCACAATCTAGGTGGCTGCTAGAAAGTGCCTCTTACGAACCTATTAGAACTATATTAAATTGCTGATAAATTTTCTAATAGTTTACTCTGTTCTCTTGAAAGCATGGATGGTAGTTTTATCCCTTCTTACCATTTTATTTCTTTTATATTTAAAAAAAGCTCATGATGGAATGTTTTATATATAAACATACATATAAATGTATAGAACATGCTAATCGTGAGACATAACTATCAAAGAATACTCATGAACCCACCATCCAGTTTAAGAATTGGAGTATCACCAATGTTGTGTGTCTACCTGTGTGTTCCTCCCTTCTCTTCAGGCCTCTTCCTCTCCCCTGCCCCAAATACTCTCTGAATATTTTTTAATGGTTCCTTTTGGGGTTTTTTGAAGAATTTTATTGCAAAAATTCATAGAGTATATATCATTAGTTTTGTTTAGTTTTGAGATTTATAGAAATGTATTTATAGAAACATACTTAGAATGACTGTATCATTTTTCAGCCGAGCTGAGACACTTTGGGGGCAGGAAGGGTTGCTATTAATAATTACAAGACAATAGGCATAAACTAGGAAGGTTCTTGGCACAACAGGAAATGTGGTTACCCCATTTGTACTGTACTGTAAATGGTCTCCTAGAATTTACTTATTTAACTAAATATTCTGTTTCTAAGATTCATCCATATTTTAGAAAACAGCTATAATTTCGCACATTTTGATGAAGGCATTTTGATGTTAACCTTTCTTTCAAAAAGAATCTCTGTCCTCACAGAGATTATAGTAAAACCTGGATTTATCTGCTTTTAACATTTTTAAAGCTACGAATACTCTATGTTTGAGAATTCCTTAGGCAATTTTTGGTTATGAGATGGTCTTTGAAGCATTACTTGCCTCAACATTGGAAAGTCACACGTAAAATACTGTATTTGTCGAGCAAGAACGCGCTGCTTTCTAAATTGGATCAAAAGGACTTTTCTTAATAACTTCGAGGAAGACTTTTCTGAGATATAAAGATATTGTAGTTTTTCATTTAAAATTCCTGACGCAGGTAATTCACAATCTGATGATTTGCGTACCTACGTTTTATCATTCCGATGGGGATTCTGAGGCTTCCTCCTCACTGTTTGGATTTTGATGTGGTGTAGAACACATCCCCCAAGAAACGAGCTCGCTTGGGACACATGATAGCGCAGATTGTGGAGGAGGTAGCTCAGCAGGGGCACTGGCTTCAGCGTCTGCTGCTTCGTTCACTCATGCGCAGGGTTAAGTTGGTCAGCGGATGACGCTTCTGATGACCCATTAGCCCCATCTCAACAAGTCACGCCAGGCGGGGGCCTGGATAGGATTCTCTCCGCCTGCTTCCTGGGAAAGGAAGTTTTTAGTAGAAAGCTCTCAGGTTTCTTGGAAATGTTGTTTAAAGCATCCAGTTCGTTTTTAAACTTGGGTCCAAAATGCAAACTGCTCGGGGCCTCCATTTTCATTTCACCGCACACTTCCAGGCCGCTCCTCTGCATTGCCTGGTTCAGGGAAGAGATGCCACAGTAGAGGTTCCATCTGGGGGGAGGAAGGCTCTTCCAGTAGATCCGTAACCACGTTTGCTGAGGGCAATGCGGTACAGAGTCGTGGAATTGTATACAGCACGGCAAATGGAATGTCTCTTTCATGTTCATGTTACTGTAAGAGGAATAACCTCCTGGGAAATCTGGTCGGCAGTTTTGACACCTGTTCCCTGTTCTCCTGGCTGGAATCACAGATTACATTTCAGCGGGATGGACTTTTATAATCATCTGACATCACCTCCTCATTTTACTGGCGCTTCCTGGTTGTGTAACCTTGGACAGGCCTCTAAGCCTCTCAGCCTCAGTTTCTGCATTTGTAAAGATAATAACTGTATCTCTTAGGGTTCCTGTAAAGTTCAAATGTGTTAATGCACATGAGGCAGGTACAGGGTCAGCACTCAGTGCATGTGAACTCTTGTTGCGTACGGTTATTATTACCTGAGACCTGGAGGCTTGCCCCCGTGATTACCGCCCAGACCAGCACAGTTGGTTTGGGCAGCGAGTCTTCTGATTCTTAATCCAGCGGTGTTCTTGTTCAGTTCAGAAGACACGCATGTCAAGTTTCCAGTGATGACTTGCTGGGTTTACTGAGGTCACTCAGTAGGACTGCCTTCAAGCGAGCCATGAAAGCATAATGTATTTTCACGAAGTTGAATCCATGTTTCTTCTAACTGGAAAAAAAAAAAAATGATAAGTTAGTGGTTGATCTTCTTGGGGATTGGGTCTGAGAAGGCCAAGAGGAGACCAGAAGACAAGGGGAAAACAAGAATCCATACCCTTGCTTCATTTAGATCCTAGGCAAATTGATTGTTGTGTAATGTGATGGGCAGTCAGTCTCACATAAAATTTAACACTAGAGGTAGTTTAAAATCCAGGGTTATTTCTCATACTTTTGCATGTATCGAGACAGCATCAACTAACTGGTCAGTACACCCTCTTAGCGGCCAGGTGCAGTCAAGCAGGTTGCTCATGGACAAGGACATGGGCCGGAGGGGTAAATGAGAGTGAAATTCAGGCTGCTCTCCTTGGGAAGGGGCACCCTTTTTTAATTCATACAGAGGAGCCACACATCTATCTTGCCCTGGACCTCTTGGTGGTCATCCTCCATGGCTTGCGTCCAGATACTACCTGTTTCTCCTCCTCTGTTCCCAAAGCTAAGCCCAGGGACGTTCAAACATCGGTTTTTGATAGATGTTCATCACAAACCTTGTATGTTGTTATCTGAAGGGGATTTGTTAAAAATCATGAAGGTTTTTGTTTGAAAAAAATTTTGGTCTTCTCTTTCCCTTCACCTAGCCTATATGCTCTTGTTTTTTTTCTTTTTTCAATGGATTTGTGTGAACTTGGTCATAGGTAATAAAACCACGTTTTAGAGATGGTCATAAAGTTGATTGTTCCTTTTTTATTTAACCAAATGCAAAGACACCTTCCCTTAGAGAATCATTAGGCCCATTTAGTAGTCTCACCTTCTCCTGTTCCCATCCCTAGTCCTCATGTTGAAGTTTTGTGAATCCATCCATTAGATCCTAAGCCCGATGTACGGTCTAACGCCATTTGCTTCTGAGTCTGTCCTGGTGTAGTACGGATATCAGGTGGCGATGGCCTGGTGTCCCACCCAGGGCAGGAGACTCCCGACTGCTGCTTTGGGAATGTGTGGTTGGACTTGCCGCCCCCCCCCTTTTTTTTCTGTAATACTGTGCTTTCTTTCTCCCTGTTCCCTCCTCTCGTTGCCAGCACTAACTTGTTTCTTCTGACCTCGCTTCTCTTCCATTACCTCCTGCTCTAGATTGCTCCTGCCTCTCTCCGTGTGTCACAGATTGACTCTTTCAATCATTGTCTCCGGCAAGTCATTGTTAAAACGCGCAGCTGGTGTGTAGCCGATAGCCGCGGTGGGGTAAAGCCAAACTGTCGTGGGGCTTCTTCCTACTGTTGCCTCCCAGGGTTTGTGAAAAAAAGAACAATCATTTTTCTCCATCTCTGTCCTGGTAAATGAAATTGACAGCTAATGAGAACTATTACAGAGGTAGATAAACAAAAGCCCAGGAAAGCATCCCAAATGGCTGAATCTGCTTCTTGCCTGTTAAACCATTTCTCCACCCACTGCACATTTGCCCTCCTGTCCTGTTGCCTCCCAAACATTGTGAGTGTCATGGGGACGGCTGCTGTGATACATGCTGGCACCGCATCGGCCCTGGCACTGCCCTCGCTCAGTGGGGCTTTTCCTTCCTGCGTTCTTTTGAAAAGCAGGATGGAGATTTTCTATGGTAAGTAGCCACATGGATTCTCCCTTTGTTTGCACATTCCTGGGCTCCAGCCCTGCGGCAGTCGGCAGTCCGTAGTCAGAAGTTAAGGGTTTCAGCCCCGTCGTTCAATGTAAACAAGCATTGGAGAACCAAAATGTGTACGTTGTACGTTTCCCCCAGTGCCATGATACGTTTCCTTGTTTCTCCTTTTTGTTTTCATTTCTCACTCCTCTTTATATTGGTGTATTTATATTTAGAGACAGAAATGAAGTATCTTCATCTTTCTAATTGGTAGTGCGCATGTATATACACATTTAAATCAGGCAAATCTCACGTCGGGTGCAATTGATTTGAAAGGTCTGATGTTAGACATGTGGTTTCCCTTCTAATAAATGATCCCGTTGTACTTTTGCTGCTTACTGGCTCACATCCTAGAGTTATTTGCCTTGGTTTTAGGAAAATAAACGATTGGGTCTTGCATGTATTGTGTAGGTCTGACACGGGGCCTCATTCGTCCCCACACGTAGCAAAGCTGACACAGCACAACATCAGAATGCGTAGCTGTTGCCAGAAGATTTAGTGGGTGTTAATTTCACTTGTCTTGCCTCCAGAGCCAACCATGCCGTTTACTAACAAAGCAAAAATGTAAATAAGCCCAACTTTTTTTAAATTTTTATTTTATTGGCCAAAGGCTTTTGTCAGCTTTTTCCTCCATGTGCTGGAAGCAGCAACAGTGTTAAATATTAAGAAGGGTGAGCATACAGTGGAGAGTGGTGATGGGCAGGCAGGAATTAACTGTTCATAGCCTGATAAACATTTTTGTTTATAAAAACTTTAAATGTTCAGACTGCTGAGAATATTCATTGGTTTTGTTAACAGAGCTCTAAGGATAGGAACTGTAAATCCCTGAATAGATTTTCTCCCTTTTTTTTTTTTTAGCACTTGGCATCTGCACCAAGTCCAATTTTAGGTGGAGTTAAGACCCTTTCATCTGACAGCAGAAGGGCTATTGATTATAATAGGCTAGGACCAAAGATACAAATCTAGGTATTCATGTTGGCGTCATGATGAATAAATGTTTGTTTTTCATGGTCATTCCTTCTGGCTTCGTCCTGGATCTTTATTATAAGACTAATCAAAGACCCCATCCTCCTGGCGGTCGTCAACAGAGATAAAGTTTCATCAAATATGAAAGTAAAATTCTTTCTTTTTGAGTTTTATGTGCCTTGCTGTTTGAGGTCTCGCCTCTCACATCGCCCTTTCCAGCTTGACTGCCGGCCAGAGGAGAGCGAGAGAGAGAGAGAGAGAGAGAGAGCGGGCTCGCGCGCATGAGAGGCTGTGGGTCAGGGCGGTTTAAGAGCTGAGAGACCGTGAAGGAGGAGGGTGAGGTGGACCGAAGTCTTTCATTAATCTTTCAAGAGCGGTCCTCATCGCTCCGATCTTTTGCTATTCATGCCTCCCTCCTCTGGAAGCTCTCCTTTCCCTCCCTCTGCAGTTCGCTGGAGCATTTCCGCGGGTGCACACACACACACACAGCTGCTTCCGGGGAGCCTCCTCCAGGCGCACACACCCCTCCCCGCAACACACACTCCGTGCCCCTTGACCTGTGCAGACTCACACCCGGCAGATACCTTCAGTTGCTGTCCTTCGAAAAGGATCACAGGTTTTAAGAGCCTGTAGAATCGGTTTGCCAGAGATCACCCTTCCACTCTCTTAAAGCACCAGTTACTTTACAGTTAAGCCTGATTTCTCTGAAGCATTATCATGTCAGTTCCTGGATGGTGAGTGATGCATCCAGCATACCCAACCAGTCCTAATGAATTTGTACCCCTCAGGAAAATCTCAGATACTAAAAGAATGAATTCCAAAAAAGGTGGCACATATTCGATTAAATATGGAAAATGACTCTTTTAGGGCAGCACTGTGGTATATCCTATGTAAGTGCTCACCTGCTTCTACCCTCCACTAAGCCAAGTGAGAGCTAGGATGTCTGTGGGAGCTGATAGAGCTGCAGATACAAACAAGAAGACACTCTGGTCAAAAAACTAATTTTCTTGCTTAATTTGACATTCAGACAAGCGGATTCTGGAAGGATGCTATAATGGGAAGGAGAAAAATGAATTGCATTTAGGAGTTAGTCATAGGCTGGAGTGAACAGGAAGGATTTTAGTGAGAGGAAATGATAGTTCCTGCTCTAATTTGTCAAGATTAGTACCTACAAAATGAACACCAGAGGGTGCAAGCCGTATCTCTTGATTTTTTTTTTTTTTAATCCATTCCCCTTGGATTTTTAGAACTCTTAGGGCTGAAAGCCTAACCCATCCTACATAAAGAAAATTTCCACTTTTTAGTTTATCTTTGCTTAAAATGCAGGGTAAAATTCTGAATTTCTTTCACTCTGTGTGAGTGGTTCTAACCCAGTTTCCTGTCATGGTCCCATCAGGAGCATCTGCCTCGGAGCTGTCACTGCAGGGAGTGACACATTTTTTACTTGAAAGTGCACAGTCACCCTACCTGGTAATCTTATTTTAAAACATCTATCAAGTGCCCCGTTTTGGCTTCTCTCGAAGTAGAAATCCTCCAACAGCTTGTTGCAAGGAAGATGCATGCTGCTTATTGGCAAGCTGAGCAGGAAAAAAAAAATTCTTAAACACAAAATGCCATTGATATATCCGTGTTTTTAATCTGTGGCAGCCTGGAAACCATCAATTCAGCAGTTCTACAAACCATGGAGAACTTCAGCCGGTATTTTTTTTTCCCTTACAAAGTAAACTATTTGTATGTTATACGAAACAGTAATTTCAGATCCGTTCCAAATGATGCTTAGCAGTACTTAAGAAAGCAACAATATATTTTGTCTTTGAGAGAGATGCGACTGCATTTCTGTAGGGCTTAGACACTAGAGCCTTCCCCTTTCGGGTACTGATTTGAAATTCAGACCAGGAGCCGTGTTATGGAGACTCAGCACTTTGTTGACATCGTGGTTGTTCTCCTGCTGTGTCTAGAGGGCAGGCTCCCCACTGCTGACCTCAGCCAGATCCTTGCATTCTAAACAACTGGGGTTCTGAGCTACCCTTTTGAGGCCCCTTCTGACCCAAGTCAGGTATTCTGGTAATTGGGGAATGAGCATTTCTTCTTTTTTTCAAAAGCAGAAATTATTTTCAGTTCTTCCAGTCCAATCAATTTCAAATTAAACCTATTCCACTCCTTCTTCCATATTCAGAAATAAGAGAATATTAGGATTTTCTCAAAATACACATTTCCAGGTGGTCTTGCTCCCCCTCTCAGTTAAAAATTAAGTTATGCAGTTCAGTTTAAACTCTCCCTCTCGGTTTCCATTCCCTTTCTTGGGTCTTCTGCATATGAAAACATAGAAAAACCTGTGTCACCAGGGAAATACTTGGTGTCTCCTTCCCACTCGGTGAGAATTGCGGTGACGAATGTGTGTACGTGGCTGATCCAGCAGCCCATGCCCAGTTCTCCATTATTTTTTTACACTGTTCACGGAAGAAGCACTTCAATCTCCTTGTTGACTGTTTGATTTCAGTTCTTGAGCCGAGCGGACCGTCAGCCCTCTAAAACTTGTGTTGAACTGAGTGTTGTTGCTCCTTGAATCAGCAGTGCCCTGCGACTGTCAAAATGCCGTTGGCATTGACCTGCACTGTTCGCTACCTTCACGGGGAGCGAGGAATTGGAACGGAGGGTACCAAAGCTTTTGTGAACTA
Organism: Mirounga leonina; assembly: GCF_011800145.1. Lineage (NCBI taxonomy): Eukaryota > Metazoa > Chordata > Mammalia > Carnivora > Phocidae > Mirounga > Mirounga leonina. The sequence goes on from NW_023270816.1 coordinate 1,159,187, forward strand.
ATCTTAGCCTGGAAGTAAAAGTTTCACAAATCATTCGACTATGCATTTTGGAAAAAGGTGATAAAATGAGTAGTACTTATGGTCAGGATGTCCCTAAAGCTGATTTCACAAACTTCTGATCTATGTTACCATATTTTCTAAAGGGAATAGATACCAGTTGTGAAGAGAACAAAACCGTTTTACAGCGGGTGTTATGTTTATTTCTCTATGTTCCGATAACCCTGGAGCCAGGATTATGATGATGTGTTGATTGATTATAGCCTGTTAAGTCTCTTAGTAATCAGTTTCATCACTTACTCTCAGCTCACACCCTTGCACCTTTGATTTCTCTTCCATAACAGGGTGATATGGGTTGTCATTGACTAATGAAGAACAGAATTGGTTTCGGCATGAGACAAACGGAATGCCGACACCAATCCTAAAATGCATTAATCTTTAATAATTCACATCTGCATGTTTATAAATGATATAACCAGGGATTGTTAATGTTGATATTCTCCCTTCCAAACAGAAAGTGACACAGGAGTTTGTACTTGCAAACTACATTAAATGCATATAGCCGAATGCCAAGAATGTGACCTTGCTGAGGATGCCAAATGTATTAATTCATTGGGTGGCTTTTTGAAAAGTAGCATGTTGTACTTTTGCTGTTGGATAAATCAGGTGATTTCCTGAGGAAGGCCAGCTGGCCCAGTGGCTCATTTTCCTTCCGTCCTTGTTTATCGTTCTCTTTCATTCATTAATTCAGCCAAGTGATGAATACATCTGCTGCTGCGGGCATGTTTTTAGGAACTGGGGAAAATGCATTGAACATGAATGACGAAGGGCCCTGTCCTCATGAAACTTATATTCTAGTGGGAAAGCTGGGAAATGAGCAAATAAGTATATAATTTATTGTCAGGTATTGTTGGGGGAAAATCGGGTAGTTTCTTTTAGATAGCAGTGATTGGGGAAGGTGTCTCATATTTTTTCTTTCTTAAGATTTTATTTATCACAAGCAGGGGGGAGCGGCAGGCAGAGGGAGAAGCAGGCTCCCGGCTGAGCAAGGAACCCCATGGGGGACTCGATCCCAGGACCCTGGGATCATGACCTGAGCCAGAGGCAGACACTTAACGACTGAGCCACCCAGGCGTCCCTAGGGGAAGGTGTCTCTTAGAAATTCATATTCGCACCGAGAACTCAGTGATCAAAGGGCAAAAGCAAGCCGTGTGACTATCTGGGAGAGAGGTATCCCCGCGGAGCAGTGAGCAAGCACACAGGCCCTGAATCAGTGGTGTTTTTGGTGTACTGGGCAGGGGAGACACAGGGAAGTCACTGGGGCTGGAGCACAGTAAAGAGGGGGAGATGGAGACAGAATGGGTAGGCAGTTAGATTGGAGAGTAACCAAGAGCCTGCTTATAAAGGGCTTGTAGGTTATGATCAGGATTTAGGAGCTTACTTTAAGTCTGATTGGAAGACATGTGGCAGGTAGAGAAGGCAGAGAATGGCATCCAATATAGGCTTTAAAAGGATCATTCTGGCTGCTGAGTGGACCGCAGGGGGCGAGGGTGGAAACGGGGAGACGGGCTAGGAGGCTACTTCAGTAGCCTAGGGGAAGTTGGTCATGTCTGGATGTGTGAGTAGCAGAAGGGGACAGAAGGGTTTTGGGCCCTAAGATTGGATTCTCTACAGTGGAAGACAAAGGAGAAATTAGTTTTTAGGGGGGAATCAAGAGTTTGGTTTTGAACATGTTACATTTGAGATGTTTATTAGGCTTCCAAAGGGAGATTTTGAATAGGCAGCTGGTTCTAAGAAGAATCTGGATTCTGAGCAGAGATCTCAGCTGCAGAAGTAAGTTTGTGAGTCATCAGAGTTCTAGATGACGTTACCTAGGGCACCTAGCCTGCATCATAACCACCTCGAGGGCTTGGGAAGGCAGGTGACTGGGCCCCACACCCCGGTTCTGATTCGGTAGGTTTGGGGTAGAGCTGAAAATTTGCATTTCCAACAAGTTCCTAGTTGGTGCTGAAGCTGCTGGTCTGGGACCTGCTGACCTGGGGATTGAGTGAAGGCCAGTGGTTCCCAACCCTGGCTGACAGAACACCCCAAGAGAGGATGGGTGCAAGGCCCAGCCCCAGAGCTGCCAAGTCACCCGGGCTGTCTGCAGTCCTCCACCAGGACTTTTTAAAAAGCTCTCCAGGTAATTCTTATGTGCAGCCAAGGTTGAGAAATACTGAGAGAAGAATTCTGAGGACTGAACCCTAGGGTGCTGAGAAATGTAGAGAACAGGGAAAGGAACAGCCAGTGGTGTAAGTGGAAAACCAGGGAGAGTGTGGTGTTCTGGAAGCCCCGCAAGAAAGTGTTTCTAGAATGTGGAGAGACCCAACTGCGTCCAGGACAGCTTAGCACTTCCCTCGAAGTGTCCCGAGGGCATGTTTTGGAGGGAGTTGGATCTGTGTATGTATTGGTCATAGGAAATTTTATGGATAAATAGCTCGTTTCTTTAGGGCAGCGTATTGTAATTTTTTTGACCTTTCTATAAATAGGTTGTGATTCAGTTGAAATTATAATGTCACAGGAAGAAAATTCTTGTGATAAAATAACTGCTATATTCTCAGGCCTAACTCAGATATTAATAGAATTCCTAGTTTCACAATTGTTCCTTTAAGTCTACTTCACACAAAATCCAAGAATCGTATCATTTAAATTCTACTTGAAAAAAGACAAAAACCTACATTTTTTGAGAGCTGAACCTATGTGTATAGGTGTTTGTTTTTTTAATGTGGCATCAGTGCCTTTTATTAGAAGTAGTCAGAGGGACATCTCAGCTCTTTCCACAGTTTGGCTGTTGTGGACATTGTTGCTATAAACATCGGGGTGCATGTTCCCCTTCGGATCCCTACATTTGTATCTTTGGGGTAAATGCCCAGTAGTGCAATTGCTGGGTCGTAGGGTGGCTCTATTTTTAACTTCTTGAGGAACCTCCGTACAGATGAATGGATAAAGAAGATGTGTATATATATATACGATGGAATATTACTCAGCCATCAGAAAGGACAAATACTTACCATTTACATCGACATGGATGGAACTGGAGGGGATTGTGCTGAGTGAAATAAGTCAATCAGAGAAAGACAATTATCGTATGGCTTCACTCAAATGTGGAATATAAGAAACAGCGCAGAGGATCATAGGGAAAGGGAGGGAAAACTGAAAGGGAAGTCTTCAGAGAGGCAGACAAACCACAAGAGACTCTTAGCTCTGGGAAACAAACTGAGGGTCGCTGGAGGGGAGGTGGGTGGAGGGATAGGGTAGCTGGGTGACGGGCATGAAGGAGGGCATGTGATGTGATGAGCACTGGGTGTTATATGCAACTGATGAATCACTGAACTCTACATCTGAAACTAATGATGTACTATGTGTTGGCTAATTGAATTTAAATTATATATAAAGAAGTAGACAGAGGGAACTAGTTCAGTGCTGGTTGTGATTTTATGTCAGCTCTTTGCTCCTAGAGCTGAGTTCCTTTTGCCTGGAATGTCCATCCCGCCCCTCGCTAGCCTTGTAAACTCCTACTTATTCTTGAAGATCCAACTCCAGCGTCTTTCCCTTTGCCAAGCCCTACTGATCCCTCCATGTGAAAGAGAGTCCAGCTGTCCTTCCATGGTCGTCCAGCTGGCCCAGGGGCCTGTCGGGGGCAGGGAGCCCTGCTTCCTTTTCATCCCTGGTGCCAAGCATAATGCCTGGCAAGTCAGAGCACACTCAGTGAATGCTGACCAAATTAAAGAGCTTCCAGTTCGCTTAAAATAAACAGGAACTCAAGAAAAGTAAGTTTTAAAATTGATTACTTATATGACCTTTCCTCCTGTGGGCTGGGAGCCATCTTTGTGCCTTTATATTTCACAGTTTATGGGATCATTCTATTTCCATTTCTCCTGAAAGAGAAATTATTTTACTTCCTTTTCCCTTAAAAATAGCACCTAAAATAGTCATCATAAGGTGTGTCAGTCTAAACCAGACCTCTGCGTATGTAGACCCTGCCTGATTTTAGTCCATCATGCACAGAAATTGTGCTATATAAATACGATAGCAGAATTCTGGAATTGTCCAATATCCAACTTTTTCATCATCTCATTATTTTAAATATCTATTACTAATAACTAACCCTATTTTCAAAGAAAATAATTTTATAAAAAATATACAGAAACCATGTAGCCGGGGCGCCTGGGTGGCTCAGTCAGTTAAGCGTCTGCCTTTGGCTCAGGTCATGATCTCAGGGTCCTGGGATTGAGCACTGTGTCCGGCTCCCTGCTCAGCGGGGAGTCTGCTTCCCCCTCTACCCCTCCCCACAACTCATGCTGGCTCGCTTGCTCTCATTTAAAAAAAAAAAAATCTAAAAAGAAACTATGTTGCCTCTAATTCCAGTATTTTATCTGTTGGCCCCAAATTTATAGATGCTGTGCTATTTTCCTCAAATTCTAATATTTAATAGCCAAATTGTGTATCTTTTCCTGTGTTATTGTCCGTCTGCAAGCAGCATAGAAAGGCCTGAGGCCTGACCACATGGAGCCCCTCTGGGTCTGGAAAGCAAGGTGTTGATCCCTGCGAGGTACATGAGCACTGCTGTGCGGGTTTCTGGGGTGGATACAAGGTGATTGCAGTGAGTAAGCATCAGCATGTGGCACTTTTCACAGCTACTCATGTGTGCGGTTGAGAGTTGTTATGACATGTGGGGACCAGGAATGAGAAATCGGTGACAAGAGAGGATGGAGGCAAAGGAAACTTTTATCAAAGGAAAGAAAGTGCCTTGGCTTTAAAAAGGCCGGTCTCTATCAGGCAGCACAGAGCAGTGATCAAGTGGAAAAAAGGGACCAGGCAGGAGCCTCATCTAATCATTCTCCTGGGGGCCCAGGTGGACAAATTGGCAACCCTGTTCACAGCTTTTTTTTCCTCTCCCCTTTGTACCATAAGAACTGCTAATCGGATCCATGCTGCTGCAACTGTGGTTAGTTATTAACAGAATAAAAGCAGATTTCTTCAAAAGAACGGGTGGGGGAAAGGACTATACAAAATTGCAAGGTTGTTAGAATCTTAAATGCACAGCAGTCGATTTTTCCCTTATTCTGAATTATACGATGAATACAAGTCTTTCATCTGTCACTATACCCATTTCTTCAGAAGGCCCCCAAATATTAAGCTTCTCAAACAAAAAAGGCATCTTAGAAAGAGGAAAAATATTGAGGAGGAATAAGAATGGGTAAGAGTGGGGGGAAATTAGGTTTTGTTTTTATTAATTTGGCCTAGTGAGAGAGAGATAAACTGCATGCTCGATCTGGTTTCCCCTCCCCTGCCTCTTACCTGACATCAAAGCAGGGATTAGAGCAGATTTCGCTGGTAGCTGTTCTGCATTCTCTGTCTGGTATTGTGTGTGAGTCAAGTTCAGAACCTACCAGTTCCTTATAAGCGACGGAGTGCCGTGGGGCTACACCTCCTGGGCCACACTGTGTTCCATCCATGCGCACATACACTTCCCCCACCTCAAGGGAGGTTTTCTGCACCCCACAGACCTTCGGATTGGATACCTGAGCTTGAAAGCTATTGACAAGAGGGTGTGTCTATGTGAATGCTGAGTATAGACAAGGAGCAGATTTTCAGTCCCGTAGTGCATATACTTCATGAAGTACATCTCTGATGTTCGTAATGGAGACTTCCTGAGATGCCCAAGATGCCCAAAAATGGAAGTGGCTCCTGCTTTCAACCAAATCACATTTCTAGTCCTGTCACCGATTTCCTATTTGTTTCTTCACACCTGAAATGGGCTAGAGTCGATAAACTTTCCCTGAAGTTTTGTCGTTTATTTACTGACCATTTCTTCTTTCCACAACCACAGTTTAGAACCACAGTTTAGTCACTTCACTGGAGTAACTGGGGGAGTGCAGCCCATCTGAACTGAACGGGGCTGGGAGGAGCGTGGCCGGCCACATGGAGCCATGTTGCTCAGGGCCGGCAGCGGCGACAGAGCAGGAGTGAAAAATCATGCTTCAGTAAAACCAGAAATCACCTTTCCCGCTCCTTCCGGGCCACTTGGGAATAGTCCAGACTAAGAGCATTCTGTTTTAAAGTTGAGAATCTCCTGTATGTAAATGTTTTAGGACTCTAGTTTATATTCAATCAAAGCTTGTAGCGACCTAACAGTGAAGTCTAGAAATTGGTATTACCTTGTATTTCCTAGCTTGACTTGTTGCAAACCTACAAGAGCCTGTTCAGGTCTTATCCCAAGTTCTCTGTAGAAAGTGTCCACCCAGAAAGGCCTGGAATGCATTTCAGATAATCAGACTATTGAGCTGACTTCCTTGTGAGAGACATGATGTTACTTTAGTATATTTAATTAATAAAAGCAGGCAATTGGAAAAATTCTGGTTTGAATCCAGGGGACTAGATGGAGTAGTAACATATTATACCAAGTTGGTCTCTGTAATCAAAGCAAACAGAACTCTGAAGCATTCGTAGCACACGCCTGTGAAGGCACTGTTCCTCCACAGAGTGCACCACACTGGCGTTTTGTTCGTGATTTGTCAGCTGATAGGCCTTTGGGGCTCTTCTATCCAGGACGCTAGCAGTGAGGGTAAGAAAGAGACTCCAAACCCTCAGGCTACAGCAGGACCCATAGTTGCAGAGCTTAATCCAGCTGATGGTGACTGATGGCTTGTTTAGAATGAAGATGTGTGACTCCTCTCGGGGTTCTGTCATGCTTGGGGCATCCTGGGAATTTCCTCATTCCCTTAGTGGCTCAGAAGTACACAGGTCAGGCACACCTCCGCTGTGCTGATGTATCTATATTTTTAGGACCGAAGGGCACATCAGCAGTTGACATTATCTCGGGTAAGGATTTAGAAAAATTTAACCCTACTTTGAATGAACATTTGAGCCATAGGACATGGAAGAGTTTGTCTTCCCAGGCTCAGGCTAACTCTTTAAAGTTGCCGGGAGACCAGGTTGCTATGGTTCGTTCCCACTGGAGGGCACAGGTAGGGGAGAGCGTTACTTTGTGTTTTATACTGCTTTTATTTGAGATGGGGTCACGATGAAGAATTGTGTTGGTAGCATGCTCACAGCTGCTCTCCCATCCTCCAAACCCCAAGGCAACACCAAATAACATGAAGTACCGTATGTCCACACTCAGGCACTTGAGATGAACTCTTAACTGTATCCACTAAGCTGGAACCTGAGCAGATTCTGTCTTTGAGATGTCTGCTTTGGAGTATATTAAAGTTTCCTTTCTTGAAGCAAATGAACCAGAAGACACTGACAGAAAGATACCACACTCAAAGTAATTTGTGGATTTTCTAGCTCATTTAAATAAATGCTTAAGACGAGGACATTTGATGAATATATGGATTATTGAAAACTCAATTTTCACCCACACTGTTGCCATTAAGCCTTATGTAGGTACTTGAAGTTCACTAAAGAAAATGACTAGTGATATCCTTGCTGCTCAAATTGCAGAGCTGCACTAATTTACCGCACACACTGGTTTGGGTCCTATCTTAGATAAGATGTCCGAAGATTACCACAGATAACGGAGTCCAGCTACACAACCCACTGGTGTCCTCTCTGAACCAAATCATATTTGTCATTTATCATGGCAGAAGAAAAGATCCTAGCTGGTACTTCGTGTTTCAGAAATTAAATAACTTCTATGAATACAGCCCACAGTAAGAAGTTACAGTTCTCTTACCAGCAGGATTGGCAGAATATAAGAAATACGTCCTCCAGAAGAGTTATAAAGTCAGGCTGTGGCAGGTAAAACCCATACTTTGCTTTAAAGATTTGGGAAAGAGCTGATTTCCATAACATGAAGAAAGTATGAGGATAACGTCAGAATAAAACATCCCAAGATCTTAGTTTTGGATGCAGCAGAATTGAATAACAGAGGGACGTGCAAGATGAAAGTCGATCTGGGTCATGACATACTGGTAATTAGTAGGAATAATTTCTACAATTTTATTTTTTAACTCCTCACTAAAGTTAGTGTTGCCTCCAAAAATTCTTGAAGAATAACTCAATTCCTAATTGTTAAAAACAATGAAATAGATAGTGATTTTGTCACAGCATTCCAGGGAAAGAACTTGATCATAGTAGGATTATTAGTAAAGTGACCGGAAGTACTTCCTATTTCTTCTCAAAATTCCACAGCAACCAGTTAGCAATTTAATTCATATGAATTCACAGACCCTACTTTTTTCTAACAATAAACCTTTCTGACCCTTGTTAATTTCAAGGAATTTATGAATAGGCTCCAAGTCTTTGCTATCAAACACCCCATGGTTCCCCATGTACCTTACCTGTCCTTATTGAGGAAGATTGGATGGCAAAATTGCCCAGGCTTCTATGGACTAACATGTCATTTCATGTTAATTTTAAGAAGCCAATCCCCTTGGATGACCAATGAAGGAATCTCATGTAGGACATGGCCTTCTCCATAGTAAGGGCTCAGTGGTTTTTTACTTCATTGTTTACATTCCAGCACAAGGGTCTCCTATTTACATCAGAACTTGTAAGACAAACACGCACTCTGGATTTTGTTCTCCCTTTATCCACTTTTGCCCAAAGTCAGCTAATGAGACAAAACTGGAAGGAGAAAATGGATTCCTGGCAAAATTGACATCAAGTAAGATCTGTCGTTCAAACTCCAGTGTTGCCATGTTGATTAATTATATCACTGTCATATCTTAGAAAACTAAAACCTTTCTACTTTTGTTGATTATTATCATCATTATTATTCTGGCTGCAATAGTGTAAACGGAGGAAATCTGCTTTTTCTCTGGCTACTACAACTTTTGAAAAATGGAATTTCTGGGTGTTTCTTTGCCTATTAGTATTGCATATTAAGATAGCACAGTATTACTTGAAAAAGGATGAATGATGTGTTTGCCAGAGGCTGTTGTAGTTCAGAGTTAGTGTTTTTGTTCTTACTGAATTTCTGTAGTCATATGTTGTAGTTATTTAGAAAGGAATTAACCCAGGAAGTTTTAGCCTCAATAGAGGATTAATGTGGAAATGCTATTCATCTCATGTTTACTCTGCTCCCCCAACACAACAGTGATAGAGTATAACTTACATGATTGCATCTCACCAGTAATTCTGATCTGTTTGTTTATTTTGGTCTGGCCAAAAAAGTTGAGAAAATAAAACTGCAAAAATCATCACTTAGCTAACAGTTTACCTGTTAAATGCAATTACCATTTAAATCTTAGAACTGTGCTTGCATTAAGTACTGAGGAAGCTGGTGCATCCTACACTAGATCTGATTTTAAAACGACATAAACCAAATTCTGTTCCTGACATATATTTATGTAGTCCTCTTTGCTCAGTATGGGGGAGTGTGTCAGGTTTATATGTCATCGCTATTGTTAATAAATACCATTTGATATTTACTGACTTTTTGAGTAAGTGGCCCTGAAATGTTTCTTTTTTACTGGTACTGTCACTTAAAACAGGAGTTAGCAAACTACCACCTTTGGGCCAAATCTAGCTCACCACCTGTCTTTGTAAATAAAGTTTTATTTATGCTATTTTATTTGTGTATTATCTGTGGTGCTTTGCACTGCAACAGCTGAGTTGAATAGTTGCAACAGATAACATATGGCCTGCAAAAGCCTGAAATATTTACTGTCTGGCAATTTACAGAAAAAGTTTGCTTATCCCTGATCTATAATAATAAAACTATGCGATTACTGATAACTAAATGTTTAATTAACTATTTGTCTAGGCTTGGGGTAATCTGTCAAACCTTTATTTATTCAACAAATATTTATTGAATGCTTACAATATGTCTGGTTCACCAGACATAGAGGGGAACAAAACAGACAATTCTCTGTATACTTGGAACTTGAATTTTAGTGAGATGAGACAAACAGTAAACAGGTAAAATAAGAATTTAGGTGAGTGCTAGGACTCTGTCACCTGTAAGAACTTAGCACTTGTAAGTACTGACTGTCCCACCATCTTACTCTGTGAACTACACCAGGCTATAATATATTCATGTCTCAGTCTAAACACTGTAAGTTATACATTGCTGGATATGTGCTGATTTATAAGACACACATGTACTAGCCTCTTTTCTCCCAATTCTGTTATATACTAAAATCCCAATGTTTTGTTACTAAAAATGTTTACTTTGATGATTATCATGATTCAGTTCTTAAAAGCTCTTTTTAATTGGAAAAATTTCCCTCAAATCTATCCTAGTGTAAAAATTCCAAGGAAAGTATTAGCAAACAAAATTCAACAGTACATTAAGAAAATAATGCCAGAAGACTAAGTGAAATTTATTCCAGGAATGCAAGGTTGGTTCATTATTAACAACTGCAGTAATATTATATACAGTGGAAATAAATTGGCCAAAAATATCTCCTTTAATAAAATTCAATACCCAATCATGATAAGAACACTCAGTGAAATAGAAATTGAGGGGTACTTTCTCAACATGGGAAAGTATGTATGCCTTAGTTTAAAAACCAGTATCTTATGTAGTGGGAAATCATTAACGACATTTCCACTAAAATGCAAGCAAGGCACTGTCTCCACTTTGTCTCCACCACCACTCAACAATATTCTGGAGGTGTTGGCCAGCACAGTTAGACAAGAGAACTCCCAGGCATAAAAATGGGTATAGAAGAAATAAAATTGTCTACAGATGATGTCATAGTAAACCTGGAAAACCCTAAAGAATCAATGATAAATTAAACTATAGAAGAATTCAGTGTTGTAGCAGGATATAAAATTAACATACAAGAAGCAATAGCCTATAGCATTACGTGTCAACTATACTTCAATTAAAAAAAATTGGCTGGGAAGATGACAGAGTAGGAGGACCCTAAGCTTGCCTTGTCCCAGGGATACAACTAGATACCACCCATATTGGCATAAATAACCCAGGAAGCAACCCGAAGATTGGCAGAACAGACTCCACAACTGAAGGCAGGGAAGAGGCCACACTGAAGAAGGTACAAGAGTGAAGACAGGGTCTGGGACCATGGCCCTCCTCGATGGGGATGGCGTCTGTGGTGTGGAGAAGGGCAGAATACAGGCTTGCGCATTGGGAAGTCCACAAACAGGGAGGCTGTATCTCCATAATATTTGCCTTTGAAAAAGAGAGGGGCTAAATTTTGTGAGTTCTGAAAAACAGCTGGACTTAAAGCCTGGAATTTTAAGTCAGCTGGCTCAGCTCTGGGAGAGCTGGAGGGCTTTAGGAAGTGGAGTCCCTGCCTTTAAGGAGACAGCAGGACAAACAGCCCATGAAGATATAGTACAGCATAGAACCAGCAATTTGAAAAACACTGGGGACAGATGGGAGGCAGAGTGATTTGCTTATCACTGAGTGCTGCCCAGGGAGACAGGGAGCACAGGGAGACCTTTCCAGGAACAAAGGAGCAGGCAGGCACCATTTCTCTTCCTGGCCCCCCAGCATAAACGGTGGCCACCTGCAGTAACCAGCCCAACCCTGACACTTTTTACCTAACGTACTTGCACCAGGCCCCACCCTACTGCACTTGCATGGATCTGCCCTTCCCAGTTAGGCTTCCCTGAGTCCCCTAGCTGTGGATCCCTCCCCCCAGAAGACTGGTGCAAACCCTGCCAACACCACATCTCCTGACCTGCACATTTTATGGGACCTCAGGTCCAGTAGGGGCAGGCATTGTTTTGCAAACACACCACTGCACACCCTGCTGCCTACAATTTGCAAAGAGAGCCTCTGCAGACAACTGGGTTAAAGGAAAAAGAGACCAAGGCTCAACAGCAGAGCACAGGCAACACACATAGGAGACACTCCCTGAAGTGCCAGGCCCTGGGGAATAGGGAACATGGCACTGCAGGACACTAGAGGACCTCGTCTTCAAAAGGCTCATATCGTTAAGAACAAGAGAAGTAGCTGACTTTCCTAACACAGAAACAGACACAGAAAGTAAGACAAAATGGGGAGACAGAGAAACATCTTCCATATGAAAGAAGAGGCTCAAACCACAGCAAGAGACCAAAGCAAAATGGATAGAAGTAATATGCCTGATAGAAAATTTAAAGCAGAAAAAGTGGAGGACATCAGTGAGACCCTTAACATAGATAAAAAAGAACCCATCGAAATTAAGAATACAATAAATGAAATTTAAAATAACATTTGATAGAATAAATAGTAGGCCAGATGAAGAACAGGATCTAATGAACGACCTGGAAGACAGACTAATGGAAAGTAACCACACTGACCAGAGGAGAGGAGAGAAAATTATGCAAATTGAAAATAGTCTTAGGGAACTCAGTGACTCCATCCAGTGTAATAACATCCGCATTAGAGTGATCTCACAAGAAGAGAGAGATAGGAGGCAGAAAATTCATTTGAAGAAATAATAGCTGAAAACTTCCCTAATCCAGGGAAGGAAGCAGAGCTCCAGATCCAGAAGGCACAGAGATCCCCCAAAAATCCAACCGAAGGAGGTCCATACCAAGGCTCATAGTAATTAAAATGTCAGAAAGCAGCAATAAACACAAAAATTTTAAAGCAGCAAGAGGAAGGAAGACAGTTGCATTTAAGAGAAACCCCATAAGGCTATCAGCAGGTTTTTCAGCAGAAACTTTGCAAGCCAGTAGAGAGTGGCATGATATATTCAAAGTGCTGAAAGGGAAAAATCTGCAGTCAAGAATACTCTATCCATCAAGTCTATCATTCAGAATAGTATGGATAAAGAGTTTCTCAGACAAAAACTAAAAGACTTCATGACCACTAAACCAGCTCTACAAGAAATATTAAGGGGGACTATTTGAATGGAAAGGAAGTCTGTAAGTGAGAGTATGAAAGGTGAAAAACACAAAAGCAGTAAAAGTAAGTATTTCTGTAAAAATCATTTGAGGGATTCATAAAATAGAAGGTTGTAATATGACACCATATACCTAAAACATGGGGGCAAGAGAAGTAAAGGATGAGTTCAAATTTAAGTGACCATCAACGTAATATAGACTGCTGTGTGCAGATGTTATATACAAACCTAATGTAACTACAATTGAAAACCAGTAATCAATAAGCAAAAAAGAAAAGAATCCAAGTGTATCGGTAAAGAAAGCCAGGAAACCATGAAAGAGCAGAAGAAGGGATCAGAGAAAATCTGTAGAAACAACCACAAAACAAGTAACGAAGTGGCAATAAATATGTATCTAGCAATAATTACTTTGAATGTAAATGAACTAAATGCTCCAATCAAAAGACATAAGGTGACAGAGTGAATAAAAAACAAGACCCCTCTATATGCTGCCTACAAGAGACTAATTTCAGACCAAAAATCACCTGTACATTGAAAATGAGGGGATAGAGACACATTTATCATGCAAATGGATGCCAAAAGACAGCCAGGATAGCGGTACTTACATCAGAGAAAATAGAACTCAAAACAAAGATAGTAACAACAAAGAAGGACACTATATAATAATAAAAGGATTATATAGTTATATAGCCCACAAGAGGATATGAAATTATAAACACTTATGCACCCAACATGGGAGCACCCAAATACATAAAACAGTTAATAACAAACATAAAAGAAATAATAGTAATGCAATACTAGTAAGGGACTTCAAAACCCCACTTATATTGATGGACAGATTATCCAACCAGAAAATCAACAAGGAAACAGTGGCTTTGAATGATACACACTGGACCAGATGGATTTAAAGACATATTCAGAACATTCCATCCTTAAACAGTCGAATACACATTCTTCTCAAATGCACACAGAATATTTTCCAGAGTAGACCACATATTAGGCCACAAAACAAGTCTCAACAAATTAAAAAAATCGAAGTCGTACTGTGTATCTTTTCTGACCACAGCTCTATGGAACTAGAAATCAACCATAAGAAAAAATCTGGGAAGAGCACAAATACATTGAGATTAAATAATAGGCTATTAAACAATGAATGGGTCAACTAAGAAATCAAAGAAGAAATAAAAATTACATGGATGCAAATGAAAATGAAAACACAGTGATCCAAAATCTTTGGGATGCAGCAAAAGAGGTTGTAAGAAGGAAGTTTATAGCAACACAGGCCTACCCCAAGAAGCAAGAAAAGTCTCAAATAAACAACCTAATGTTACACCTAAAGGAGCTAGGGGAAAAAAGAATGAACAAAACCTAAACCCAGCAAAATGAAGGAAATAATAAGGATTAGGACAGAAATAAATGCCATAGAAACTAAAAAAGATCAGTGAAACCAGGAGCTGGTTCTTTGAAAAGATCAACAAAATTGATAAACCTCTAGCTAGACTCATTAAAAAAAAAAAGGAAAGTACCCAAATAATCAAAATTACTAATGAAAGAGGAGAAATAACAGCCAACACCATAGAAATACAAACAATTGTAACAATATTATGAAAACCTATATGCCAACAAATTGGACAACTTAGAAAGAAAGGAAATTTTCCTAGAAACAAAACCTACCAAAACTAAAGCAGAAGAAATAGAAAATCTGAACAGACCAATCACCAGCAATGAAATTGAATCAGTAATCCAAAAACTTGCAACAAATAAAAGTCCAGGACCAGGTGGCTTCACAGGCGAATTCTACCAAACATTTAAAGAACCCATTCTTCTTAATACCCATTCTTACCCATTCTTCTTAATACCAATTCTTCTTAAACTATTCCAAAAGTACAAGAGGAAGGATCACCCTGATATCAAAACTAGATAAAGACACCACAACAAAAGAGAACTTCAGGCCAATATCTCTCATGAATATAGGTGGAGAAATCCTCAACAAAATATTAGCGAACCCAACCTAACAATACATTTAAAAAATCATATACCATAACAAACTGGGATTTATTCCCAGGATACAAGTGTGGTCCAGTACTCACAAAACAATCAACGTGATATGTCACAACAATAAGAAAGGATAGGAGCCATATGTTCACTTTAATAGACACAGAAAAAGCACGTAACAAAGTGCAACATCCATTTATGACAAAAACTCTCAACAAGGTGCCACATCCATTTATGATAAAAACTCTTACGATAGATACAGATTTAGAGGGAACATACCTCAACATAGTAAAGTCCTTATTTGAAAAACCCACAGCCAACATCATACTCAGTGGGGAAAAACTGAGAGCTTTTCCTCAAGGGTCAGGAATAAGACAAGAATGTCCACTCTCACCATTTTTATTCAGCGTAATACTGGAAGTCCTAGCCACAGCAATTAGACAACATACAGAAATAAAAGGCATCAAAATTGGTAAGGAAGAAGTAACACTTTCATTTCACTATTTGCAGATGACATGTTAACTATATGTAGAAAACCCTGAAGGCTTCCCTGAAAAACTACTAGAACTGATAAATGAATTAAGTGAAGTCACAGGATACAAAATCAATGTACAGAAATCTGTTACATTCCTATACATTAATAACAAAGTAGCAAAAAGTGAAACTAAGAAAACAATCCCATTTACAGTTGCACCAAAAGCAATAAAATATCGAGGAATAAACTTAACAAAAGTGGTGAAAGACCTATACTCCAAAAACTATAAAACACTGATGAAGGAAATTCAAGACAACACAAAGAAATGGAAAGACATTCCATGCTCATGGGTTGGAAGAACAAATATTGTTAAAATATCTATACTATCCAAAGTAATCTACAGATTTAATGCAATCCCTATCAAAATACCAACAAAAGTTTTCACAAAACTAGAACAAACCTAAAATTTGTATGGAACCACAAAAGACCTTGAATAGCCAAAGCAATCTTGAAAAAGAAAAACAAAACTGGAGGTATCACAATTCTAAATTTCAAGTTCTATTACAAAGCAGTAGTAATTAAGACAGTATGGTATTGGCATAAAAACAGATACATAGATCAATGAAACAGAATAGAAAACCCAGAAATAAGCCCACAATTATATGGTCAATTAATCTTTGACAAAGGAGGAATGAATATACAATGGGAAAAAACATTTTCAACAAATGGTGTTGGGAAAACTTGACAGCTACATGTGAAAGAATGAAACTGGACTACTTTCTTACACCATCCACAAAAATAAACTCGAAATGGATTAAAGACTTAAATGTGAGACCCAAAACCATAAAAGTCCTTGAAGAGAACACAGGCTGTAATCTCTCTATCGGCCGTTAGCAACATTTTTCTAGATACATCTCCTCAGGCAAAGGACATAAAAGCAAAAATAAACTACTGGGACTACATCAAAATAAAAACTTTCTGTGCAGCAAAGGAAACAATCAACAAAACTGAAAGGCAATTTACTGAATGGGAGAAGATATTTGCAAATGACATATCTGATAAAGGGTTAGTATCTGAAGTATACAAGGCGTTGATACAACTCAGTACCCAAAATGGGCAGATACATGAACAGACATTTCTCCAAAGAAGACACCCAGATGGCCAACAGACACATCAACATCACTCATCATCAGGGAAATGCACATCAAAACTACCAGGAGATATTATCTCATACCTATCAAAATGACTAAAATCAACAACACAAGAAATAACAGGTATTGGTGAGGATGTGGAAAAACAGGAACCCTCATGCACTGTTAGTGGGAATGCAAACTGGTGCAGTCACTCTAAAACAGTATGGAGCTTCCTCAAAAAAGTAAAAATAGAGCTGTCCTACAATCAAAGAATCACACTATTGGGTATTTACTCCCAAAATACAAAAACACTAATTCAAAGGGATACATGCACACCTATGATTATAGCAGTATTATTTACAATAGCCAAGATATGGAAGCAACCCAAGTGGCCATCGATAGATGAATGGATAAAGAAGATGTGGTACAGATATACAATGGGATAGTATTCAGCCATTAAAAAAAAAAATGAAATCTTGCCATTTAGCACAACATGGATAGAGCTAGAGAGTATAATGCTAAGTGAAATAAGTCAGAGAAAGACAAAACCATATGATCTTACTCATATGTGGACTTTAAGATACAAATGAGCAAAGGGAAAAAAAGTTCTCTCTTTTTTTCTAAGAGAGAACTAAGAAACAGATTCCAAAGAGAGAACTAAGAGTCATTTATTTATTTGACACAGAGAGAGAGAGAGAGAGCACAAGCAGGGGGAGCAGCAGAGGTAGAGGGAGAAGCAGGTTCCCCGCCGAGCAAGGAGCCCGATGTGGGGCTCGATCCTAGGACCATGGGATCATGACCCGCGCCGAAGGCAGCTGCTTAACCGACTGAGCCACCCAGGCGCCCTCAAGAATTCTTAACTACAGAGGATAAACTGATAGATACCACAGGGTGGGTTGGTAGGGTTATGGAGGAAATTGGAAATGGGGATTAAAGAGTACCCTTATCATGATGAAAAAATAAAATGAAAAAAGCAATAGCCTTCCTCTACACAAGCAATAAACAGTTAAAAGACATACTATTAGAGAAAATCCCATTTGTAATAGCAACAAAGAAGATTAAATGCTCAGGAATAAATTTAACACAAAACTTTTATGTACTTGGAAGAAACTAAAGAATACATGAACAATGAAAGATGTTCAGTTTTGGTAGAGTTGCTCATAATATGTTCTTATAATTGTTTGTATTTCTTTGGTGTTGGTTGTGATCTCTCCTCTTTCATTCATGATTTTGTTGATTTGGGTCATTCCTCTTTTCTTTTTGATAAGTCTGGCCAGGGGTTTATCAATCTTGTTAATTCTTTCAAAGAACCAGCTCCTAGTTTCGTTGATCTGTTCTACTGTCTATGCCAGCAAATTAGATAACCTGGAAGAAATGGATGCATTCCTACAGATGTATCAACTACCAAAACTGAACCAGGAAGAAATAGAAAACCTGAACAGACCTATAACCACTAAGGAAATTGAAGCAGTCATCAAAAATCTCCCAAAAAACAAAAGCCCAGGGCCAGATGGTTTCCCAGGGGAATTCTACCAAACATTTCAAGAAGAATTAATGCCTGTTCTTCTGAAACTGTTCCAAAAAATAGAAATGGAAGGAAAACTTCCAAACTCATTTTATGAGGCCACCATTACCTTGATCCCCAAACCAGACAAAGACCCCATCAAAAAGGAGAATTACAGACCAATATCCTTGATGAACATGGATGCAAAAATTCTCACCAAAATACTAGCCAATAGGATCCAACAGTACATTAAAAGGATTATTCACCACAACCACGTGGGATTTATCCCTGGGCTGCAAGGTTGGTTCAACATCCGCAAATCAATCAAAGTGATACAATACATTAACAAAAGAAAGAACAAGAATCATATGATCCTCTCAATAGATGCAGAAAAAGCATTTGACAAAGTACAGCATCCTTTCTTGATCAAAACTCTTCAGAGTATAGGCATAGAGGGTACATACCTCAATATCATAAAAGCCGTCTATGAAAAACCCACAGCGAATATCATTCTCAATGGGGAAAAACTGAGAGCTTGCCCCCTAAGGTCAGGAACGTGGCAGGAATGTCCACTATCACCACTGCTATTCAACATAGTATTAGAAGTCCTAGCCACAGCAATCAGACAACCAAAAAAAATAAAAGGCATCCAAATCGGCAAAGAAGAAGTTAAACTTCCACTGTTTGCAGATGATATGATACTTTATGTGGAAAACCCAAAAGACTCCACCCCAAAACTGCTAGAACTCATACAGGAATTCAGTAAAGTGGCAGGATATAAATCAATGCACAGAAATCAGTGGCATTCCTATACACCAACAACAAGACAGAAGAAAGAGAAATTAAGGAGTCAATCCCATTTACAATTGCACCCAAAACCATAAGATACCTAGGAATAAATCTAACCAAAGAGGCAAAGAATCTGTACTCAGAAAACTATAAAATACTCATGAAAGAAATGGAGGAAGACACAAAGGAATGGAAAAACGTTCCATGCTCATGGATTGGAAGAACAAATATTGTGAAGATGTCAATGCTACCTAGAGCAATCTACACATTCAGTGCAATCCCCATCAAAATACCATCCACTTTTTTCAAAGAAATGGAACAAATAATCCTAAAATTTGTATGGAACCAGAAAAGACCCCGAATAGCCAGAGAAATGTTGAAAAAGAAAAGTAAAGCTGGCAGCATCACAATTCTGGACTTCAAGCTCTATTACACATTTGTCATCATCAAGTTAGTATGGTACTGGCACAACACAGACACATAGATCAATGGAACAGAACAGGGAGCCCAGAAATGGACCCTCAACTCTATGGTCAACTAATCTTCAACAAAGCAGGAAGGAATATCCAATGGAAAAAAGACAGTCTCTTCAACAAAGGGTGTTGGGAAAATTGGACAGCCACATGCAGAAGAATGAAACTGGACCATTTCCTTACACCACACACAAAAATAGACTCCAAATGGTTGAAAGACCTCAATGTGGACAGGAGTCCATCAGAATCCTAAAGGAGAACACAGGCAACAACCTCTTCGACCTCAGCCGCAGCAACTTCTTCCTAGATACATCACCAAAGGCAAGGGAAGCAAGGGCAAAAATGAACTATTGGGACTTCATCAAGATAAAAAGCTTTTGCACAGCAAAGGAAACAGTCAACAAAACCAAAAGACAACCGACAGAATGGGAGAAGATATTTGCAAATGACATATCAGATAAAGGGCTAGTATCCAAAATCTGTAAAGATCTTACCAAACCCAACACCCAAAGAACAAATGATCCAATCAAGAAATGGGCAGAAGACACGAACAGACATTTTTCCAAAGAAGACATCCAAATGGCCAACAGACACATGAAAAAGTGCTCAACATCGCTCGGCATCAGGGAAATCCAAATCAAAACCTCAATGAGATACCACCTCACACCAGTCAGAATGGCTAAAATTAACAAGTCAGGAAATGATAGATGTTGGAGGGGATGCCGAGAAAGGGGAACCCTCCTACACTGTTGGTGGGAATGCAAGCTGGTGCAACCACTCTGGAAAACAGTATGGAGGTTCCTCAAAAAGTTGAAAATAGAGCTACCCTACAATCCAGCAATTGCACTACTGGGTATTACAAATGTAGGGATCCGAAGGGGTACATGCACCCCGATGTTTATAGCAGCAATGTCCACAATAGCCAAACTGTGGAAAGAGCCAAGATGTCCAACAACAGATGAATGGTTAAAGAAGATGTGGTATATATATACAATGGAATATTATGCAGCCATCAAAAGGAATGAACTCTTGCCATTTGCAACGACGTGGATGGAACTGGAGGGTGTTATGCTGAGCGAAATAAGTCCATCAGAGAAAGACATGTATCATATGACCTCACTGATATGAGGAATTCTTAATCTCAGGAAACAAACTAAGGGTTGCTGGAGTGGGGGGTGGGGTGGGAGGGATGGGGTGACTGGGTGATAGACACTGGGGAGGGTATGTGCTCTGGTAAGCGCTGTGAATTGTGCAAGACTGTTGAATCTCAGATCTGTACCTCTGAAACAAATAATGCAATATATGTTAAGAAAAAAAGAAGATAGCAGGAGGGGAAGAATGAAGGTGGGGCAATTGGAGGGGGAGATGAACCATGAGAGAGACTATGTACTCTGAAAAACAAACTGAGGGTTCTAGAGGGGAGGGGGATGGGAGGATGGGTTAGCCTGGTGATGGGTATTAAAGAGGGCAGGTTCTGCATGGAGCACTGGGTGTTAATGCATAAACAATGAATCATGGAACACTACATCAAAAACTAATGATGTAATGTATGGTGATTAACATAATAAAAAATAATTCTCAAAAAAATAATATAAGAGGATACACAGGTATGCTTTCATTTATGAAAAAAGTATGTAGCAAAGACAAACCGAAACCTAAAAAGATTGTTTTTTGTAAAGGGCAACTGGGAAAGAAGTGGAAAGAAGGAGAAATGGAAATAGGGCAGCAGGGTTGAGGAGAGACTGACTCTTTGGCATGTATCTTTTTGTATCACTGTGACTTAGGGAACTATGGAAGTATTTCACATACCCCCTGAATATCGAAACAGTTAAAGCCAATCAAGGTGTGAAGGGAATGCAGAATGGCAAGAAGTCCTAACAAATAGCTCTGTGTTCTTCACAGTGATGTAGATTAGTAATTCTGAAATTACCTTGTGTGTATAATAGAATTGAACAGATTAGTAAATTGATTTAGATAATGAGAATAGAGTTTCTTACTCTTGTAAAAAGAAGTCATAATAAGGAAAGAAGGAAGGCTAAAATATACCCTCCAATTCTGGATTGGAATCAGAGGTATTTGCATAAGCTCACCGTTAATACACCCAAATACCGAAGTGTAGATGGGCATATATGTATGGGTTAGTGTACATCGGCATATTTCCTACTTCTGTTCACTGAGAGTGCCTAGAAGCAGTAACACCCCAGAAATAATGAGCAGACCTACTGCCCAGACCTCAGTCTGCGAACATTGTCTTCCAGTATAAAGAACCAGCACTCCTAGGAGAAGTGGTTGATTACAGGGCTAGGTCAGGAAAACTGCAGAATGAGCCTGCAGTATCTTATGATTCCAAAAACTAAGGATTTGAAGGAGCTTCTGATGGCCAAAGCTGGAACAATTTGAGCAACAAAATAATGTCAATGTTGGATTTTAGCCAACGGAATAAAATAAATATCAATGAGTGTATTTGTTTTTTGTTCTTTTAACAAAGTACTACACACTTAGCAGTTGAAAACAACACACATACCCTGTCTCACAGTTTCCATGGCCAGGCATCCAGGCACAGCCTCGTTCGGTCCTCTGTTTAGGGCCTCATAAGGCTGCGGAGTGTCAGATAGTCTGTCTTCTCATCTGGAGGCTCAACGAGGAAGAATCTGCTTCCAATCTCATTCAGGTTATTGGAAAAATTGCCTGCGGTTGTGGAAGTGAGGCCCTCAAGTTCTGGAGGCTGCCTGTCCTTGCCATGTGGCTCAGTTCGCATCATGGGAGCTTCCTTCTTTAAGACCATTGGAAGCACGGGTCTGGTCAGAGAAGCCTGGGTCCTCTTTGAAAGTCGGGTCTGCACAACATCGTCACCCTTTTGATTATCTCAAAGCCAGCCGATTAGGGACTTTAATTATATCTGTAATACGCCTTTAATTTTGCCATGTAATGTAATTTTTAGGAGTGATATTTCATTACTTTTGTTATATTCTTAGGTTAAAGCCAAGTCATGGGTTCTGCCCTCCGTCAAGAAGTGGGGATTACACGATGATGTGACTTGCTGGAAGTCATCCTGTAGCGTGTCTTCTACAATGAGTTTTTGTGGATAAAAATAAATAGTCTTAGGCGCCTGGGTGGCTCAGTTGGTTAAGCAACTGCCTTCGGCTCAGGTCATGATCCTGGAGTCCCGGGATCAAGTCCCACATCGGCCTCCCTGCTCAGCAGGGAGTCTGCTTCTCCCTCTGACCCTCCTCCCTCTCATGCTCTTTGTCTTTCATTCTCTCTCTCGCAAATAAATAAAATCTTAAAAAAAAAGTTTTTTT
Organism: Mirounga leonina; assembly: GCF_011800145.1. Taxonomy (NCBI): domain Eukaryota; kingdom Metazoa; phylum Chordata; class Mammalia; order Carnivora; family Phocidae; genus Mirounga; species Mirounga leonina. Next base: position 1,181,649 of record NW_023270816.1, read on the forward strand.
TTAAATAAAAAAAGAAAGAAATAGTCTTATAAATACATACACAAATGGGGAAGAAGAGCTAGTTCTTCCTCACAAAAGATTTCCATTAATAAATGCAGAAAGAAAGAAGGGAATAAAGGATCATCATTACAAACAGTATTGTAATAAACATTACAGACAGGGTTCTGTAATGGATGCTAAAGTTAGTGAGTGCAAGTTTGAGAGGGACAGGATTTGCATAGTCTCCAATATCTTCCCTAAGATACTCACAACTACAAAGGACAAAATAGTAATTTTATATTGGAGAGATTTGGTTGACACCTAACTTTTACCAAATTATCAAGGTAAACAGCACCAGAAATGAAACATACCAATGTCATGAGTAGTACTCGCCAAAAGCATCAAGTTCATAAAACATAAGGAAAGACTGAGGGTCTTTTATAGGCTGGAGGAGACTAAGGAGAAATAACTAAATGCAGTGTGAGATCCTAGAATGGAAGAAAGAAAAACAATGGTGAAATTCAAATAAGATCTTTAGCTAATAGTGTGGTACCATGTTAAGTGCTTCTAGATAATTGTATTATGGTTATATAAGATGTGAACACCAGGGGACATGGGCTAAAGGATTTATAGGAACTCATTGTACTCATTTTGTAATTTCTTTAAGTGTAAAATTAAAAGTTTTTAATAAAAAAATCATGGTATAGACTTCTGAGAGTTTTAAGTTGTCAACAGTAGAAAATCAGGTGACTTATTGATGCTTCATTTTTATTTTGTCGCACCAAGATTTTGTACAATATTGTATATATGGTCATTGGAGAATGAATACATAGCTGTAAAGTGGTGGGGTTTATTCTAACTCAGCATAGTTTTTTCCAGTTGTAAAGTTTTTTCCATTGTGTTTGCATCATTATAGACACAGACAAGGAGGAAATGGCTTTCTTTAAAAACTCCGTTTTAATGTTAAAGCCTTCCCATAAAGTTCGTTTGTTTACTATGCATGGCAATATTCTCTTTTAAAATAATTACCAAATTTTGTTTAAAAGGTTTTACTTACGAGAAACATATGTCCTGTAAAAATCTATGGTTTTGAGGGTATTTATTTAATTCATTTGGTTCAGAGGGCTCTGAATTGTCTTCTTTATATGGACCATGGACACAAATGAATCCTGTATTATATTTCTCAGACATATATTCTGATTCATCAGCTACTATGACTGTGCTTCGTTCTACCTATGCATATGGAGGATGAAGTTATTTCTTAGTAACTATGAAACTATTGGTGGAAAGATAGGGGGTAAAAACACATGGGGAACTTAAAGCGGTTTGCTCAAATCTGTCTTTACCAGGAAAAGGCTCTTGTTTATTTCTTTAAAGGATGGATTTAATAATAAATGTTCTCATTGCTGTAAAGAGGTATCTGTCTTAGAATTGCACCAGACAAGCATAGTGCTGCTTGGATGTGGCAGTATTTTATGAATTCATGAGATGGGTTTCTTACATCCTTTTTTTATTCTTACTTGATCTATTGTACGTGAGAGCAGTGCCTTGGGCGTGTAAGTAGTGGTGCCTATAGTAACGCAGAATTACTGTTCGCTTTGCTGTCATGGGTCTATGAATTCGGTCCGTCATACAGAAACAATCACTATAATGTAAGCACTTACTGTCTTCATGCAGCTGATTCCCCGGTGACATTTTAAAAAGTCAGGCTTTGGCTGCAGAGTGCTTTCCATTTCTAAATGGGCTGCAGATTTGGGAGCCTTAGGGCATTTCATAGGAAGCACATGACCCTGAGTAGACACAGCAACTTTTGTGTGTCTGTAGCCACATTGATGACCAGTGTTTACCCTTGAAATTGTTTTCATCCAGAATGTTGTTTTTTTTACTTTACATTTAATTATTTGGTGCTCACACTAATTTACTACAAATGTCTAGGAGTAGAATGAATGGCTGAATAGAGGCTGGGCTGTTTGTCCAGGGTTTTTATACACTAGGTGTGGCTGTAACTTACGAGCTACTCGTAGTGGTCTCTCCACACACACTTCTCAGTGTCTATAAATTCAGGTCTTGGTTTTCACTTTATTCGAGAATGAGAAGGGCATTTGAACCCAGGAGCACTCAGAAATACATTCACAGGTTTTACCTGCATTCTCTTCTGAAAGTGAGAAGCCTAAACTCCCAAAAACAATTTCAGGATTTTTAAAATAAGTTCTACTTTCACAACAATGTGTATGTATTATCTAAATGGAAAATCATCTTCCTGCCCCTCTGGCTGCCACAGTTACAGCTGTTATTGGAATTAGTAATGAGTGACAGTCCTGAGAGACTCTGGGGACTGTGCTCTTCCTGGTCTGTAGTCAGGCTGCCTGGCCTCACAGAGATGCCATTGGTTAGAAAGAGGAGAGGGTGATTGTTCAGCATAAAACGCCAGGCTCTGCAGCGTGACCTTCACTGGGTGAATTGGTGGTGATGTTCAATACATCAGTTTCTTTCTCTACTCAGTTGTGATTCTTGTAGCAATATACAAAACCATAGAAAAGTAGGTCCTATGATATCAGAGCAGTTAGCCTGACCTAGCATGATCATAGACCATAGTACCAGAGGGTGATGCAGGGAGATCCATATATGCTTGCATGTATGTATGTATGTATGTATGTACCATGTAGGTATGTATATTTGTCTATTTCAGTCTTTCAGTTTATTTTAGTAAAGGAGGAGATTACAAGATAAAGCAGCAAGGTCTTCATGCCCTGAGAGCTAGCACCTTGAGGATTGGGCTAAATTCAGTTGCCTTCTTCAATAATATTTTTAGTCAAAATGTATCTAAACCTCTGAGCCAGAAAGTGAGTTGAGATCTCAAGTACCTCTGATGATTCTTAAATTTCAAAATCCTGTCTCCTGCCTTCACATGATTCATTGTCTCCCTTTAGTTAATAACAATAATAAGTATCTTTTCCTTTAATTCATATGCTCAGATTAAGGGCCATTAAATAACAAAGTTTTATTAATATTTGTTATGCTAATGAAGGGATTAAAGGAGTAAAAGACATGATTCCTGTCTCAAGGAGCTTACATTATAGTTTGAAGACAAACTGAGCACACATTAAATAAATGGAAATCAAATAGATGTTAATAGGTGCTGTTGCTTTATTAGCAATAAAGATCAAAAAAGTTGCAGAATACTTCCCTGTTTGATGCTAATATATACTACATTTTATAGTAGTATGTTTTATGTTTTTTCACAAAGGTCTTCTGTGTTTATGTTAAATCTCTGATTAATTATAAAGATTGTTTTAGAAATTGGTCGCTATTTCTACATTGAATAAATATTTACCAACGAAAAACTGTTGGCCACTCTGCATGCCTGGCCACTTGGAAACTAGTTCAAACTCAGGAGGAGGAGTTTAGTTCATTAGTCTTGGATTTTGTTAAGTGCGTTAAAGTATATGTCAGATCTCTGCTGCTAATTTATTTGTGAGTTTGGGAACTCCTTCAGTAAGAAATGAAACTTCTCAGGAGGTCATTTGCTGAATAATGATTATCCATGTTTCTTCTTCGTTTTACCAGAAAGGGGCAATGTACCCCACTTTTTGAGCCCTCTTTCAATATGGGACCGTACCTTCTGTAATCGTTAAATTAAATAAATGTAACTTTGTCTTGGTTTTTGCACAATTGCAGTATTAATGTAGAGGGCTCCCCATCCCCGCTTCCCTTCCTGTGTTTTCCAGGCAGTCAGATGCCTCCTCAGCCACCTGGGAGCCAGTCAGAATCCAGTTCCCATCCTGCCTTGAGCCAGTCACCAATGCCACAGGAAAGAGGTCAGTCTTCAGTTCATATCTTATATATCTTTGTGTTTTGAGTATATAAGACTTACATGAATTTGGTCATCTTTCCATCTCCTTGTAGATAATGTTTCTTCCTCAGATGAACAAAATAAGAACATACGTACAACAAATATGGAAGAGAAGGATGCTTTCTTGCAGATTAGGTGAAGTTTGACCAAGCACAGTTCAAGACGCAAAGAATATATAGGTCCACATAGCACCCATGAAGCATAGTTTATACATGACTATAGTCTGACAGTTGATCTAGCCAAGTAAAAGTGACTGTTAATGATGCGATTTGGGTATCAGTCCTAATGAAGTAAAATGTTGGAGTGTGTGTATGTTCAGCTGTTTTGATCAATTATATATCCCAGGATACTTAAACAGTAAAGATTTAAACACAGAGTAAGACCTTGTATTATACAATTGTAGTATCTTAGAACTAGAGCCAACCCGAGAGATTGTAGAGTCGCATCACCTCAACTTAACAACTAAAGAAACTGAGGACCAGAGAGCTGGTCATACTATCCTCGTTGTCAGAGGATAGTTAGGGCCAGAGCCAGAAAAAAGAACACAGGCTTTTCCTGAAGCCCTTGGACACGTGGGTTGTCCCACATCTGCAGACTCTTTGATCTTTAGCTCAGTTGTGCACATTCACCCCACATATTATTGCCTTGGTTGCGGCCTTTGGCCCTCATTTGTTTATGTCTGTCTACTTTCTCTCCTTCTGTAGTAAAGCTGCTTTTGTTGGTGCTGATTTTCATCCAGACTAGTGCAGACCAGGGTTTACACGCCTACCACACCTACCACACCACATGGTGCTGTGTCAACGCACTTCCCCCGCCAGTGAGCCAGTGGGAGCACGTGAAGCGTGTCACTTGTGCTCTCCCTCAGGCGCATCCAGAAGACGGAAGTGGCTAGCTTGGTAGCTGCTGTTTAAAGGCTCCCGCCCCTCACTCTTATAATTATGCCTGTATGAGTTGTACAGATGATGATTTGCTTCTAATTGGAATTAAAAGGTTTCAGTTATTTTACATGTTTAATAACTCAGCGCCTCATGCTTTTAGAAAGTAATGCCAGTCAGAAGATGGATTAGTCCTAGCTACGTATCAATTGTGTTAAAATGAATATTTAGTAGGAATAAAGTGAAATTTTTATTTTCTGATACCGCTACATATTTAACTTTTTAATTATAATTTAATGTATAGCTAACACATTAATTCCCTTATTGAGATACTACAGTATGTCTTGCTAATGGGATAGTTAATGGTTTTCAAACTACAGGGTGTATAGGAATTACCTGGAGAACTGGTTAAAAGAGACTTCTGGGCCACACACAGCCCCAGATTTCTGACTCAGTAGGCTTGTGGTGGGCCACTTAAGATCTGCATTTTGGACACGTTCCCAGCTATTGCTGATGCTGCTGATCTGAGGACCATACTTTGAGAACCACTGCCTTAATGATACTATAATGTGTTCTGATAATTGTGTGGTATGTGCACTTGTTTCTCTAAACTTCCCACTGAATCCTCCTGCGAACCAGTCTTGCACCTCACATCCTTTTTCTGTGTTAACTGCTCGGGTCTCTGGTCCTCTGGAAGTTCATGGAGGGCATCCTGGCACCACGCAAGGGGGAGTTCTCTCCAAACTCCTTCACTTGCCCTTGGGTTGCACCTGCATTGTGTCGCCAGGTCAGGGAGGTGGAGAAAATGAAGCATGAGAGACACTGTCCTGCACTGGAAACCTGCTCGGGCCAGAGCCAGAGCTAAGATGAAGACATTTGTCATTTCCTTTAACGCTCACCATAACCCTGTACCGCCATTCCCACTGGGGGAGTCCACTTCTCCGGCAAGCATCCGAGGGTAAGAGGTTCCCTATTTGGAAGTACTACAATTCTCACCTTTATTGCTAAGAATTAAAAGAGAGAAACCCCTTCCAGATCGTCCAGCAATGTGGCCCCCAACCTCTTGCAGCTAATATGTGTTTAAGAAATTTGAAAATGTAGGGCGCCTGGGTGGCTCAGTCAGTTAAGCGACTGCCTTTGGCTCAGGTCATGATCCTGGAGTCCCTGGATCGAGTCCCGCATCGGGCTCCCTGCTCGGCAGGGAGCCTGCTTCTCCCTCTGACCCTCCCCCCCACCATGTGCTCTCTCATTCTCTCTCTCTCAAATAAATAAATAAAATCTTTAAAAAAAAAAAAAAAGAAATTTGAAAATGTAAAAAGCCAAATGTGACCCATGCTGACACAATGAGAAAACACAGTTAAATTAAACTTTTAACTTAAACAAGCACCTGGTGGTGCAGTCAGTTAAGCATCCAACTCTTGGTTTTGGCTCAGGTGGTGATCTCAGGGTCCTGAGATCAAGCCCCACGTCGGGCTCTGCGCCCAGCATGGAGTCTTCTTAGGACTCTCTTTCACTCTCCCTTTGCCCCTCCCTCCTGAAAATAAATAAATAAATCTTAAAAAAAAACTTTTAGCTTAAACAAATACATTAGCAAGCAAAATCTAGAGTTTTCTTCTGGTGTCACTATGTAAAAACCATTGTGTAGATATGTTATTTTTTTTCCATCTTCATTGTATATAGTGTGGTTTTGGTAACTGCTAATGGATACATAACAATCTGGGTGGTTATAATGTCCATTTCCTTCAAATAGCAAATATAAATTTTATAATTTGCTAAATCTGAACTGATTTTTATGAATATGTTCCCCAAACTTCCTCTGAAAGGCTGCTAAAGATGTTATGTGCATCCCTTATGTGCCTTTTGTTGGATGGAGAGCCCCCTAAACGGGAAAACTTTGTATTTCCAAACAGCTCGTAAATGATGCTTTGCCATGGGATGCCTGGGTGGCTCAGTCGGTTAAGCATCTGCCTTCGGCCCAGGTCATGATCCTGGGGTCCTGGGATTGAGCCCCGTGTCAGGCTCCCTGCTCAGCAGGGAGTCTGCTTCTCCCTCTCCTTCTACCCCTCCCCCTGCTTGTTCTTTCTCTCTCTCTCTCTCAAATAAGTAAAATCTTTTAAAAAAAAAATGATACTTTGCCATGTGTGAGTTAAATTTCTACCAAAATTGGACAGCAAAAAAAATTTTTTTTTGATGGCTTTGTTATTTGTTAAAATCTAGGAAGAAATGTTAATTCTTAATGATATTTGATCAGGTATTTTAGTGACAAATGACACAGTCATTATAATGCTTTGATAGAATATAACATTTTTCTTGTCTGTTTTATCATCATTGGGTGTGTACCAACAGTATATACAGTACAAAGTAGATTTGAGAAAACACTTGCTAGAAAATTCCCCGGTGTTGAAAATTCCCCATGTATTGAAAAGTAATTTAGCTTCATGTATGCCTTTACAATTGATATATCCACCTGCCCCTATTGAGGGAAGTGAGGAAAGAAACAGAGAGGAAAAAAGTATGTTGATGAGTTAGCATCTTCAAAAAAAAAAAAAAATTCTCTTAGAAACCATGGACCTTGATAGACAAGAACATAGCTCCTATGCTGCTGAGTACTAAAATAACCAAGTTGAGCAATTCCTTTTACACTTATTTTGTTTTAATAAGTAAGATTAAGATAAGAGAGTAAGATTCCAGTTACACACATCTTTAATGTATCTACGGGGGGAAGTGCCTGGGTGGCTCAGATGGTTAAGCATCTGCCTTCAGCTCAGGTCATAATCCCAGGGTCCTGGGATCGAGGCCCACGTCGGGCTCTTGGCTCACCGGGGAGTCTGCTTCTCCCTCTCCCTCTGCCTCTCCCCCTGCTCATGCGCTCTCTCTCTTTCGCTCTCTATTTCTGTGTCTCAGGTGAATAAATAAAATCTTTAAAAAAATAAAAATCTACAGAGAATAGATTTTTCTCTAATAGGAAAAAATCTAGAAACATACTTGCCTGGAGACAATGGCACAAAGCAAGAGATGCAGCCTACTTCTGTTTGGTGGTGTGGTTTCCTGGTTATTCCCCAGAGTCCTCATGAAAGACAGCAGGACTGTTAACGCTACTCAGAAGCCTGGCTCCCCCCAGGCTCAGGAAGCTGAACTCTTGCCCTGCCATCATTCCTTCCTACTTGGTCCTTGGATTCCTGTGCAGGAAGAACATGTCTTAATAAACTCTATACTCTGTTGAGAATTTTGCAAACCTCAAGCTGTCCTGGGATCTGAACCACATTTGTATCTGCAAGGCCATGTCCTCTTCCCAGAGCTGGTTGCTGAGTCAGGTGCAGAGTCGGTATCTGCCCAGATTCCCAGCAGCCCTACAGTGCCCTCCGATCTGGTGGGTCTGGGGCCAAGTCTGTCTAAGGTCATCAGTCACAAATCCATTTCCCCACATTGTATGTATGCAAACATAACTGAGTTTCTGCAGTTTTATATTTTCCATCTACAAAAGCTATGTTTGCAAGGAAATATGGATATGGCCAGTGTCCCCAGGTACAAAGAAAGGGACACATTTTAGGTATTTATTGGCCTCTTTGCTGTCCTATAGTGCTGTCCCTACACTCTGATCTGCTCTCCCATACAGCACCTGGCTTAGCGCTCTCCTCTTTGCCCCTCATGTAGTGCTAGAACCTCCTACTAACTGAATAAAGAAAATGAGTTCAAATTCTTTGGTCTTAACTGCTTCATTATTGATGTAAGTTTAAAAGAAGAAAGGTCAAAACTTCAGTTTAGTCTTCTGTAACACATTCGCCACTGGGTTTTATCTTAAATCTTCTCTCTGTAGTCCTCACATAACAAAATGAAGAATTGCTGTTAAAGCCCTTCACCAAAAAATCAAGCAGTATAAATTATGCCACCCAAGGCATTGGAGAAAGCATCCAGATAATGCTAAAAAAAAACTAAAATAAATGTTACGAGAAAATCTTAGCTAACAAGTTTAGGTTAGTTTTATCCTTCTTGTATAATCTTCAACTTGTATATCTTAAAATTTGAAGAGAGCAATAGGAAATGGCTTCCTAATGTGTTGCCCTGTTTTCCAAGAGGGCTTGGAGGGAATATCTACTCAGTCATCTGAGTAGATAAATAAGTATAATTATTATTAACATTAAAATGATTGCATTTTTAACCCCCATAAAATGTTAAGCTTAATGAAACTAGCAAATGCCCTTCTAGTTATTGGATTAGCAATTAGGTGAAAACGTTTCAAGAAGGCTTATTTATTTGGACAGATGTAGAGAGGTCAGAATTAATTTTTTGAAAACCTTTTAATTGAATTCCCTTTTAATTTTCACAGTGGTGTCTAGTTAAATATTCATGGTAATGCTGGTGGTTTTCTGAAGGTCTGAACTAGATCTGGATTCTCAGAATCAACGTAGGTGATTTAACCCTTTTCATCTGGGAGGTCAGCAGGGACTTCCTTAGTGTAATCCCATAGCATTTGAATAATTAGAAGGTAGTAATGAGGATTTAATTAGTCCTTGAGATATGCTGAAAGCAGAGCCACTACGAACTTTCCCTTTTGGACACGGATTGCAAGCAGAGTTGACGCTTCTGCAGGACTGTGATGTGCTAGGAAATGTATTCTGTTGCTGGAGGAGGCTCTTTGGCACCATTCTGTGACCGTCAGATCTGCATGGAAGGTATCCTGGGTGAAATCTTCCAGAATTACTGAATAGCACCCTCCCCCCCACCCGCCTTCATTCTTGTCCATCTACATGACACCCTTTCTTCTCTTTTTACTATTTAAACAGAGTTGTAGTCAAAGCGCACAGGCTTACTGTACCTGATGGAGAATTGGCTTTCTCTGTTACCAGTGACAGCACATTAGACAAGCTAGACGAGTGGTGGGTTTACTCTGTAGTACACAAGGACAATAGACAAGGAGAAAATAACAAAATCCAGCCAAACTCTGTTCTTGAACGCGCTGTCTGACTAAAGAGTCCCAAAATTCCAGTCTTTGGAATCTGATCTTCACAATGATATTTATCAGTAACTCCATGTTTATGAATATAAAGAGTGCCATTATCCAGAAAAGGTGTGTAGCACAGAGGTGGGATGGGACATTTAGATGTTTTTCTTGTGTGCCCACCCTGAAAAGGTGAATCAGAATTTGTATACGTCACAAGTATGAGGTTTCGAATGTACCTATTTTGTGTAGACTGAATAGACTACATCTTCATTTTTCTCCTATTTTTTCTTTTGTTATTAATCCCAAATGTTAACTGACTTGGTACAATTTTATTCTCACTGCTTAGTGGTATGTTTGATCTTCTTTCTGAAGTCCAAACAGAATTCCTCATCAAATTTCTAGGCACATTCTATTTGCTTAGGGCAAATCTTTCTTACTTTTAATGCCAAGGGCAAGAAAAGAAAGCTCTTAAAATTAATCGAGTCTTTTACTATAAATTAGATCGAGCTCTTGAGGGCCAGAACTGAATTTTTTTTAGACTCTGTATTTCTATGTCTACAACAGAGCCTCATGTATAGTAGATGTTCAACCAAGTTTGAGCTGGACAACACAAAATAATGCAGCCTTCACACCAATTCAGAAGTTTCAAATGGTTTCAGAGCACAGAACAATCAAAGAACAAAATATCTTGTGTTCTTAAATTTTAATTTAAGAATATTGTCTCAATTTTACCATGATAGGTCATTTGCTGTGGTGTAGGCTGTTTCCCTCTCTTAAGACATGGTGGGCATTTTGATCTTGCACCAAATGAAAGCTACCACTTCTGCTACCCATCCTCCCTGGACGTATTTCTATAACTGTACAGACATGACATCAGGCTGAGCTGGAGTCTTCCCACCTGCAGCCTGGCATTAAATGAGTTGTCCAGAGGCCACTGCACCCCCCCCCACCTTACCCCAACCAGGCTCTTTATATCTTAGGAATATTTAAATGGAAATAAGTAAAAATTTTGAGAAGTTTTTAATGCTATTAGCTGGATTCATGGCAATATTTAGATCACAATTAGTTTTGAAAATTTTTTAATGATTTTGAATATCTTAATTGACCTAACTTCTTAATTTTCGAGAACAGATTAACAAGTTAGCTCAAAAATGGAGACCACCAAGATGATTGTTAAGGAGTTGGAAGTAGGATTGAAGATTTTTTTTTTCTGTTTCTGCAAACCACAGAAACGATTTGTTCCTCTTTCTTTTGGATTCTCAGTTTTAATATGACAGTAAATCTGCACATTCTGAAATGTTTTCATGGGGTATGTTGGTTATCAGAAAGTGTTCTCTTACTTGACCTTTCTAATTACCCTTGATATATAAAGGTGTTCTTACCATTTGTGAGCGCACCAAACATAAAATGGTGCTGCCTTTCAGCACAAGGCTATTATCAAAAAGAGAAAATGTATCACTTTCCAAATGTCTTGCTGTGTAAGTCTAGTAGATCAACGTGTTAAAGCATTAGCGATCGTCTGCCCCCACCCCCAGATGCAATTAATTCAGCCTCCGCTCTTAATTGAGGACTCCTTTTTTTATAATCCGTGACAGACGAAAATAAAGTCAAATGGGAGGTCATATACAAGAGAGAGTATCTAGGAAGCTGTTTGTAATTTCCTCAGCCCCAGAGCTCTGCCTCTGGGCTGGATTGTAGACCCAGCCAATGCTAGCCTAGTGAAGGAAATAACAGCATAGGGCTTGTATCAGGGTTATCCTTCCATTCCTCTTAAGTCCGCTATCCAGAGATCTGCTCACCAAAAAGCTGGGAAAACAAATATCACATACAATAAAAGTCCCATTATATTCACTGAGGAATCGTCAGTCGAAACTTTAGAATATTTTCAAAGGTGCATGGTTTTGTCACTCTTGCTATATGCAATAATTTTTTCGAATTGCCAATTAAAGCTTGCTTTTAATAGTTAACCTCATTTGTAATTGGCTCATTATTCTTCACTGGAAGTATTTGAGAACATCTGGATCTTAGGTAAATTCCACATTGTGTATTACATGCACTTATTTGTAATAACGTGTTTTCTCCTGTGCCTTATGGGTCTGTACCTCAGGGAAGGACCATTGTCTGCCCAGTTTGCCAAGCCAGAAGGCTAGAAGGCATCCTGGATGCCTTTTTCTCTCCTATCTGCCCCCCACTAGTCATCATGTTCCGTGAACTCTACCCCTGCAGTGTATTCCATGCATCCCCTCTTCTTGGTGTCCGCTGTCACTGCCCTGCCCCAGGCACCCCCGCTCCCTGGGTACCTTCAGCAACCTCCCAGCTCTTCTTCCTGTCTCAGCTGTGTTCCCTTTCAGTCACTTTTCCATGCTAAGTCTGGAATGGTCTTCTCCAGGCGGCTGGTTGGATTATGTGATTCCCTGCAGCCCAGGAGCCCCCCTTTGCCTTGGAGGAAGGCTGCACTGAGGTGCTTGTTTATGAGGCTGTTTCTTACCCCATGCCAGCCTTCCTTTCTGGCCTTACCTCTCATCACCCCGCTGCCTCTCATCTCCAGCCAACCGAACCTCTTTTAAGATCTTTATATAAACTCTTCTCTCCGTCATTTTTGCCACCCACACCTTGACCCCAACCCCACCCTGGCATGCCCCTCCCTTGCCCATCTTTACTGATCCTTCGGGCCCTCCATAGCCTGGCACCTGGTAGGTCTTTGAGTCCATATTTGCTACACGAACAAATGAAGGAAGCATTACCTGTCGCAGTGGTGCTCCCAACAGCCAGGCACCGTCCCAGTGAGCCTGGCTGTGCTCAGGACCCATTGTCGGGATTATCAGTGGAATTCTCCGTGACCAGAGCTCTGGGACCGATGGTAAGGACCACTGGCCCTGTTCAGTCTCCTACCTGCATGCTTGTGTAGTACATGCTTTTTCTCATTTTAATCTTCAGGGAGTTTGAAAGCAAAAAACCTGGCTTTAGGTGCAAGCTTTACCACTTAACTAGTTTTGTGACCTTGGACAATTAAATCTCTGCTTCCTCATATATAAAATGAGGATCAGTGTCCTTTGGATTTATTGCATGGATCAAATGCAACCTTGTATACAAAGGTTATAAATTGGGAAGCCCTGGGCGCCTGGATGGCTCAGTCGGTTGAGTGTCCCGACTCTTGATTTCGGCTCAGATCATAATTTCAGGGTCATGAGGTTGGGCTCCATGCTGGGCATGGAACCTGCTTAAGATCCTCTCTCTCCCTCTCCAAAAAAAAATAAAAAATAAAATAAATTGTGAAGCCCTATGCAAATACTAATAATAAACATAAGCATCAGGCACAAAAGATTCAGGGGAGACCTGGGTTGTGAAAGCCTTGAAAAGCAGTTTCTTTGCTGCTTCCAGCACATAGTAACACACATAAAATTGTCTTTGCTCTCTGCACCGAAGCGGACTTTTGCAACTAATACTCGAAAGATTTGTGTAAGGAAAGGCTGGGTATTTTGCCCCCATCTACCATCTGGGTAATCAGTCTGATCCTTCCCCGGACTCTCATTTGCCCAGTGATAGATGATGTCAGTAGCCGAGAGGGTTCTGTGGGTGTGGATGGGGAGAGCTTAGATGCTCACGTCTGTGCCCCTGCATTATAGGGCGCTGCAGTGGCAGGAAAGGAAGAGGGAGCGATTCTGCCAGTTAACCTGATAGCACAGCTGGGAGAGCGCTGGGGGGCCTGGGTTACAGCCTTGAACGGGTCATTAGTTTTTGTCTTCCTCTAAGCAGTTCATGTTGTGAAGAGAAGCAGGCAGGCAAATAAACACTGGAGATATTAAAATGTAACAAGAATATTCTTTAAAATCTATTTTTCTCCCCAAATGGGAATCTGACACCTATTTGGGATGAGAAATCGCTCTGTCTGTCTTTATAGTCGGGAGACTCTCTGCTTAGGTGGTACAGCGTGTGACCATTATTTCACACATGTGGGGAAACATCTTTTACTGAACTGGCTTGAAGAAACAAGGCAGTTCTGTGAATTTTTAACAGATGCCAACGTGAAAACAAATTGTCCATGTGCCAAAGGAAAAACGTGCTTTGCTTTCCAGTGGCTCATAGAACCTTGGTGCTTTACTGGTGTCCTGACGGTGCTAGAGCTTTCCAGAGGCACCTCTGATGAAGAAATGACATTTTTGTGTAATTGGTCCTATGCTCTCTTGCTCCCCTGCATTAGCCTGGGCACTCTTGCTCTTCCTTTGCTGTTTTCTCTTTGATGCACAGGATGAACTGTGGTTTGGGCTTTGTGTTTGCCTCAGTGTTTTCCAACAGGATTTAAAAGTCCCTTACAGTTGTAGAATTTGTTGGGCTGCCTGAAGAGGAAGAGGATGTATGTTTGGAGGCTTAGATCCACGTTAAGATGCCTTCCAATTTAATAACCTGAAATTTCCCATTTTTGCTTGACTATGTCTTTGACCTTGTTTCTAAATCAGGTTTGTACACCCTTCGACTTAGGGATGCACTTCCATTAGATGACCCTTGCCCCTGTCAGTGACTGTTCTGGAGTTGGGACAGCCTGCCATTGCCTATTTGGATTCGCAAAGCTTTCCACTGTATTTTCTTCTATCTCATCTCCCCCAAATATGTCTTCTGGCCACTTTACTTTTTATCTTAAATATAATTTCATTCTATTTTTGAGAATTTTTGAAGTCCTCCTAAAGGTATCTCTGTCTTATCCAATGAAGAGTTTTTCCTCATTCCTGCAGCATAAAAAATAGTCTATGTTCATCTCTTATGTGGAAAATGTGATTCGTTTATAATGGTTGTGCAAATCAGTTTAATTTCTTTTAATATGTTAAGGTTTAGATAGTAACACTGGATCTTTCCTATAAAACAATTTTTTCCAGATAAGAGAATTATATAACTTTTTTTAAAACCAGGAAAAATATCCACTTAATAAACCACAAATACTACAGTGCTGAAGAAAATATTCGAAAGGTCCTAAAAACTCACTTAATCTAATAGTAATAAAAAGAAAGATTTTAGAAATGCTAATTCTCAATTAGACCAATTTTCTAAGTTGACAACAAGGGATTTTTTTTTTTTTTTTAATTCAGAAAGAAAAAATGTCTCTTTGGCTTAGTCTCTAATATGGGTCTCTATTATGGAGATCAGTAGCATTTTTCCTAAACTTAACATTACTTACAGCGCCATGTAATAAGAATAGATTGTTTGTCTTGAATTTTCCACTGATACTAATACAAATATCTGTAGAAGAATGACACTAAAGAAAACAGTCCTTAACGTGCAGACTGAGTGAGTCCAGGTAAGATTCTGGCAACCCTCCCTCCATTCCCATCTTTAGCTATTGATTGGTTACATAGAATATAGCAACCAAAAAATTATCAAATTGTAATTAAATATCTAAACTAACACAGTGTGCCTTTGGAATACACGTTAGGGCAAGTTATTAGCATCTTACTAGGTGGCGGAAACAAGCCTGGCTAAGATTAGGCTTTTCTCACATGAGCTTCAGAGCTCCATGACAGGGCCCCAGCCAAAGGGCAAGCACTTCTTCCTTCTGGCCCAAGGTCTCAGGTGGTCTTTCTTATAAGTAGAAAGAGAATTGTCTTCTTTAACTACCCCTCCCCCACGCGTGCGTGTGCACACACACACAAACCTAATGGGTTGATTCATCCATTGCATAAATGATTATCAAGCTAGTCATTAGTCATAGGTCCTTATAACCCAATGGTCAACAAAAGTCAAGATCCTTGCTCTTTACCTTAATAGTCAATTCAGGCACTTGACAGGAATCTTGATATTTCTCTCTGTCTCTCTGTATCTTTCTCTCTCTCTCTCTCTCTCTCTCTCTCATTTCAGTGGGCAAACTGGGGAATCTGCCAGATCAGGAAGGTTGTATGCTGAGTCTTATGCTGCTCAGAGCTAATCAGTATTGTAGCTATTGGTTGCGTGGCCTGAAACTGACAAGCTTAGCTTTTCTGAGCCAAATAACATGGCCGGCCAATTATTTCTGGAACTAGCTCTCTGGAAAAGGGCAATGCTTTCTGGATAGTCGACTGGGTGAGGCAAGCTACCCATCAGCTGCGACTGGCTCTGTTGGAGGAGGTGTAGAGCAGGCAGGCCCAGACGACGACACAGCGTGTGCTGCCTGGGGAAGGGCAGCAGGCTGTTTGCCCAGAGCCTCACAGGGTATGGCATTTGTCACCTCAGTGAATGCACCACGGTCCAGGGACTTGCAGCTCTTTTTGGCTTCACTGTGACGGATGGTTTGTAGGGGAGCCTGGCAAAGGGAAGCTAGTTCGGAAACTTGGGCGTCATTCCAACAGGAAATAAATGGTGGGTTGTCTTTAAAATAATATGAATAATAACAGCTATCACTTAGGGAGCCTTTCCCTGTGTGCAGGCCCTGAGCTGCGTGGTGTTCATATCGTTTTCTCATTTAATCTTAGGAATGTAGGCTCGCTTGTCATCTGCATGTTGCAGAAAAGGAAGCAGGCTTAACTATTAACTAACTGGCCTGAAGTCCCCTAACTATGAGTGTCACTTTGCAGTGACAGTGGAGATGGACCAAGTGGATGTATTTGGCCGATATTTAGGGGACAGAAACAGCCATGCTTTCTGCTTGTTGGGATTTGAGCTGTCAATTGTGCCTTCCTTGAAAAGCCGTCTTCCTTTCCCTGGAAACAGTTCTTCAACTATACTGTGAATTGAGGAGCCAGGCCACCATGTTTATGAAGGTCTTTTTGTAAAGCAAAAGTAAATGGGCTCGTAATGAACGTGTTTTCTTACTCATTAAAAACACGTATTTGGTGCCAGTTCTGTGCCCAGCCCCTCACCTGGTCCCGAAGAAGCAGATGCGGAGAGAATGGGTTTGTGGGCTGCAGCAGGCGGCTGTTTGGGCAGAAACAGGCACATGAGCCTGTAATTTGGCAGTGAGGTACCTACTGTGCCTCATGGTGCTTTCTGAGCCTACGAAGCACCTGCTTTTCTGGAAGGCCGAGGAGTGCCGTGGAAGAGAGCAGGAGTGGGGCTGGGAAAGACTGGAGTCTGTGCGCTACACGGAGACGAACGGCCTGTGGACACACTGTGGGACACACTATGAAAACCGCATACTCACCAGAGGACACGGTCTAGCATTTTGTTTTCAAACCGTGCCTCCAATTAGTGAGTTTTTAATTGAAAAAAAAAAAAAATTTAAATAGCAGAGTGCATTTCACATAATAAGGGTGGAAATTGTTTTGTGAAGCAGTGTGCGTGTGAACCAGCCTGTGAGTATATAAACATAGGCTCACCTACACACACTGGATCGTGATATAAAATCTGTTTCTCCCCTATGGATTGTGGTTAGCAATGTTTTAATACTTTGTGAGCCTCAGGGTCTTCATAGTTGTTTTGAAGTTTAAATGAGCTAATAAAGAACTAAGCTATTAGCATGTAATGTATGTTCATTAAATGTCAACTGTTATTGACAGTGAGTGGCAACATTGTCTGGCACATGACAAGTAGTCAATAAACATTTATTAAGTGAAGGGACACGCCCAGGCTTGCCGGTCTAAAGCAACCTGGTGCCCACGGGGAGAAAAAAGTGTCTGACTGATCAAAACCGAGTGGGGACGCTATGATGGAGCTGGAGAAATAGGTCAGGCCAAATTTGGAAAGACTTGTGTGCTGGCCTAATAAGTTTGGACTTCATTCTGTTAAGCAATCAAGAGTCAGGGACTAGTTTTTGAACAAACACGATCGACAAATCCCTGGAGCGATGAGGAAGGACGGGATTCAGAGCATAAGTGAAGGCGTGGGCCTTGCGTATGAGTGAAAGATCCCCTTCTGCTGAGAGCAAAACACAGGAGGTTGGGGCGTGGACATGGATGTTGGTGGGTGAGGGGGCAGGACGTCGTGAGGGCTGGTGCTGCCCGCCCCCGGGTTCCGTGGCTTCATCAGCTCCCTTGGTCATCGTTCCCTGTGTGATAGGTTTTATTTTAAGTTCTTCCAAGACAAGGATCATATCGTGTCCTTTTTCTCAGGGCTCTCTCATTCTCCCCACCTTCCGTGAGTGTCAGAGTAGAATTGGAGCTCGCTGGGAGAAGGTGTGTGTCAGGCTGTTGTGTTGAGTCCCCTAGTGTGATCGCTGAGATCCGAGCTCGCACGGGGAAGGAAGGGCTCGCGGCATCACTGCAAAGGAGACAGTCATGCTTTTGTCTGGTGTCCTCATGGTGGCTTTCGGTTTAGAAAAGCACTTCTGCATATGCTGTCCTTATTTCACTCAGAATGATCCTGGAAGGGGGGAAGGAAGGTGGTGCGGTTACACACAAGCGAGCCCGTGGGTCCACACAGTGGGTCGTAGAGGCAGCTCCTGACCCACGTCTCATGACTGCAAACAGACGCGGCGTGTTTCCTTTGCTCTGAGGGTGTAGCTTTCCCTCTCTGTCCCCCCCAGCAAAGGGCAGCTCTGATGTTTCATATCAGAAGTGCACCTGTTCGTTTGGAACGTGGTAGTACAAGCGTGTGTGTCTGTATACACATGTAGTGAAGGACTCAGAAATAGCGAGTTCATTTATATAGACTTTCTGTGGATTTATGGTACAGATGAAATATATAAGGGATGTTTTCATAGGCAGTTTCTATGATTTTTCAATAAGTACTTTGTATAATGTAAATAATACTTATCTCATTTATAATCCAAAATTTGTATTTCCCCACATTAGTTACTTGGGGCATACAATTCCATAATACACCCAGTAATAAAATATACTTTCATAATATATAAGAAATGAATTTTGTACTTTCTAAATTTCCCTTACTAGAAAGTTTGGTTTTCTAAATTCAGATGGCTTGTAACCAGCGAAACTTCACACCTTTTTTAAAAAGCAGCTTTATTCTCTCAGCTGTCAGTTTTTCTATTCATAAACTATGTCGCAAGCTGTCGTTTTATAATAACTTTCTAAAAGAAGCAAAATACAATCAAATAAATATGTCGCCATAAATAGGTAGAAAATTCTTGGTTGAAATTTGGTTTTTGGAAACATTTTTACATTTATTTCATTCAAAACAAAGGTTAAAATCAAAACAAAGCAAGAAGTATCCCAAATAAATATACATGGAAATCACAAACTTGATTAGATTTTTCCTAGGGAAAAACGTGCTGAAGGCAGAATTGAGAACTAGAGCTAGAAGTGTCCCTGTAAGGACTGTGTTCCCTCCTTCTCCTCCCCATTGAACAGCTGGCGGGACTGCAACCAGACAGGTTCTGTGCACGGCAGACGCGGGAGGCCAGGGCCAGCCGCCCGGCTCGGTGCCCTCGCGGCCTCACGAGCTGCTGCTCTTGCTTTTCTTTTGTGAATGTGTAGTAGTACCAGCTACTAATTACTGAAAGCCCGCTGTTCCGGGCACCCACGATATTCTCTCATTTAATCCCCACAGCATCTCTGTGAAGTAGATGCAATTGCCCCTGTTCTACAGATGAGGATGCAAATAATAGACATGCAGAGTTTCTATCTTGAGAATGAAAAGTAGAAATGTTTCCTTTTTAGCCAACTTTTGTCTTCAAATTTTTCATCAATTTGTTTAAACTATGGTAATAGTCAGAAACCTCTTGAGAATACAGTTCTGTCCATAATGGAAACCTTTTTTGGTAGGATTACAGCCAGCATGTAACTGTGATTATATGTTACAGATCACTTTACTTGCATCCTCACTGGTCTCCTGCAGTCCTTTCTTCATGCTGCAGGTTATAACAGAATTAGCTTTCAGAAATGTAAGTCAGATCATACCGCTTTCCTGCTAAGACAGCCCGTGGTCCTTGCTACTGTTGATCTCAGTGAAGGACCACATTCCCCCCGGATTGCAGGTACAAGAGCTTCGGTGAGCCGTATCACTGTTGCGTAACAGAAGCCGTATCTGCAAGATGAAATACCTCGTAGTCAGGATGTAGAGTGACTAACAGAAAGGTGGGCAAATTATATAAATGGTTCTAGGAAAGGAACAAAAAACAGCTACTAAGCAAAATGTTCCCCGTTACTCATGATAAGAGAAATACAAAATCAAACACAAATTATAAAACACCTCCAAAAAGATACATTACAAACCATTGCCCCTGGTGTGGGGAACTCAGTGGTAAGAGAGAGGGATGCAGTAGTCCCTCCCTCCACACCCCCACTCCCCTCCGTGCTTTCACTTTCCCAGTCTCCGCAGCCAGCCACACTCCAGAAGCAGATGATCCTCCTTTTTTTTTTTTTAAGATTTTATTTATTTATTTGAGAGAGAGAGAATGAGAGAGAGAGAGCACATGAGAGGGGGGAGGGTCAGAGGGAGAAGCAGACTCCCCGCTGAGCAGGGAGCCCGATGCGGGACTCGATCCCGGGACTCCAGGATCATGACCTGAGCTGAAGGCAGTCGCTTAACCAACTGAGCCACCCAGGCGCCCCGATGATCCTCCTTCTGACATAGGATTAGACGATCAGTAGTGGCTAATGCTACGTCACAACCCCTGCGTCATACCCCTCACACCCTCATCTCCTCCTGTGGGCATTTTATCGTTTCACATCATCCCAGAAAGAAGAAGGGTGGGTATGGTACAGGATGTTGAGAGAGAGAGAGAGAGAGACCACATTCATACAGATTTTATTCAGTATTTTGTTGTAATTGTTCTATTCTGTATTAGTTACTGCTGTTCATCTCTTAACTGTGCCCAATTTATGAATTAAATTTTATCATAGGCGTGTTTGCATAGGGAAAAGCCTAGTATATGTAGGGCTCTGTACCATCCGCAGCTCCAGGCATCCACTGGGGGTCTTGGAACATATTCCCCTCCCCACCCCACCCCACCCCCGCAGGTAAAGGGAGACGACTGTATGTATATGTTCCTAAACTTTTGTATCATATTTTGAATTTGTAGACAGTTACACAAGTACTAGAGTAACATGGGTTCCACATATTTAAATTAAAAAATGTATAAAAGCTAGCTTGTTCACTCTAGCTAGAAGGTACATCTGAATAGGTGGGGTATTCAGGAGTTGAAAGATATTCGTGGCACTTCATAAAGCAGGAAAGTAGCATCCAGTCCCTTTTCTATATCCCATTTTAGAGCACCAAACACTTTTGCATGGTATTCCGGTTGATCTTACCACTCATCTTCATTTTAAGATGTGGGAACCGAGGCTCAGATAAATTCTGATTTGCCTAAGGTCTCACAGCTAGTTCAATCAGTGCCCACTGTAAGATGTTTCTTTACGTACCTGTCTCCCCAAGAAGATGCTGAGCTAGCGACGCAAACAAGACTGTACTGTAGGCCTCGTGTTCCCAGTTGACTGCCATCAGGTGATTTTAGCTCAGAAGGGAGTCAGGCAAGTGACGTCACCTTCTCCTTTCATTGTCTTGGGGAATACATGGAAAGAGATGAGTCTCGTCCAAAACATAAAATGAGATTTCAGAAAGCTCTTGTAAGTGGTGCCATTGCAAAAGCAATACACAGAAAAATAGCTTCACAATTTTAATTTCTGTGGAAGGAGAGTGGATTCCATACCCCATAGAACCTTGTCTCTGGGTTGTGGCATTTGACTCTGTGACATACTCCATTTGAATTTGCGTTAATATTCTACCTCTTCTGGAGTCTTTCACAAACTTGATTTTCTGCCAGTGATGAGTCAGATAATTCAAATGGAACATGGCATATATATTTTTAAGGACTGAGCAAATAGAAATAAAGAAATAACTTGCCCAGGTAAGAATTGTTAGAACTCATCTGAACAAACCTTAAGCCTGTTAAGTGTCCCAGAGGCAGCAGGAACCCAAAGATGGACTGTATCATCAGAGGTTCTAAATCCTTCAGCATGAAGACTTTCATGGTTGAAGTGAAATTTAATGCCCAAGAAAAGGACCTGTGTTACTTTCTTTAATGAAGAAGATAGCAGTCACTCTCTAAAAGAAAGAAAGACAAACCCACACAATCTGTATGGAATTTAAACACATTTTTTATTAAACAGGACTCTATATGAAACTCTTGAGAATTTTATAGTAAAGCTTAGATAAATATTTCATGAAACATCTTAAGATGCAATCATTTATAGTAATTTTAGTGCTCTGATTTCTGTTTGTTTTCGGATTTAAAAAAGCAAACATTTTCTATGATGATTTATATCTGGGAGCTGCCAATTGAGCCCAATTTCATAAGACTTATCTTTATAAATAAATGGAATAGGATAATAGAGAACAGCTCTACTTACTTGTATTTTATATCTTAACTCTTTAGACAGAAGCAATGTTGAAAGATCTTTTTTTTTTCCTAACTGAAATATAAACCATGGCCTTTATAAAAGTCCGACCTCATTTATCCCCCTAAGTTGAAGCTGCCTTTGGATCTGGGTATCATCTTCCCTCCAGCTGCCTCAGAGACTCTTCGGCCACGACTGCTCTAGGTCCTCTGGAATAAACCAGCCCCCCCCACTCGGCAGCATACTGGAGCCTTCACGTGACGTGTGAGAACTCTCACCAACCCAGACTCCTGGGTTCTGGGAGTTGATCAAACTGCCCTTCCTTAGCATGCTGGTTTGATGGTGTCAGCTTTTTCTTAGAGACAGGTCTTGATTTGGGGTACTCTGTCTACATGTCTACATGAGTCTTCCACGGCTCATTCTACATACTTGCTTATATTTACCCAAACTACTGATGATGTGGATATACCTTGACATGATGATCCTGCATCATTTAAAGATGTATTTTCTTTATCCATTTGGACAACTACCTACCTGCTAAACACTTACTTTGTTGTGCACCACGGTCTGTGGAGTGCATGAGGAATTTAATATTCATTCAATAAATAGTTAACCTACCATGTGCCAGACACCCTGCTGCCACGTTTGGACGCACTAGTGGGACAGACATGATCCTTGCCCTCACGGAGCTGAGGTTTTAGTGGGCACAGGAAGGCTAAGTGAGTCCCAAATACAGTAAAATGATGGCGGGTTATGAGAAGCGCTGTGAAGAAACTCAAGTGAGAAATGGCCAGGGTGGTGCAGCCCCAGGGCGTGCAGCCCAGGAAGGGGACTTGGAGGTGAGCAGAAATCAGCAGGTGGAAGAGCATTCTCAGGAGGGGGAGCAGGAGAGAAAAATGCTTTGTTGATGTTACCTGCAAGGAGCCACAGGACATGTGGTCAGAGTGAGAGCGGCAACGCTTAACCACGGAGGAGGCCACAGGTCGTGGTCAAAGGTTTGCATTTGGTTCCCAGGTTCCTGGGAAGCCTTGAGGGGTTTCATGCAGAAAAGATACGCTCTGATCTCCTTTTTTATTCCTGAAAGATGATTCTGGCAGCTTTGTGGAAAGTAAGGGAAAGGAGCAAAGTGGGGGGTGGGTGGTGGTTGAGGCTGAGAGAGCTGAGTAGAGTTGGGGGTTGAGGAGGAAGATGGTAGCAGGCCAGGCATCTGCAGGAGTGGAAGAGTGGAAGAGCAGCCCGAGAGACATTCCAGAAGCGCAGGCAACAAGATGGGCACATACCTGGAGAACAAGGGGAGGGAGGAAGGAATCCCGGGAGTCAGGGGATTCTGACAGGAGCGTCTGGGTGAGTTCTGGTGCCATTGGTAGAGACGGGGAGACCCCAGGCATGGTAGGTTTGCGGGAGGAGGTCAGAGTTCTGTTTTGGAATAGCAGAATCTGCTCCAAACCCACCCCTTGTTCACAGTGTACCCGTAAGGGGTGGTATGAGCTGGGGTTCATGGGTCTGCAGCACTTTAGGAGTCAAGGTGAAGGATCGTTACTCAGGAGATCAGGGGGCAGAGCAGTTCTGAGCAGTTCCGAGCAGGGGGGAGCAGGATACTGGCCCAACCTTGAGAAGAGGGGCGGGATGTTTAGGTGGCCGGAGACATGCATCCCAGAGATCGGGTGCAGGGGCTCTGAGAGGGCGCTCACAACGTGTCTGGCCTGGCAGGAATAAAAGGCTGGCAGCGTAAGGGGGGCCAGGGTGTTACTGTTGCTTTTTGTAGGGGCCTCATCTCCCAAGAGAGGTTAAGCTTGCTTCCTCTTCTCTCTCTTCTCCTTTCCCTAGCTCAAGCCCATGATCCACTGGGTTCGCAGAAACTCTAATGGGCTTTCAGAGTTAGGACTGGGGGAGGCCCAGAGGACCCACTTTGGGGTTGAGACACCTTTAGATGTTTCTTTAGGGGAGTCTCACAGCACCCATCTTCTCCCCCATCCACTTTCCACACAATTCCATGTCCATTTTGTCACCTGCACTTATATATTTCCATTTATTTCCCACCTAGGTTTTATGGCAGGCACACAAAGAAACCCTCAGATGTCTCAGTATGGACCTCAACAGACAGGACCATCCATGTCGCCTCATCCTTCTCCTGGAGGCCAGATGCATCCTGGAATCAGTAGCTTTCAGCAGAGTAACTCAAGTGGGACTTATGGTCCACAGATGAGCCAGTATGGACCACAAGGTAAACACCGTTTCTCAAAAATGCATTGCAGTAGGCTGTAGAAGGTTTGTGAATATGTTAGTCCTTCAAGGTCTTAATAATATAAAAACCTTTTAAGATCCCATTATTTGTTACCTGACAGATTTGTAAAGTTAATGCAAACCCACAGTCCTTCAGTTGCCCGCAGTGATGGGAAGAATAATTATAGCAAGTATTCATTAAGCATTCATACATCAGACACTATGGTAACTGCTCTTTAATATGTGTGTTACTAATAAAGGAGTAAATCCGTTTCTGTGATGTAGTTTGAAATGCTTGTTGAGAAATAGACACAGGCCTTGTCTTCAAAAAGTTTCTAATTTAAAACATGGGTTTCATTATGTTGAATTCTGACTGTGTCCCCCGTCTCTCCATAACTATCTTTGTAACAATGTGCTCAGTACTCAGAAGGGTGTTGTCTCATGACATCCACTCCCAGTTTTCTCCAAAGTTCTGCGTCCGGTAAAAAGCAGCTCTCATTTTCTCAGTCAGTACCAGTCTTACTCTGCAAAGACAGAACAAAGCCTGAAATGGACATGTCTTTCAAAAAGGATAGGGGGCACCTGGCTGGCTCAGTTGGTGGAGCAGGCAACTCTTGACCTCGGGGCTGTAAGTTTGAGCCCCACGTTGGGTGTAGAGATTACTTAAAAATAAAATCTTTAGGGCGCCTGGGTGGCTCAGTCGGTTAAGCGACTGCCTTCGGCTCAGGTCGTGATCCTGGAGTCCCTGGATCGAGTCCCGCATCGGGCTCCCTGCTCGGCAGGGAGTCTGCTTCTCCCTCTGACCCTCCCCCCATCATGATCTCTCTCTCTGTCTCATTCTCTCTCTCAAATAAATAAATAAAATCTTTAAAAAAAATAAAGTAAAATAAAATCTTTAAAATTAAAAAAAAAAAAAAGGAAGATAAGGCAAGAGTTGGAAAATAATGGAACCATGCCCAAAATGCACTGTTTACATTCTGCCTTCCTGGAATTTGATGTATGTTTTGTCATGTACATGTAGGATCCTTTTATCAAGGTTTTTAACCTGATATATTTTTTTTCTAAGACACTTTTGGCAGTAAGACATTTGAATTTCACACCTTCTTTATGTTTTGTTTATTTAAATTAGACATTAATGGATAATTTAGAATAAGAAATCTGGCGCAATTCCCAGAGTTTCCTCAAAAATATCAGGAATATTCCGAGTGAAGATGATGAATGCCTACTAGGAAATTGTAGTAAAACAACAGTCAAGTCAGGTCTCCTCCTGTTAAATAAAGTCGTCTTCTTCTATGAAGACGTTTGTGTGTGTTTAGCAAACCACTGAGCTCTGTCGAAGTTCGTTGAGCGTCTCCAGCCATGAAGCCAGCCCTCACAAGGCGAGACGATCCTCTGAGAAGGCCTTGGCACCTTCTTGACTTTTCATCCAGTGTTCCTCAGGAAAGCTTTTCTTTCTATTTATAGTACTTCACGGTTTGAAAATGGAGTTATCAATGTATTTGTCTTGTTCTTGAAGATTGCTTTCCGAAAGATCATCAGCACCTTCAATATTCCCAACATCACATGGTTTCCTTTCCTCGAGTTGCTTTATTATTTTACATCCCAACTCTTTCTGTTGTTAGGAAAAACGATACTAGAACCCCCAAAACAAAACTTTGTGGTTCACCCCTTCCTGCCTTTGTCCATACGTGGAGTGGATGTAGACTTTGTGTTTTGCTTGATTCCCTTTACACCATGTCATTAATTGCTTCCCGTGATCAGTAAAACCCTAGGAATTTAGGTCTCACCTGACAGTGGCAGTCTGCCCTGTTCCCGTTCCCTGGCAGCCCCAGGAGGCTGTGACATGGAGACGTTTGTCGCTGCGCTGAGGCAGGTCAGTGAGGCGCTCAGGTGGAAGACCGCATCACTGCCCACGGGACCCCATCCGGCGGCTCTCTTCAAAACTGGTTTCTTTGACCCTTGTGGAAAGGAGAAAACTTGAGTGAAAGTCAGAAAAGCAGCTGTGATATACACAGAAAATGAGGACTTGGGCTCAGAATGTAATTGGAGACAAGGTCAGAGCCTATTATTCTCAGAATTGGGAGTGGCTAAAGGTCTGGGACTTAGCTGCTAAAACTCACGAGGGCTTCGTATAATCTTCAAAATTGGTCTGTCTTCTCTTAAATAATTCACTCTTGCAACCTCATCCTCTGCTGTTCTCAGAATAAGGGAAGATAGAACCTTGACTATCTGATGAGTCTTTTGTGAACAGTTAAGCGCTTATGCTATCGAGTTAATAGCAGGAAGGGCCATTTCTATAGAATGGATTTCTTCGAATAAAACCCTCAGTTTTCTGGAATAATTGAACATTAAGATTCATAATTTAAGAGCAATGAACCTGTGAGGGTTCTCATCCAAACTGCTATGTGTCCTTGGAAAATTGCTTTCTCTTTGGGAATTACTTTTCCTCTAGAAAATGAGAAAATTTGATCATGTTACTTTGGAATTTGCTTCCAATTCTAATGTTCTACAGTCTAAATCTTGCTTCAACTCCACAGCCTTTTATATCAATGCAACCTGCTGGATCCACTACATAACATTTTGGCTATATAGTCAAGAAGGTATTTCTTTTAAGGCAAAAATGCTGAGTGTAGGTTGATACTCGAAACCATTTAGAATAATGAGGATAATTTGCATACTCAACACTTTGTAACTTTGAAAATGAGTGCCTGCATATCTGTCCTATCTGCTGTTTCTCCTTCTCCCCGGTGACCTCTCACACACATCCACTCCGAGGTGCGCATCCTCCTGGGTCCCTTGACTGGCTCCCAGTGCTATGTGCTTAAAATCAGTGGCCTGCTACTCTGTGTTCAACTCAGAATTGTTTGCCTTTCCTCCTTGTATTCTCCAGCAAACACTAAATCACAGGACACGAATGCTTGTAACATACTGTTCAATTCAACAAATGTCCTTACTTTTGTGTTTCTTTGTTGATCCTTCTAAGTATGACACAAATGAAATATTTTTTTTCTTCCTCCTCCTAATTAACTATTCAAATTAGTAAAGCATTCAGCTTACAATTTTGTGTTACATGTTTGAAGGTCTCTGAAAAGAATCACTTGTGTGTGACCCACAGAGGCCATTAGTCCCATCTTTTGTTTCTGATCCAAAGTAGGTAACTTTCTTCTGGGTAAGTTTTGTTTTTAAGGGCTCTCAGAGGAAGATATCGTATAAGCTTTTTTTAAGCCTTTTTACTCTCAGGAGTGGCTTCTCCAAAATTGTTATTTAGTAATAACAACCAACATTTTATTACTGTGTCCTGGGTCCTGTTTGAGGTGGGTTTTTTGTTTGTTTGTTTATAGATTTTATTTATTTACTTATTTGAGAGAGAGAGTAGGGGGAGGAGCAGAGGGAGAATCCTAAGCCGACTCCCTGTTGAACACGGAGCCAGACCCGGAGTTCGATCTCTCAACCCCAAGATCACGACCTGAGCCGAAATCAAGAGTCGGATGCTCAACTGACTGAGCCACCCTGGCGACCCTGAAGTGTTTTCCATAGAGTAATTGATTTAATGCTCACAACATGCTCTGTGATAGATATTATTATTATTCCACTCGGCAGATGAAGAAACTGAAGCATACCGTAGGTAAACAGCTTCACCAGGATACACAGTGGTCATGCCAGGATTCAAATTCAGGCAGACTTACCCGTTTTCTTAATTAATGGGAAGCTGTGACGTTATCCTCATTTTGCAAATGAGCAGTTTAAGTAATTGACCCACAGTCCCACAGCTAGTAAGTGTTAGAGCCAGGGTTCAAATCAAGGGAGACCTCAGACACCACTCACATAGTCCTATGCCTCTGACGTACCCCCTCCTTGCTGGTTCATTCATTCAGTGAGCCCCTGAAGAGACAAAAGACAAACTACTCGAGGAACAAGGAACATTTTGGGAATACAGGCTTAAAAATACATCAAAGATACTAAAGATGAAGAAAAAAAGTTTCTATGAAGTTAAGGAAATTTTTAGAAATGTATATTAATACTGTAAAATCTGAATTATTAAATATACAAATGGAATGAATCCAATCTAAATGTTTGAAAATGTTTAATTGCAGTATATTTTATTGAAATAGTACTTTTCTACCTTCAAGCAAGTACATGTAGTAACTACCTCTATAAAATAGGGTTTCCAAGTAGGGCCATAGAGACTTGCTTTAATAATAGAAAGGAGTTATGTAATTGACATGTTAATTATTAATGAATTTGGGGGAAAGAGAGCTGAAACAAATTTCACCTATAAAGGTGAAAGAACAAAGACCATCTTGTTTTTGTGTTCCCTAGAACAGTGTCTGTCACACTGACCACAAATATCTCTTGCATATTTGTCACTATTTGCAGAAAATGGGCATCTAGCCTTAATTTTGCTATAAATAAGCAATTTTACCTTGGGCAACTAAATAATTCTGAGCTTAGATTCCCCTCAGTTCTCACTCACTTGTACGAGAGTGTCTGGGCCACCACATACAGCTGCACAGGTTGTGTACTGATACAGCCCTGGGTTTATGCCTTAATTTGTATAGTGTATGTCTTAGGAAGCAGGGATCTTTTAAGTAGGTGAGCCTTATGAGACTTTTATTTCTTTCCTTTTTTAAGATTTAATTATTTATTTTAGAGAAGGAGTGTGCATGCACGTGCAAGTAGGGGGAGGGGCAATGGGAGAGGGAGAGAATCTCTAGCAGACTCCCCGCTGAGCACAGAGCCCAACACGGGGCTTCATCCCAAGACCCTGGGATCATGACCTGAGCCGAAACCAGGAGTTGAACGCTTAACCGACTGAGCCACCCAGGTGCCCTGAGACTTTTACTTCTAAATTACTTGATAAAAGGTATTTTCTTCCAGAGTTTAAAGATTTGGTGGTTTTTTTTGTTTTTTTTTTTTCTAAAAGAGATGCCTTCTGAAATATTCCTTCTCCCTTCATTAAAATATATTTCTCAATGCATTCAGAAAACTCCAAATCATACCTAGTTGAAATGTGCAGTTCCAAAATAGTGAATCAGACATTAATAATGTTACATCTGTTTCAGTTGAAGAGGATCAACGCATAAATGTCACTCATTGCGGCCCCTAGCTACTTTAGAGTACCTTATAGGCCCATGATATCCTTGGTGTCACCATGACCCAGGATTTTAGTCTCTACTATTTTAAGTCCTGAATCTCATTCTTATTATTGAATTACGCTAAATTCAACCTCTCTTCGAAAGAGGTGAGATGCGTCTGCCCTGTGGATTCATGTTTCCCCTGGACAGTGCTGCAGACTGACCACATCCTGTTCTTTGGCTTTCCAAAGGCTGCTTTCTCACTCCCTGTTCAGTTAACTCATTTTTCCCCCCTTGAAACCGGTTGTGATACACATGACAAATTATAGCCTCCTATTACCATATCACCGTAGCCTTATTTTATGGTTAAATCAACAGTACTAGGCAAGTGTCAATTCCATGTTCTATATTGTTTTGTTGTTAAAGAAATATTCCAGGGGCGCATGGGTGGCTCAGTCGGTTAATTGGCTGCCTTCGGCTCAGGTCATGGTCCTGGGGTCCTGGGATCGAGCCCCGCATCCGGCTCCCTGCTCATCAGAGAGCCTGCTTCTCCCTCTCCCTCTGCCTGCCACTCTGCCTACTTGTGCTCTCTATCTGTCGATAAATAAATAAAATCTTAAAAAAAAAAAAGAAAGAATAAAGAAATATTCCAAATCTCTATCTCACTGATATTGGGAAAAAGAAATTGAAGTAGGTCAGTTTACAGTGAAAGATTGTTAATGCAGTTTTCTTTTGATGCTCAAATTTGGTTTTCACGTTATAAGATTTAAGCCTGAATTTTTCTTAATAGACCGATAACCATCACAATTTTATCAAAACCCAGGAATTTAGGAAGGAGTGAAGATAATTTAAACTACAAATCAACTTAAAATTTAAAAAAGGAAAAAAAAAAACATAAAGCAGCTTTAATTTTGACCAGTGCAAAACTCTTTTCCCTTGCTAATTAAAACCAACAGCACTCAAGAGTGCTGCCCTTCACTCCCCTCGCTGAAGAAGCACATCCTTGTGAAATCATCCAGTGGGCTGTTCCTCTAAGACAGGGCTTGGTCATGACAATCCTGGAGAGCACTGTAGAAATACAGCTGTGGACATTCAGCTTTACTTGACATCTTAGCAAGGTGCCTTTTCCTCGGGCTCACAGCTCGGCCACTTTTTTCAAATGTTTGAAAAGAAATGCTTTATTGAGTGACAAGTGACAAATGGGTGAGGGTCCCTCTCAGCCCTCAGGGGAAGCAGGTCAGAGCTCCCCCTCCAGGCAGTGCTGTCCCCACGTGCACAGAGCACAGGGAGGACAGAGGTGCTCAGGCAAGGCGTGACAGTGGTGACCCTGAGACTCTTTCATTTCTTACCATAGAGATTTTACTGTTTTACACTAAATTTTGCTATTGACTTGAGATAATACCTTTTTACATTTTTTAATGTCAATGTTTACTTCTACTCGGTTTGAGAAATAAATTTGAATGTCTGTACGTGATGAAAGTAAAAACCGACCTATGATGCAATATATAAAAAAAGAATTTCACTGATTAAAAAGTTACTAATACTGGAACAGTTTCTCTCTGTTCCTTGAAAGGTTCTATTTATTGACTGTCAGCATCCAACAGTAGTTACAGTTATTATTATTTTTTTCCCCACAGCAACCTCATGGGACAGATAAACTTGTATTATACCCTTTTTACAGATGAGGAAACTGAACTCGGGAGTGACAAGTGGCTTTCTGAAGGTCACACATAGCAGACGGTTACCCCCCCTGCTCCTTCAGGGCCTGTGCTCTCTTCCGCACTCACCGCCCTGGAGTCAGGTGCTGCTGGTATCTGACGGTGCCCGTCCGTCCCCTGGGCCTGTATGATGTCACCCTCCATAACAGTTGTTTCTCTGAAGATGCACTTCTTCCTGAGAGGCCCCCTTCCTCGGAGTGGCTCTCCTCAGTCTCCTCGGCAGGGACGCCTCCCCTCGCCACTCTGTATAAATCTGCTGCCATGTTTCTTCAGGGCACTCACTGGCACCACATGACAGGGTCTAGACTTCCTTCTTTGCCTGTCTCTTGCCACCAGAATGTCAGCTCTTTGCCTTCGTTTGCTGCTGAATCCCCAGCCATTTGCACAGAGCTAGCATGTAAGAGGCCCTTAAGAACTATTTCTGACAAAGATGAAGATGGAGAGTTCCAGAGACACTGGTACCTTTTCAACCCTACCTTGATGCTTCACGGGGTTGGGGTTGATGACTTATCTTTAGGAGGTAAAACGAAGGATCATTTTTGTCTATTTCTCTTCTGTGCATCTATATTCTCTGCACCAAATTTGCATTATTGTATAATTAAATTTTTTTTAAGATTTTATTTATTTGACGGAGAGAGACCACAAGAGAGGGAACACAGGTAGGGGGAGGGGGAGAGGGAGAGGGAGAAGCAGGCCTCCCACTGAGCAGGGAGCCCGATGTGGGGCTCTATCCCAGGACCCTGGGATCATGACCTTAGCCGAAGACAGGTGCTTAATGACTGAGCCACCCAGGTGCCCCTGTATAATTAAATTTTTAAAGGGGTCCCGTTATGTAACATATGGAAAGAACCACCAAAAGTGAGCCACTGAAGCCATACTGTGAGGTAGTCGGCCTTTCCCCCTCTGTTCCAAGCTTTGTGCAATATGGTTATTTCTCTTACATTGTGAAGACTTTTTAAAATGCATGTTGATATAGGGAAGATATGTTGCCATAAATACCAATTCCAAAACAAATTCTCTCCATTCCCACAAATAGTAGGATTTAATGCAACTGAAGGTAAGTCAGCTTTCATTTTGAACCTGCTTTTGTGGTCTTCATATCTACTCAGTCATTTTCCCTCCAAAGTAATATCTAAAAGAGCAACATTGTGTTATCAGCCTGTGTAGGAAGCTAGAGTTGGAAGAAGGTTTTTGAAATATAACTTTTTTTTTTTTTTAAGATTTTTTATTTATTTGACAGAGAGAGACACAGCGAGAGAGGGAACACAAGCAGGGGGAGTGGGAGAGGGAGAAGCAGGCTTTTCACTAAGCAGAGAGCCCGACGCGGGGCTTGATCCCAGGACTCTGGGATCATGACCTGAGCCGAAGGCAGACGCTTAACGACTGAGCCACCCAGGCGCCCCTATAACTTTTTTTTTAACACAGAAAGGATCTTACTGAAATATGGTAACCAGCAAATAAACATGTGAAAAATGCTCAAAGTCATTCTTTGTTAGGGAAATGAAAATTAAAGCCACAGTGATATCCACTTGACACCTACTGGAATGGCTCATTTTTTTTAATTGACAATATCAAGGATGTAGAACAGTTAGAACTCATACATTTTTTTTTTTAACTCATACATTTTTTGGTAGAGTTTCTTATAAAGTCAAACATGCACTTACCGTACAACCTGGCACTCTCATTCCTGCCAAGAGAAATGAAACCTGTGTCCACACAAAGACCTGTGTGCAAATGTTCGTAATTGCCAAAACCTGGAAATAACTCAAATGTCCACAGAATTGAATGCTACTCAGCAACAAAAGGGAACAAGCCACTGATGTGTGCAATAATGTGGATGGATTTCAAAAGCGTGATGCTAAGGGAAAGGAGCCGGACACAAAAGACTACATACTGTATGATTGTATATGACATTGGGGAGAAGGCAAAACTGTAGGAAGAGAAATCAGATCAATGGTTCCCATGGGTGGGGGTGCGATTGACCACAAACCGGTGATTTTTTGTCATGATATAGAAATACCCCATGTCGTGGTGGTTATAGGACATATAGGATTGTTATTGTATGTAAATTCTATCTCTATAAACATGACCTAAAAATCATACTATAGTAGACAGCTATAAGAAGTGGTGAACATTACTAACTAAACGACAAGGTAAATGCCTATTTAGCCCTAATTCACAAACATATTTATCATAATATATAGCTAATTAATCCATTTTATTTTTTCCTGCACCGGGTAGAGTGTCTGGTCTGTGATTTGGGCACCATTTTACCCTCCACAGCATGGGGATATAATACGGAGCCTTGCGTGTAGAAGTGATTCATAAGGAATTGTCGAATGGTAACACTGAGAAGCAAAACTTCTTATGTGAGTGGAAACACTTAATAGTTCAAAAAAGCAGGAAGCTTGGAGTATTGATTGTAACTAGCAAATTTAAATATTCCAGAGTCAGATACAGAATTTTTTGTGATCCTCCTAAAATAATGGTGACTCAAATAGAGTCTAGCTCCTTGTTCCTCTGTCTGGTGCTTGAATATACCTCCTGGTGGGTTGAAATCTGAATTTATTTGGTGACCAATTTTCCAGAGCTGGTGTGCCAGGATGAACCCACTTGAAAACTGTGGGCTCTCGGACTTGGCTGCAAGACCCGTCCAGCTGAGGTGGGCTGGCCCAGCATCTGCTGCCTTCATTGTGCCTAATGCTGGATCCATCTGTTTTCTGTCCGAGCTAGTGCCAACAAATTACTAATCTATTAGAGAAACATGGAAATAAGATTGCACTTCTCATTCCTGGCTTTTCCTCTCATATTTTGCTTGGCTTATATGTTTGGTTTTTGTTTATTTGGGGGAGAAAGATACGTTATCGAGTAGGCAAAGGGGGGAGGCATTAATCATTTTTCACTCCTTCCACACTTCTTTTAAAAGACTGTGGGGAAAGATCATCAATTATCCATGCTGTTGATAGTATTATGATTGTTGATGATGACGGTGGCAGCTATCGTTTATTAGGGGACTCTGTGCTCGGCACTCTACTAGTCCCTTTATACCAGGTCCCCATTACCGTTCTTACTTTACTGATGGCAAAACTGATGTTCACATACGTTAAATAACTTATCCAAGGTCATGCCGCTATTCAGACCCCAATTCTAGAGACTGTGCTTTGTCCATCACTGCCTCTTAAGCCATTTAAAGCCTTTAGAAAGCATTTTTATCCAGGCATGTGAGTTTAATGAGGAAAGTCTTTAGCGTTTCAAGGAGAAGAAAAGGGGACTTTGTATTTCTTCTCCCAAATAGAGGCCTCTATAATTAGAACATATTCCCTTGACATGTGCTTTTGAGTGCCCATTCATGGAATCAACCCAGCTGATTGAGGAAAATGAGATTGGGAGCCCAGCACTCAACGGGCCTTTCTAAGCACAAGTGTGTGCATGCGTGTATGGGTGTGCATGGTGGTTGTGCTCTCACGCAGACCCCGCCTGCCTGCTGTCGGGAGACCAGCTGCGGAGTCGAGCAAAGCCACTGAACCACAGCTCTTCCTCTTAGCACGCACCAGGAATGAGAAGGAGGAAGTAGGGTCCAGGGTAACCGACCATCTCGGTCATTTCTTTCCTTTGTGTTCCTTAAAATACAGAGTCTGACTGCCAGTGGTACCCAAAGCGCAAGAGCCCGGGGTGACAGAGTTTCTCTGTTCTGACCGTAAGCAGAGTTCAACAAAATCAGGAACTTTCTTCTCTTACAAAACTGCGTTGTGGGCCACGTCTGCCATAACCATGTCTAAACGCTTGTTTTCTGAAACAAGATTAAAGTGTTATTTCATTTCCTTCGAAAGCAAAGCGTACATATGTTTTCACTGAATCAGGTTTCTTCCCAAATGAGTCACTTACCAAGTGCTGGGGAAGGACGGGAGCTAGTAATCGAATGAATATGTGAATTAATTTCATTTGCATTCGAACTGTGAATGAGTTTATTTATTTTTAATAAAAAGCAAGTGCCAAAAAAGAGCACTGTGCTCCCTGATGCTGTCAGACTCTCTGGCAGCGAGGGCGTGTGAGGTCAGTGAGGATGGAGAGGAGAAGCCTTAACTCTGCCCCCAGAGAAGCATTCTGAGGATTGTGCTCCCGAGAAGGCGTGGGAAGAGGCAGGCCAGCAGCCTGCCCACCACACCGTTGTCCCTCACAAGCCGGGGAAGCATAAGGTGCCCTTTCCACCACGATGGTGGGACTGGAAGACAGACGGGGACCTTATGTGGGGGCCTGTGGGGTGGGAGGTTCCAGAACAACAGAACTTTTTATAAAGAACTTTAAAATTGATGAACAGTGAATGTCTTACCTTTTACTTGGAAACAGTGCCCGTTTGATTATTTCCGCAAAGGCAGAGTATTTTCTTAGGAAAAAGCGGTTTAAATTCAAGGAGCTGGCCATAAAATACTGACTCACGTGGGCCTGGGTGGTACCTGAGGTCATTGGTATCACACCTCTCCTGTTCCTTCTAGTCTGTTTTGTTTTCCTCTCCATTTCCAGTTCCTGAAATTGCTAGTGCCTCACTCTGTTGTCATTCCCCTTTAGGCTTTCTTTAGCCTTCCAGAGGACATTCAGGGTCAAAGGGTGCTGGTTGTCACAAGTCCCTTTCTCTGCTGGCGGAGCGCTATATTAGTTGGTCCTAAGGTTGGTCTGTAGCAGGGGCCAGCAGATTATGGCCCACTTTGTCCCACCACCTGTGTTTGTAAATAAAGTTTTATTGAACACAGGCACTCTCATTTGTGTATGGAGTGCCTCTGGCCACGTCAGGGCCATAGTGACATTTTAGTTGAGAC
Organism: Mirounga leonina; assembly: GCF_011800145.1. Classification (NCBI taxonomy): domain Eukaryota; kingdom Metazoa; phylum Chordata; class Mammalia; order Carnivora; family Phocidae; genus Mirounga; species Mirounga leonina. Next base: position 1,217,325 of record NW_023270816.1, read on the forward strand.
CATCTGGCGCAAATAGCCTAAAATATTCGCTGTCCAGCCCTTTACAGAAAGTGTGTCGGCCCCTGGTTCGTGTGAGTGGTGACCTTCCTACCGTCTGCAATAAATAACACACTTCATGGATACCCAAAAAAGAAAGTTCATGTAATGCACCTAACAGAGAGCAAGTACCCCGTCCTTGTTGAAAAGTCCATGGATCTTGTAGATTTAGGTGATGCAGCTTTACATGTGTGGACTTAAGAAAACCTGGTTTTACAGTTGTGATGATATGTCACATAAGTACGGTTTTTCCTTAAGCATTTGAGAGGCCACACCATAGTGTCCTGTGCTTGGACTCTGAACACACAGATTACCTGAATGCGAACCATGCCTTCTCTGCTTAGTAGGCACATGACCTTGAGACAGGCTCTTTAACATCCTATCCTGTGCCTCAGGTTTCTCATCTCTAGAATTAGGGTTGCAATAACAGAGACCTCTTAGGCTTGAATACAAGGATTAAATGAGTTCATACAAAGAATTTGGAATTGAGCTTAGCACATAGTAAATATTAAGTATTTGCTTTTATTATTGTTACTCATCAAATCCGATTTCTGCTGGAAAACCTGGAGAAACTCCTCCTTATCTTCAAAACACAAGGCCCTGTTGAACCTGACCTCCCTCCACCACGACCCCCACGCACAGTGACCCATCCTCACTTTGTCTGCTGTCTGGCTGGCTGGGCCACGTGCGCTGTCCTCTCTTCTGCCTTACTCGCCACCCAGATACCTACCCCCTACCATTTTCATGCGCCTGTTTGCAATACTTTACATACATAATGTCCTTTAACCCTAGCAACTCCTCAACTAGGCAGTATTAGAGAGGATTATCTTTGCTTTATGGAGAAGAGGGCGAAACCAAGAAAGAGGAGAACAAGTTAAGATCTTGTAGACATTATGTGCAGAGCCTTCACTCGGTGCCAGCTCTCCGCGTCCCAGGGCCTGGCCACCCATGGGCTCCTGAGGTCGCAGCCCGGCAAAGAAATCTTCCCTGAACTCCCCTACCGCACTGACCCCTGCCCCCCCCCAAGCAGATTACTCTTGCACTTTTCTTGCTTTTATACTTTTCCTTGTCTTATCCCTTCTACTCCACCTCACTCTCACACACACACACACACACACACACACACACACACACACACGGTGAGCTTCTTGAGTGCAGGAATTGCATTATATTTAACTTTATATCCCCTAGAATGGTTATGTTGTTTTGACAAGGAGATTCTTCCAGAAAGCAGTAAGAATTGATTGAGAAACGTTAATCCATATTCTGCAAATGCCTTTTACACTCATTTTATTTCATTAATCATTTGTGGGAAGGCAGCCTATTTTATTGGTTACTTACATGGGTCCCAGAATCCTTTTGCTTGAGCTTGAACCCTAACTTACTGGCTGTTGATTTTCTTCATTTGTAAATGGAATCGTCGTCATTTATATGTATTTTTTATATGGTCATCGGAGAAATGAATGAAATCATTTGACGCAAAGCACTTAACCCCACGTGTCATGCGTAGTGTGGTTCAGCAGTAACTATCTGCAGTCATTATTATTATTGGAATGACATCGCATATGCCCTTAACTTACCTGACTTTAATCTGTGTGTACTCAGTCAAAATAAAAGGTGCGGAAGGAGAGAGAAGACAAACTCTTGAAATAGCTGGGGCCCTCGAAGCTGCCGTTCTCCTCAGTGTGTTCCCCGGTGGGAACGGGGGCTGGAGGCGTGTTCGTGGCCCTTCACTTCCTCCCCCCGCTCTGCCTGCTCCCCGCGGAGTCAGCATCTCACCGTGCTGGACGTCAGGGCGGTGCTTGAAAGCACATTTCCTAGGACATGGCACCAAGCATAAAGCAGCGGCTTTCTCTGGTGCCCGGGGGAAAAACAAACAAACACACAGACAGACAAAACGTGCTCCCAACGCCAGAGAAAAATGGGTTGTTTGGCCGAGCACCCACACGACACCTCCTGCGGGGTTTTGGAGGATAATTTTGACCGTGCGTGCACCTTGTCTTCCGTGTCCTCTTTCTGAGAGCCCTTTGTCAGAGCTGTCGGACACTGGTGATGTAGTGATGCAGTCTCGGTGGTGTGTTCCTAAGGACTAGGGCTTGAAATCGCCACTTTGAAAGGTAAGCACGTGAGCTCCGGGTGGACTGAGGCGACACTCGGTACTAGCATCCCTTGCCTGTTTCTGGATGGCTTTAATGGTTCGCCTAAATGGCCCCTCCATCTCTCAGTGGTCCCATGTGGCTCTTTGCCTTTGGAATGGGCCGAGAACATGTGTTGACCCTGCCAGCCTCATCCGTGCCAACAGGGGAAGGGTTAATAAGGATAATGACGACTATGCTGTGTTGACCGCATTGTTGGACAAGAAGCCTTTCCAGTGAATGTTCTCACCAGTCCAGATAAAGTAAAAGGCTTTAATTTGTGTTTGCTTTTTGTTTAGGTAACTACTCCAGACCCCCAACGTATAGCGGGGTGCCCAGTGCAAGCTACAGCGGCCCAGGGCCCGGCATGGGCATCAATGCCAACAACCAGATGCATGGACAAGGGCCAAGCCAGCCATGTGGTGCTATGCCCCTGGGACGAATGCCATCAGCTGGGATGCAGAACAGACCATTTCCTGGAAATATGAGCAGCATGACCCCCAGCTCTCCCGGCATGTCTCAGCAGGGAGGGCCAGGCATGGGGCCACCGATGCCAACCGTGAACCGTAAGGCACAGGAGGCAGCCGCCGCAGTGATGCAGGCCGCTGCAAACTCGGCACAGAGCAGGTATGCCGTCGGGGCAGGCGGTCTGCGTGCGCACCTGTGGGTGCGGGTCGCGCACAGAGCTGCGCCGTCGCCTGGGTCACCCGGGCTGGGGAGCGGTGCAGTGTCGTTCGGCTTGGCCGTTCCTTTGGTGTTAACACATGCGGTCCCATAAAGTACAGAGAAGTAAATGGCAGACCACGTTCTCTGAGACATCGAGGAAGGAACCCGAGTGGTGGGCGAGTCCCTTGTGGGAGCTTATTTGGAATGACTGTGACTAGTCATTATAACCAGCGCCCCAGGGCGGTGGCATATCTGGGTGGTTCCGGTTAGAGGAGCGAGGTTTAGGCTGGAAAAGTCTAAAGCCGAAAAAGTAGGCTTTTAAAATCTAACCCACTGAAAAAGAACCACCTTCCTTTTTTTTTTTTAACCCCACCATAAAAATCCTTATAAAATAGAAACTTTGTCTATGCACATATTTGTATTGTGTGTGTTTGTCTAAATGTTTCTGTGTGAGATTTACAGATTTCATATTCTTATGTTATATTTTATTTTTCTGGGCATACCTCTCTATCTGTCCAAACCAAAATATGGCTAATAAAGCAAAGATAATATTTCATAAAGTTTAAGTTGATAGAGCAAGGCTTTAGCCTCAGTTACATACTTGTTTTCCATCTTGATTTTTTAAATTCTTTAAGTAAATATTTAACCTGCATAAAAATAACATAATTAAAAATTTATGAGACAGAAGCGAATAGTTTTAAGAGAAGCATTTATAGATATGTTTTAAGTTATGTTTAACATATGTTAAAATATGTTTTAAAACAAAGTACATTGAAAGCTATGTATGAAGATATGTGGTCTTCAGAAGAAAAGATAGAAGAATCTGATTTTTGTCAAAGGGAAAGAAAAATGTGTGTGTGTGTATGTGTGTGTGTGTGTTTAAATGTGTCCCTTTGTTACTTTTCCTCTGAAGCTGCTATTTGGGGAATGTTAGGGACCCTTCAGTCTCACCGTTTGCTCCAAATAATAATAAATTTCCCTTGAGGAATCAAAATGAAAGTCAATCATTCTTTCTCTCTCCCTCATCCACATTACAGTGAGTTAAAATCTCCTGAACCCCACCACTATATACACTAAACCGAACTTTAGGGAATGTTTTAATAAACCTGTCCACGAAGACTGGTTTGCCTGGTCCCGTTGAAGTTCTGAGTTAGGTTTAACACACGCTGTCCCCGTAACTCCTAAAACACCGTTGTTGCAACTCCTAAAGCACCAGCTCTTCTCAGGTAGAAAGTGCCTTATGGCCCTGGACATGAGGCCTCGGACGGTGGCCTGGGAGGAAGATAACCACAGAGACCAAGGCATAGCCGTTCGACGTAAAAGTCTTGCTCTGCTCCCTTCCCAAATCAGTCGATGTGGCATTTTATCTAAATTCGTGCGGAGGTACACATCCCTGCCTTGTCATTGTCTGCTTCTGCTCGGCAGGCCATTCCAGAGCCTTGCCTCCGCATCCTGCCCACTGTAGTTCTCGGGGCGTTGTAACTGAGGACTGTGTATTTCGGCTTGTGCTGAAGTCAGAGGTGCGTGAAATGTACACCAAGACTAGATCTGAGAGTCTTACTCGTCTTTCCCCTTTGCCCCTGCCCCCCACCCCGCCCCCTCTTTTCAGGGAACCACCTCCAGTCCCCCTCTCAGGAGCTGCATGGTACAGAGGCTGAGGCCACATTCTGTAGCCCTCCACACCTACGTGTGGACAGAACCTAATGCACAGGGGGATTCATACTTGTCTACAGAGCAAATCCAAAGAGGTTGTTCTTCTGTTCTGCTTTAGGCCACCATACATTAGGTCGCCTGCTTATCCCAGCCAGTCTGGGGCTGGGGGACGCCCCATGTTTTCTTCCCAGCACCCCAACTATGGCAACTCTCAGGCTCCCCTGATGCACCAGCCTGACCAGTACGGGTAGGTAGCCACATACCCTGACTTGCTGCGGGACCTGGGCATTTTTTTTTTTAAACCGTTAATGACCGTGCCATCAAGCTGCAAAAGGAACACCCAAAACAAGAAAGTGAAAGACCTAAGAGGAAATCCATCCCAGAGGGGGTTGTCTTTTTGTTTCTTTTTGTTTGTTTCGGGGTTTTTGTTCGTTTTGTTCTGTTTTGTTTTTCACTCTTCTGAACGGTCCCGTGGTCATGTGGTGGAGCCCTGCATGCCGTCCCCCAGATCCTGTCTTTGCATGGCTTTCGGCATGGCTTCTTTTCCTTCGTGCCTGAGAGGGAAATGCAAACTTTTAGCTCCGTCAAAGGGACGAAGTTCCCTCCTCTGGCGTGATTTCCCCTGCTGTCGTCCTCGTGTTGTCTGGGAACTTGTGTCCTACGGCCCTGTTATCATGACTGTGTTGTTCTCATTCCTGCCGCTACGATGACCTGCTCCCACCCCCCACCCCCAATTCTGAGTGCAGCGACCTCATTTGACAGGAGACTCACTGCAGGAGACATGACTCAGGTTATTAATAGGACTTAAGAGGGGTTTCATTATATCATCACTGAGCAGACGTCTGTGCCAAAGATTTCTATTATTTCCTTCTCCCAAGGAGTTTTAGAATATTGAAGTCACCAGAAAAATGCAACCAAATCCTCCAACACAGAATTTGCCTTCTAAACGTGGTGTTGCCATATTATTATCAATTTCAACACAGGAATTACATATAGCAACAAAAAGTGTCTTTCTTCTTTCCTACTACAAAGCTTTATAATAGCAGGCTGTCACCATTTTTAGGTTAGTAAATGCTCTTACAGCATATTATTGACCGATTTTTAGCAAAAATATTGATATTGCTTTGCATATCATAACGATAAGATTATCCTACATAGATTGAATCCTGTTCACTAGTTTCAGTAGAAACACGCCACATTTTTGGTTAAGATAAAACAGGGAACAATCAACTGGCTTTGTTTAAAGACTAAACGTATAGAACGCTGCTTTTACGACTTGTTAAGAATACGTAACAGAGAGAGCCTTCCAATAGTTTTACATTCGGCATACATTTATTTAGACAGCAAGAGCAAATGATAATTTTGCAGTCGGGAGTTCTAAATCCTGTAAACATGGTCCTAAACGTGGGCTAACAAATATAGAATTTTGTAAACATAATCCTAAAAATGAAATAACAAATTTAGAATTAGGTAAACATTTCTTTTGGGAAACTGTCTTTTCCTCTTTTTTTCCTTTCTTGTGGTACCTTCAAGGTCAGTCTGTGAGTCAGTAGGAAAATAACAGTGGGGGGAGAAAAGCATTTATCATCAGCTGCTAATCCATAGGATCTGTCCTTTACCAACTCTGGAGTTCTATTTAGACCCACAAAGCTAGTTTGGCTGCGCCTTGCCAAGCCACATTAAGCAGCTGTGTAAAATGAATTTAAATGGCATGCATCAAAGTAAAATCTCTTCCACTGGGGCAGAAAATCAGTGTTAGCTAACCAGCACGAGAAGATCAAATCTACGTTTCAGCCAGCAGCATCCACATAGCTTCCTTAGAACACAACACCTCCTCCTTAATTAAAAATAAGAACAAGAAAGATGTTGGCGTTACTCTTTGTAAATCTTGTAAAGCACATTTGGCAAAGGTTCATCTTTGCGGCCCCTTCCCTGTGAGCTCTGAATTTTGCCTTTTTATGTCTACAGCATTCTTTCTAAAAAAGAAAGAAAAGTTTTATTTCTATTTTAAACCTTCCTTTGCCCTTTGCAGTCCACATAACCTGTTGTGCCTTTTTTTTTCTTTAAAGCAGAAGCTTGAGTGTGAGAAAACATGTGTAGTACATGTTTTAGTGCTCTGGGTTAAGAAATTTGGTTTTCAACATGCTTTTGCTCTACCTAACATCTCCTTGCAGCAAACTCGTGTTCTAGCTTTTGTTTCTGTTTTCTTCCCCCACTGATAGCCATGTTGGGTGGAAGGCAGGTTGGCAGTTTGAAAAACCCATTTGCTGAATGTCTGTTTCTCTTGCGCGGAAGTGGCTCAGCCTTGCAGAAACACGGTCTTAACAGAGTTTGTTAAAATGCCTTCTTTCTCAAGTCAGAATCCCGCAGGGCCCAGAGCCTCTGAAAGAACCTGAAAAAGACAAATTAATGACAAAGGTAGTGAGTGAGTGTGTGTGTGTGCAATTAGACAGAAACAGAGAGCTCACTGTGAAAAATGACAGATTATGGCAGATACGCTCCAGGCTTTCGCAGCTATTGCGTGGAAGATGGTACAGAAAGCACACAGGTTTGACTGGTTGTAAGCCATTTCACTAATTCCCTTTTTAAGGGTGGCTCGACCAGGGTGAAACCCACCTGCTGTACTGAGTCGATTAAGGAACGTGTAGAGGAGGTTTTTTTTTTCTTTTTCACCTTTTGAATAAAGGAGTTCCTTGTTTTGTCAGAGGATTTACAATAGAATATGGTGAATCTTACTGTTGAGTACTAGATTAGCTCAGTAATAATGTTAATCATTTGGAATTAATAATTTATAGTATTTGTCCAGGACACCACTGCCACCGTATGTACTGATACACTTTTTACTCAGAAAATGCATTGCTGTGTTTAGTTGTTTTTTTTTTTTTAAGATTTTATTCATTTATTTGAGAGAGCGAGCACAAGTGTGGGAAGGAGCGGAAGGAGAGGGCGAAGCAGACTTACCGCTGAGCAGGGAGCCCAACTCGGGGCTCCATCCCAGCACCCCGGGATCATAACCTGAGCTGAAGGCAGATGCTTAACCGACTGAGCCACCCAGGTGCCCCTGCTCTGTTTAGTTTTAAAGCATTTCTAGTTAAGGTGGTGCTCTTTTGAAGTACTGAGAAACAGAGGAGTGGAACTATCAGATGATCTTATGAAAAGCCAAGTTCAGGAACGGCAGGGGACTGTCACCCTCAGTCCAGTTCTGATGGCTGTGTTGAAGGGAGCTGAGACATTGTCTGCAGAGGAGAGCCAAAGCTGGCCAGACATTTAGGAGGGACTTCGGCCTGCTACTTCCTAAAGAACCATTGCCATGAATCCCAGGCCACATGCACTCATAAAATAAAATTTCCCTCAGCTGCTATGTGTGTTTTGCATCCATCCATCCATCCATTCTGGCGGCACTTGGAGTGTCCAACAACTGACATCTCTGCCAAATGCAGCCAGTTTGTGGATTTGGATATATTAGAGTTATCCAGGGTTTTGTCTTGGAAATGAGTGCCGAGGATGAAGCATGACTTCCGTGAACATACAGAAGGCCAGCCATGCCCTAGATCTTTAGGCCGGGCTATACTTTGGTTCCCTGAAGTCTGCTGTCCCCAGCACCCCCTGGACATCAACTTGAATCAAGTCTTCAGTGACTTGAGACGGCTTATGTCAAAGTTCTGGCACAGATCTTTACGATCTTTCATCAGAATGAAAATGTTTCAGGGGCCCCTGGGTGGTGCAGTTGGTTGAGCGTCCGACTCGTGGTTTCGGCTTGGGTCATGACCTTGGGGTCCTGAGATCGAGCCCCACGTCAGGCTCTGTGCTCAGCGTGGAGTCTGCTTGGAATTCCCTCTCTCCCTCTGCCTCTCCTGCTCGTGCTCTCTCTCTCTCAAATAAATAAAATTTTTTAAAAAAGGAAAAAGATAATGTTCCATTCTACGTTCCAAAAGGATGTAGTTTCAATGACCGAATAGTAGCATGTCAGAGCTGGAGGTATGTTAGATGTCATCCAGCCTCTGTCCCTTGATTTCATGGTGGAGGAAACAAGTATCTGAGTTACCTGCTCAGGACCCTTCACCAGGCACAGCCGGACAAAGCCGGCTCTGCATCCTGTACTAACTGCTCTTCCTTCACTTAGTGCGGTCTCTCTAGATTTTCCCTTTAAAAGAAAAAGTCTTCTTTTTTTTTTAAGATTTTATTTATTTATTTGAGAGAGCTCGAGTGGCCGAGCAGGGGGAGCTGCAGAGGCAAAGGGAGAAGCAGGCTCCCCGCCAAGCAAGGAGCGTGATGGGGGACTCGATCCCAGGACCCTGGGACCATGACCTGAGCCCAAGGCAGACGCTTAACGACCAAGCCACCCAGGCGCCCCTAAAAGAAAAAGTCTTAATTTTAGTTCTTCCTCATGTCTAAAGGCAGTTCTGTTAGGACCCAGCTATCAGCCCGTGTCTGGGTGGAGATCCACCTTCTGAGGGACGGGCTGGACCTCGTTCCCTGGCCCACCCTTTGGCGCACCTGCAGGGAGATGCGGGTTTGGCACCTCCCCGTGCAGCATGAGTTGTCGTTTCTGCAGCCGCAGGCCTTGTGACCTGAAGTAACAGTTTGCTCGAGGGCGCACAGATGGGTTTGAATCTCTGCCCTCCGGTATCGCTTTAGGGTATGGCATCGTCGTGACTGGAGTGTCGCCGTTTGAGGAAGGGTTCTGAGTCAGCACTTGGACCCACAAGTGCGCATACCCACTGATGCGGGTACAAGGCACGTCCGTCTGCCTTTTGCTGTCCCCGAGAGATGCCCCCGTGGACTGACTGAATGAATGTCAGAAAGGAAAACTCAGGCTTCTTAGTTTTAAGGGAAAAAGTGAGCAAAAATGAGTCAGTTTGGAAAGTCATTATTACTCTTGCTTGGAAGGGAACTTTTATACTGAGTATCACAACCATGAATCTGGAGACCTACATTTTAATACTTACATCAGACCAAAAACTAGGATAACCGAAATCAGTTTTGTTAAAATATTTTTGTTTTTAGGAGGTGCCTGGGTGGCGTAGTCGGTTGTGCGTCCAACTATTGGTTGTGATGTCGGGGTTGTGGGATCGAGCCCCTCGTTGGGCTCGCACTCAGCACAAAGTCTGGTTGGGTTTCTCTCTCTCCCTCTGCCCCTCCCCCCCCATTAGCTCTTTCTCACACCCTCCCTCTCTAAAATAAATAAATCTTTAAAAAAACATTTTTGTTTTCAGTAAAACAGGATATTGGGAATTCTGACATTAGTTTTTAACCTTTGCCGTTCATTAAATTCCATGAAATCATCTTAGTCACAAGGTAGCTTGATCAGTGGTCTTCCTCTGCTTGGAAATAGCTGGCTCCACATACAAGCGCCTGGGTTGGCCTGTCCTCTTGGATACAGAGAGCTGCTTACGTCTGTATCTCACGGGCAGCCCACATACACACACGTCTTCCAGCAGCTGTGCCTTAGGGAGGTGCATTTATAATTCATTTCCCCTGTTGCTGTTTGCCAGCAAGGCACTTCTTCTGTATTATTTTCCTTGAAACCAGTGTGATGCAATTCTGCTGGTGGGCCAGGAGCCACTGATGTGGAAATATAGTGCATTAAAATGTTGAAGAGAGGGCGCCTGGGTGGCTCAGTTGGTTAAGCGACTGCCTTCGGCTCAGGTCATGATCCTGGAGTCCCGGGATCGAGTCCCGCATCGGGCTCCCTGCTCAGCGGGAAGCCTGCTTCTCCCTCTCCCACTCCCCGTTTGTGTTCCCTCTCTCGCTGTGTCTTTCTCTGTCAAATAAATAAAATCTTTAAAAAATAATAAAAAAATAAAAAAAAATAAAATGTCAAAGAGAAGGGCCAAAAAACTTATAAATATGTCCAGACCCAGTTACGGTGAGGTCCATGGGCCTGAAGGACTGTGAGTGATTTGTATTAACAAAGAATTTAGCCCTTTGGATTTTGGACAGTTAGGTTTTAAAATAATAGCTATGATTGGAGAAGTCACATTATTGAAAGAAAAGATTTCAAAGGCTTAAGTAGAGTTTTTATTTCTGTAATTAAATGTAAGCCTTTGCATTATCATCTAAACACTGTGCTTAATTTTTAGCCCCTTTCCCTTCAGAATTTAGAATTGAGTATTCTGTTGGTATTTTAAGATTATGACTTCAATCAAATCTTTCAGTTTCATAACTATCATGGTAACCGCAAAATATATTTATTAGTCTTCAAAGAGTAGTAAAACAAGGGGCGCTTGGCTGGCTCAGTCAGTAGAGTGTGTGACTCTTGATCTCGGGGTCATGAGTTCAAGTCCCACATTGGGCCTGGAACCTACTTTTTAAAAAATGTAGTAAGACTAATTTTTTTTTAAAGATTTTGTTTATTTATTTACAAGAGTGCACATGCGCACGTGAGCGGGAGATAGGCAGAGGGAGAGGGAGAGACAATCTCAAGGAGATTCTGCGCTGAGCGCAGAGCCTGATGTGGGGCTCGATCCCATGACCCTGAGATCATGACCTGAGCCGAAATCAAGAGTCTGATGCTTAAACAACTGAGCCACCCAGGTGCCCCAAACACTAATTTTTAAAAGACTAAGAAAGGTGGTTTTTTTTTTTTTAAGTTTAATGAGATCCAAGGAATCCAAGTCTGAACTGTAGAGCAAACCTTTCATGGACTAGGGTCTGTGAAGTTCCCTAAACAAGTGATTATTACCTGGCGAGAGTTAATAACCATACACACCAGCTCACCCCAGCTACAGGCAGGGTGAGGCTCACGAGCCTTTATAACCCCCTAGGGTGCCCTAGGGTGGAGCGCCAGCACGTGTCTAAGGCTTGGCCTTTGGGATTCCCGCTACTGAAGAGAACTAGTGGAAACTCGGGGAAGCAGGTGGAAAGTGTAAAAGTTGGATGCCCACTTTTTTGTCCCTGATAGATATCAGAGGAGAATCCTGGACTGGAGCCTGTTACTAGATAGCATTCGGAGGAACAAATGGTGGTGCAAACCTGAAACCATAACTCAGGCTTTGGCAATTTCTCGACTCAGGGCCAAGTTGGTCTCCCCAAATCCCTCTGACTTTCTGTCTTCTGTCCTCTCGGACATCAGCGTCCTCCTCACATGGTGCAAAATTCCAAGTTCCCCACCGTATCTAGACCTGCCTTCCTCATTCAGAGTATCTCCTCTCCACGCCCCCGTCCAAACTGCTCTCAACTGGCTGCTGTCCTCAGCATCTAAGGTGATGACACACACCACACCGTGGGGACACATACTGGGCCAGGGCTCCCGTTATCCAGGTGAGCTTCGCATCGGTGTGTGCCCCTGTTGCCTTGGCTAAGCCACTTGTCTGCACGTCTGACCTTGTGGCCCTAGGAGCGTCTCTGCCCCACAGACCATGCAAGCCACCAGACCAGCTGGGATGGTCCTTTCTAGTCCAGCCGTCCCCAGAGAAAACCAGCACCACAGCAATGGCAACCCCAGCTCTCCGCAGTTCCGAAAGGGCGGGATTGTTGACATCACGTGGATCTCAGGGAGCAGCCCTGCCCTCGCTGCCCGCCTGCAAAGCTTTCAGGCTGACCTCAGGAAGTGCCCCGTCCTGCTCCGTCCGAAATTGCGTCACCTCGGCCGCGTTTGGCCTGAAGGCACCAGGGACCGTTTAAAAGCGGTGAAGAGGACCCGATCTGTGTCTTAGTCTGTCCCAGACCGTATGAAGATCACGGGCGAGGGGCGCACGGGACCCCCTTAGCGGGTCACGTAAAGGTCTGTGGGAGCAACTCCCAAAGGCTCCTCTTTATCTTGACCTTCGTTCTTCGTTTGAACTCCACTTCCATGAACAGATTTAAAAAAACGAACAAAAAACCCACAGCTACAGAACCATAAGGTTTTGTCCGTTGCTTTGAAAGTTAACTCTTTCTGGATGGCCTTTGACTGTTAGATACCAAGTAAGAGCAGCTGGTGAGGATTTCATGAACTAGACTTTTGCTCAGCGTTCAGGCTTTTCCTGCAACATATTTTACCCTAATTTTGAACAGCGTTGCTTCAACAAATGAAGTAACTCTGTGTCCCAAGGCTGCCTTTAGCTCAGGAAATCTGTAAGAATTTTAGGACAACTTTGTTGTTAAGTTAGAAATGACTGTACTGATGTATTTCCTGGCACTTCAGCCCTGGACAAGTGCATTCTCTGTTAGAGGGTTTTACAGAATATTCCTCTGGCAAGTTTACGAGATGGGAGATCTCAGGACCCAGATTCTTTCTCTTTTTCAGGCGGTAGACTGGCCTGTTTAGGTACAAGAAGTCTGTGAGTGCATACGAGATCTATGCATTCTTCATGACCTCATTCCTGAGATATCACTCAGGTCTTAGATCTTGGGTGGGTGCTGCTGAGCTCCTCAGTATTTGTCAAGCTGATACACACCTGTCTGAGGTGCTGGTACCTCGAAGGGGACCTTTCTCTCGTCACTCTCTCTTACACCTTGTACCCAGGAAGGGGATGTCCTGGTGTAAAGGGTGGGTACTCCCATCACTGCAAAAGAATAGCCCTCCTTATAGGTTACTCGAGATCTTTTCCTAGTGGTATCATGATCACAAAATAAACGTTTTTTAAGTAAAGATCTCTGACATAACACAGTTCGGAGAAGAGCACTGTTTTCTTTCTGTGGGCGACCTCAATGGCAACTAGTTTTTCTTTCACGAGGTACAACCAGACCGGGGAGCTGTGTGATGTGCTGGGGTCCACCTCTTGCAGGGAAGAGACAGGCTTGGCGACCCACGCCTGCTCCCTGTGGCTTTGGTCCCCACCCCGAGCCTGAGGCAGTCATGTGCTGGGAGTCAACAGGGAAACGCCAACATCAGAATCTCTGATGGAAGGCAGACTTGCAGTTCATTTTTGTCTGATTGCCAGTAATTGTTCTTGATAACAGAACAATGGGCTTAACCAAAATCAACTTGGAGATGAAGAGAACATTCTTAGTTATCAATTACCAGACTTCAGGCAGCCAAACACTTTTTGCATTTTCTTCACACCCTGACAAGGAAGTCTCTCGCTTCAAAACCCTCGAGCTCTGTTTGTTCTCCTGGTTGCTTTGAGAAAGAAGGTGGAGATCAGTCAGCTGCTTTAGGAAAAACCGAAACGGGGTACCTGCGTTGAGGCAAAAAGGAAGGACTTAATCTTGAAAGTGCACAACAGGTGCATTTGAGCCGTGATGCCAGGAGCAGAACTGATGACAGGTGGGAACCCTCCGAGAAGTCGGCATGACGTAGTTAACAAAAAGGGAAAAAAGGTTTCTGGCGTTAGAGCCTTTTAGGAAATCAAGATGGAATATGCAGGACTCCTCGGTGCGTGGTAGAAACCGCTTCACCGAGATGCAGGGGTGAAACCACAGCTCCTTGAAGAACAGCGAAGATGACCAGGAGAAATGCCTCAGAGGCAGAGGGGCCCCCGTGGGCAGCCCACGTGATACGGGGCAAAGGTGTGCCAGGGAGAACTTCTCTGCAGCTTTCCGCTAACTGTATGTCCACTAAAAAGACCATTCTCAAGACCAGCGAACAAAGTTACCACGGCCCCTCTTTTGAAAGGGTCTTTTTCATAGAGCTCTTGAAAAATAATGTTTCTTTTTGCCCATTCTCAAAGGGAAAAATAAAACTTAAATGTATCAATGACCAAAGGGTTTGGGGAGTTATTTATAGCTGGAAACTGATTATTACTCTAGCTTTGTGGCTGATGTTATAGACCTTTCAGCCTTCTTTAAGGGAACAGGCTGCCTCAAAAGGGATCACATTCACAAGGGAAGATCTTAAACCAAAGACACAGGAAGCAAAGATGAGTTCGAGAACTCTCCATCTGCTTCCCAGACTTGAGCCTCCAGTTGCCCACGTGACATTGCCTCTCAGTGCCTGCCCCCTTCTCCATCCTCTTGTGCAAGCCAGACACCTAGGACATGCCTTGGTGCCCCTCTCCTTTCCCCACAGTATCTGATTCCTCACCACGTCCTGTCGGGTTTGCTTCTGGGACGCCGCTCGGCTCTGTGTCCCTGCCCACCTGACTCCAAAGCACTGGCCTCACCTGGTCTGTTGGGGTAACTGCACGCCTGCCGACCCCACATCCATTTCCGCCTCCAGTGTGTCTTCCCGTCCACAGGCAGAGGATGAGGCCTTCAGAACACATCTTTTTGTGCCATTGCTCCTGCTTAACAGCCCCTAGTCTCTTTCTGTCTCTCCCAGCATACAGCCAAAACCCTACAGAACCACAGGCCCCAGGGACACGGCCCTTCCCTCCCTCCCTGCACTCACACCCTGCTAGTCCACCAGCTGTCCCTGCTCCCGGACACCCAAAGGCCCTCTGCTCTCCTCCCCACCTGACTGGATCCCACTGATCTGACCGGAGATGAGGTGTGAGGGGAGAGGAGGAGGCGCCAGCATCCCTTCCGCAGGGAACTTTCTGTGACCTCCCTTATTGCAGGCTCCCCAGTGCACACACCTCGCTTCATCCACAAAGCATGGTTGCAGGTGGACGCTGTCCACTCCAGCGATTTGACTGTTGCTTGTTTTCCTGCTCGGCCCTCCGGTAGTGCTCCTTCTCCTCCCTCCCCTCCCACGCCAGTCTTAAAACACTCATCTTGAACAAATGATTATAACTATCAATAAATAGAAGATGTTTCTGATTAAGGTTAATTCTTTCCAGCATGTCTCCCTGAGCGAAAGGGGTACAGTTGTGTTTTAAAAATAACACGTGGCTGTGTGTTTTTCACAGGAATCTACTGTTTTTAAATCATTGGCACTTCCATTTGTTGTTTTTGGTTTAAAAATATAAATGCCACTTTACCTTCCCAGGATTGAGTCCTAGCCAGAGCAACTGGCTTGTTGAAAAGATAGCATTATTTTGCCCCCAGAATGCTAACGCATGTGTTGTTACGGGCATGCTGATGGGGTAGCCCCACCACAAATGGGCTGGGGCTTGGACGGCTTGCTTTTCTGTTTTGATTATGTTGTTTTGGGGACACAGCAGGTAGTGTTTTTCCCTCTTCAGATACTAGATTTAAAATAATTTTGACTGAATTTGTCCTTCTCGGTACTGCTCTGGGGGAGATGCTGTGTAAGTCAGGTTGAGAGGGTTCTGTCAGTGATGCTGGACATATATGTGAAAACAGTTTCTGTTTCAAACACATTGAAAATAGGGCATCCTGTGTAACGTTATGCATACAGTCGGAGCTCTCTAAAAATAAATTCTGCTGGAATTGGGCTTTGCAAAGATTCAGGTTCCTGGTTCTGATGACTGTTGGGTTTAAGCGGAAAAGTGCCCCAAATTTTAGTGATAGCCTAATTAATTTTGTCAGTAAGCAATCTTTGCTGACTACGGAACTCCATCTACAGAGAGAATCGATGGAGAGAAAGATCTGTATGCTTGGCAGTCATGCAGTTTTCCAGTGAAGCACGCCTTGCTTTATGTTCCTGGTGAACGTAACTCAAGAATGATATTTTCAGTGGATTTGCTAGAACTCTTGCGTGCAGCTCCTGTCCATGTGGCTTGCCCCCCGGGACTTTGTATGACATGGTTCCACTCCTGAGGCGTCTGGTTCCAAAGCCTTTCTTCTGTCTGTCCTGACCCTTCTCGAAAGAGCTGCCTCAGAAATCCACTCACATTCAAGTTACACATTTCACACTTCCCCGTCTGTCACTGTTGAGAAAAAATAGTGGTGATTGCTAAAACAATATGGCCTAAATAGTCTTGTAAAGCACCAAAATCATATACAGATCTTATTATAAATTTTATTGTGGTTGACTTTAAAACAAGATATTTAGAAATGTGCGGTTACTCTTTAGAGCATTTCATGCTGGTGAGTTTAACCACTGAGTTCAAGCTGTAGTTGGAAACACTATTCCCCTTTCTGCTTTCACCATGAACCATTGAAAATGGTCACTTGAAAATTGGTGTTTGCTTCTGGGTTTTTTCCCCCCAAAGCCAGCTCTTTGTTGGCAGATAAATGTGTAATGTTTGAGAAATCTCCAAAGTGAATAAAAGGAAACTCTATTAAAAAAAAAAAAATTACTTGTGTGTGTGTGTGTAGATTGAGAAGCAGGAATGAGGAGTGCTTTAGGGAAATACATCTACAGGCTCCACTTTTGAATTATTCTCATTCTAATAAGCTGGTTTTTGTCATCGAGTGACAGATCTCAAACACGTATATCTAGTCCCAACCAAAGACCAATTTCAGTAAAGTTCCTTTAGTTATTCTGCAGGTCCACATGTTCACATAACAACCCCTGACATCATGCTTTGACTTTGGAAAGATAAGGGGCCAGTGCTGTGCTGCAGAAGGCCCAGGTGAGCACAGCGCCATTTGGCCCGCACGCTGTGGTTTGTCCCCACGCCTCCCACGTGGTACAGCCCAGAAGCTATGCAAAGCAGCGACAAAACGTTACTTCTAAATGTTTATCAAGTCCCCCCTGAGACATTGTTGGGCATTGCTCGCCACAACCATTGCAGGTTAGGAATCTGGCATCAGGGCGGCAGTAAATTGTAATGAAAACGATCTGAGCCCGTAGACCCGTAATTGATAGCCCAGGAGTTCACCCCAAGGTCAAGGAAGGGCACTCTGCTCCTCCAGGTACAACTTACATCTTAGGGTTTTGCGTGGACAGTGTTTCCCTCGTGTCCATTTGCGTTTTTACCTGGTTGTGTTGTGTCGCCCTTGTTTCTTTTTGAAAGAGAATGAGTGATTGATTGATTCCTTCACTGTCCTCATTCCATTTGGAGCATTCCGAATGTTGCTGTGGTCAGAAAGGGATTTAGCAGTCGGTGAGTGCTGCCTCTGGAAAGGGCCCAACTTCTGTTGAGGTGTCTGTGGTCCAAGTCACGGTAGTTAGCCCAACCAAAGAAGCTTTTTGTCGTGATCCCCAGAAACCCTCTCCTGTTAGCCACGCCGTGGTAAGCTGGAGTGCTTGGCTTAGTCAGAGAGGTGGTTTCCTTCCACAAAACAAAATTGTCTCAATTCCCAAACATTCAATAGAGTGCATTGAAAGCCTCCTTTTTTAGTATTAAGCCCATCTTGCTTGTTCGAAATTACCAACAGTCCTGGAAGTAGTTTCCAAAGCAATAATGAATAGGGTTTCTTTTGCGGTGATGGAAGATTGGCTCTCTCCCCCATTGGGGCAGATGGCCAAGTGCTGTGCTCGTGGCCACACATGCCCTGCATGCCTGGGAAGACTCCCATCTTTCTCAGCTACTTCCCTCCTTGGATACCCGAGAGGCCCACAGCACCCTGGATAAACTTTCCTAGAAGCAGGTGTTCAGGAAGCCCAGAGAAAAGCGCCATTTGTATCTGTCAGCTTTCTACAACTACAGATGAATACAGTAGACAGAGAGGAAGGTATACAGTGGACTCCTTATGCCATTATACTTGTCCCGTCAAGTGCTAGTAGTATTAAGGGTCCCATGGGGAAAGAAATACAGGACACTGGACTCCTGAGGCATTCTGTTTCTGCCACTTACCAGCTGTGTGTCTTCAAGCAACTTCTTCAGTCTCTCTGATCCTTATTTTCTTTCTCTGTATGTGAGCATAATTCCACCTACCTTCCTCCAGAAATTTAAAAAATTAAATGCGTCAAATGCCTAGAAATTGTGCCAGGCACATTTATAAGGACCTCAGAAATCATGAAAGTTGCTATTGTTATCAGTCCCTCCATGTTCACATGCAAAAACGGCCCAGAGACCCAAGGAGATTTGCTCCCAGATCCCAGTGAGAGTGGAAAGTATGACTAGTGTCAGAGTCAAGACCCCTGGCATTTTAGCCAGACCTGTAAAACTATAGGCATGGTTTAATCAGGGACCGCTGTAGCCAGCAAGTGACATCCATCACACACATCTCGACATCTTTAATTTCTTGTTATCTTAAGGGTATTTTTTTAACCTCTAATGCGTACCATCCTCATCTTACGGTGATTGCAGATGGGCATCGCAGACTTGGGGGAGAAATCATAGATTAGGGTTACAAGGAGCCTGTCTGGTGGGTTTTATATTCCAATTCTCTTTGCCACCTGAGTTATAAACCAGCATGCTCAAGGAACCATTTGTTTCATCCACCCGGTAGTCACAGCACGTGTGAAACTGAATTTGGTGGAAGCTTGAAGAGGTGGCCATCTTTCCTGAGGCCTGTTTACAATGGTAAAAATGTCTGTCAGTTCATTTAACAAGTACTACTCTAGTAGCTGAACGTGCTCAGTAGTTGCTCCTCGCGGGAGGTATCACACCTGTAAGAGCCAAGATGTGCATATAAATTTTGTAGAATACACGAAAGAAAGTGCAGAGGGCTCTGATAGGCGGAGCCTGGGGCAGGCAGAGCTTCCAGATGGGGGAGTGAGGACGGCCTTCGCAGAGGGGGTGGCCCCTGCACGTGGATCTTGAAGGACGGGTCGCCACTGGTTGAGACTTGAAGGCTGTCTTTAGAAAACCCAACCTGTTTATAAGTAAGGATGCTCTTCGGTTGTCTGTCTGCTGAGGAATTGAGAGAGCAGCCCAACAGGTTAACAGGTGCCGCTCTTTCTTGTTTTCTTTTGAAACATGCACATAAATGTGAAATAGTCTTTGTTTGAATGAGAACACGTCAGAAGGGAACCTAAGATACTTGAGTTAATACCAATCACCTCCATGCTGATGTTAAAACCCTCACCATATGGAACTACGTTTCGAGCTGTGGGGCAATGTATTTAGAAGTATTTGACGACCTCGGGGTTAATCAGAAGGCATCGGACGATCTCAGATACATTCTTAATGAACTGCAGTGGGTATTATAATACTGGTTCAGCAGTCTGTAGTTATTCAAAGTGGCACGTCCGTGAGCTCAGAATTCAAGGCTGAAGTAACATTCCTTTCTCCCAGAGCCACACTCACACCATTAGTCTTTCAGCCTCCTAGAATGTTCTTTCCAAGCCATCACTGAATGTTCGTCTGGACAGAATTTCTCTGAATGGTTGATGTAATATTTAAAAGGAAAAATAAAAACAAAAAACCACTCAAACCCTTGATACTTTGAATTTTCAAGTGGACCATGTTTGAACTTTTTCCACCAGCTAGGAAGTCGAATCCATTGAAAATGCTACACAAAAAGAATAGCATATTGGGTTTTTCTTTTTTTTTTATTTAATTTTATTATGTTATGTTAATCACCATACATTACATCATTAGTTTTTGATGTAGTGTTCCATGATTCATTGTTTTCATATAACACCCAGTGCTCCATGCAATACTTGCCCTCTTTAATACCTATCACCAGGCTAACCCATCCCCCCACACTCCTCCTCTGTAGAACACTCAGTTTGATTCTCAGAGTCCATAGTCTCTCATGGTTCATCTCCCCCTCCGATTCCCACCCCCTTAATTTTTCCCTTCCTACTATCTTCTTTTTTTTTTTAACATATAATGTATTACTTGTTTCAGAGGTACAGGTCTGTGATTCATCAGTCTTAGACAATTCACAGCGTTCACCATAGCACATACCCTGCCCAATGTCTATCACGCAGCCACCCCACCCCTCCCACCCCCCACCACTTAAGCAACCCTCAGTTTGTTTCCTGAGATTAAGAATTCCTCATATCGGGCACCTGGGTGGCTCAGTTGTTTGGGCGACTGCCTTCGGCTCAGGTCATGATCCTGGAGTCCCGGGATCGAGTCCCACGTCGGGCTCCCTGCTCAGCAGGGAGTCTGCTTCTCCCTCTGACTCTCCCCTTCTCATACTCTCTCTCTATCACTCTCTCTCTCAATAAATAAATAAAAATCTTTATTAAAAAAAAGAATTCCTCATATCGGTGAGATCATATGATACATGTCTTTCTCTGATGGACTTATTTCACTCAGCATAACACCCTCCAGTTCCATCCACGTCGTTGCAAATGGCAAGGTTTCATTCCTTTTGATGGCTGCATAATATTCCATTGTATATATATACCACATCTTCTTTATCCATTCATCTGTTGTTGGACATCTTGGCTCTTTCCACAGTTTGGCTATTGTGGACATTGCTGCTATAAACATCGGGGTGCATGTACCCCTTCGGATCCCTACATTTGTAATACCCAGTAGTGCAATTGCTGGATCGTAGGGTAGCTCTATTTTCAACTTTTTGAGGAACCTCCATACTGTTTTCCAGAGTGGTTGCACCAGCTTGCATTCCCACCAACAGTGTAGGAGGGTTCCCCTTTCTCCGCATCCCTGCCAACATCTATTGTTTCCTGACTTGTTAATTTTAGCCATTCTGACTGGTGTGAGGTGGTATCTCATTGAGGTTTTGATTTGGATTTCCCTGATGCCGAGCGATGTTGAGCACTTTTTCATGTGTCTGTTGGCCATTTGGATGTCTTCTTTGGAAAAATGTCTGTTCATGTCTTCTGCCCACTTCTTGATTGGATCATTTGTTCTTTGGGTGTTGGGTTTGGTAAGTTCTTTACAGATTTTGGATACTAGCCCTTTATCTGATATGTCATTTGCAAATATCTTCTCCCATTCTGTCGGTTGTCTTTTGGTTTTGTTGACTGTTTCCTTTGCTGTGCAAAAGCTTTTTATCTTGATGAAGTCCCAATAGTTCATTTTTGCCCTTGTTCCCTTGCCTTTGGTGATGTTTCTAGGAAGAAGTCACTGCGGCTGAGGTCAGAGAGGTTGCTGCCTATGTTCTCCTCTAGGATTCTGATGGATTCCTGTCTCACATTTAGGTCTTTCAACCATTTGGAGTCTATTTTTGTGTGTGGTGTAAGGAAATGGTCCAGTTTCATTCTTTTGCATGTGGCTGTCCAATTTTCCCAACACCCTTTGTTGAAGAGACTTTCTTTTTTCCATTGGACATTCTTTCCTGCTTTGTCGAAGATTAGTTGACCATAGAGTTGAGGGTCCATTTCTGGGCTCTCTATTCTGTTCCATTGATCTGTGTGTCTGTTTTTGTGTCAGTACCATACTGTCTTGATGATGACAGCTTTGTAATAGAGCTGGAAGTCCGGAATTGTGATGCCGCCAGCTTTGCTTTTCTTTTTCAACATTCCTCTGGCTATTCGGGGTCTTTTCTGGTTCCATACAAATTTTAGGATTATTTGTTCCATTTCTTTGAAAAAAGTTGATGGGTTTTTTCTTAAAATGACTTATGTTAATCTTTTAAAGAACCTCTTTAAAAATAGTTTACCGTTATGCATAAAAAGTCATCAGATGACTGCTTAATAGAGGCGGAGGGCATGGCTTGTAATCATAATTCATTTGGAACAGATAAGCCAAGTGTGGATTTTTTCTCTTCCTATTAGTTTTACTCCTAAGAGGGAACACTAGTAGCCAAAGTTTGGAAAGTTTTCTCAAGGTATACTATTTACATAAGAGCCACTTGAGTACAAGAGTGGAGGCTCTCCCAGATTTTGCCACATTGCCCTCATCTTTCGCTCTACCTGGTAATTCTCCCACGAGAATGAAAGCACTGCTCAGTTTCAACCTCCTCCTCCCCGGTCTCATCTCCAGCTGTTAGAGAAATGCCTTTGTGCCACACATGTCTCTTTCAGATTAAGAAATACCCTCCTCCCCTTGCAACAGTGAGAAGTTTGTCTTTCACAGAGCACACATACAAAACTAGCAAAACTAAGTCACTGAAAATTTAAGTTCATAGGTCTGCATCACAGTCGGGGACGGATGACCCCAGGGCCTTTTAGGGATACTGTCAGCCAGTCTCAGCTCCCTTCCTTCCTGTCCCAGGAAAGCCTACAAAAAGAAGTAGAAGTCTGGTGTTTACTGTGTAAAGTTAATATGGGGATATTGGTGTGTTCGCAATAGTACCTAATTTCAGAATGCCAAATAACAGGGTTGAAGGGCTTTAGAAATGCTTTCTCCCATATTCATTCTATCAGAACATTTAGATTAAAGAAAAAAATTTTAAATAACATTCTCACACTGCCGATTTGATTTTCATTCCTTGACTTCTGGTTTTTGATACGAGGACACTAAGTAATGCTCACAGAGTCAGATCTTTTTAAACATTAGAAATTAATTTTGCTTGCTTTTGTAATTCCTGTTCTTATTTCAAGTTCCCCCTTTCTTGCTTATATTCCTCTGTATAAATCATAACCTGGAACACTTGACATGATTCAAAATGTATAATTTATTTGTGGAATTTATATTATTTGGAATTTTTACACAGTGGATTAAGTAATTACTTAGCAATAGTTCAGCCTCTCTTTCCGGGAAATAAGTTATTTTAAGCGAACATGAAAAATAGGAGCCCCCGCCCCTTGCATAGATGCATCATGAGAAATGGCTCCCCGGGTAACGTGCCGCCCGTACGTGCCGCCGTGTCCATGGCCAGTATATGTATGCATGTGCTTTCTCTTCCTACAGGCAAGGCACTTTTCCGGGCATGAATCAGAGTGGACTTATGGCTTCCAGCTCTCCCTACAGCCAGCCCGTGAACAACAGCTCTGGGCTGATGAACACCCAGGCACCCCCCTACAGCATGACGCCCAATATGGTGAACAGCTCAGCAGGTAACCACGGCAGCTCCGCGCTCTGAGAGCTGCCCTCCCCTCCCCCTCTGCCCCCCTTAGGCCTGCACCGGTGAGCAACCCAAGCACTGGGATCATTGGGTGAAAAGGGGACACACTCCACTTTTCTGCTGCCTGGAAACCTGTTCAATCTATGTAACTGTTTCAAGACGTGAGGCTCACATTATATTTTGTGTAAATGATTTGAATGCCCTCTGTGTTTTTGTAACGTGTGGGCACATTCCACGGGACTCTGGGGACTGCTTGCTAGATGTATACGCTAAGCTCTTTTTCTCTTTCGGCACCATTCGAAGTATTGGAAGATCCCCCGACAAAATCGATGCTCCATTCAGTAGTGGTGGAGATGAACACTTCATGTTTCAGGGGAGGTGATTGAAGTACTTTTTCACCTTGAAATATATACCTGGAAGTAGTTGTTCAGAAGTGCTGTCTGCAGATTGTCTGTAGTGAGAAATTCTATATTATTTTTTTAATGAACTATTTTAGATTTTCCCTCGTGTGTAACTTTTCCAACCCACTTAGTGACGTCAACAACTGTATTCCTACCGAATCCCATCTGATCGGTGCAGTAAGAGTATCAGTTTGTGGAAACACCAAAATGTCGACACCTGTGCAGAGAGTTTTCAGATTCCTTAGACCCTGAGCCATCTCCTCAAGCCCCGCACTACCCAGCAGTTGAGGGGCGCTGCTCTTTAGATGAGAAAAGGCTGTGGGTCGCAACTGACCTGAACTTCCAGCCCCTGTTGGGGGGGCACTGTCTCGGGTAGGATGCTGTCCTTTGGTGAATGCAGAGCATGTGTGGCAGTTGTGTGTGTCCTGCGATGTTTAACCATGTGTTAGGGAAACACCATGGAGTTAGAGGCTTGACGCTCTCCTAGTACCT
The DNA here is from genome assembly GCF_011800145.1 of Mirounga leonina. Lineage (NCBI taxonomy): Eukaryota > Metazoa > Chordata > Mammalia > Carnivora > Phocidae > Mirounga > Mirounga leonina. The sequence continues at coordinate 1,241,182 of NW_023270816.1, forward strand.
TTTCTCATCTCCTCTGCCTTTCGCCACCCCTCTGACCTGTCCGTCTTTGAAAGGCCACCCCAGGGGCTGTTGGTAGAGGCTGGGCTTGCATCCTCTCTGAGCTTCTGAGTTGCTGGTTTCCAGGGTCTAATTTAACAGTGCCATTCCCTGATTGCGTCTCTTTAAAAATATGTGGAAGAGGAAGAAAGTGGCAAAATGGAAGGTTTTCAAATAAATAGAGTAGCCCTTCCTGATATTGGTCATTAATCCCAGCGACGTGGGTGTTTTTAAACTTGAGATGAAAGGGGAAAGCTCTTAACCAGTCTGTTACCCAGAAACTTCCCCTCCCCTTCTCAGCACTATTCCAGGTAATAGGGTATTTGGGTTATGACATTATGTGTTTTGTCTGGCTTGCTGAAATAAAATTACTTCAGAGCATTGAAACTACACAATAAATATTCACCTACTATTAGCAATACTCATTTTTCCCTTTTTCCTTTGGACCCCAGAACCACAAAAATAACCCACCACAAAGAGATGGCACCACATGCCCTGCCTAAGAAGATTTATGTGTTCCTAAGGAATAACCAATTTAATGGAGATTCGCAGAGAGGGTTTCTTTTTATTATTATTATTATTCAGATAATTCAGCTCTTCGTTATTTCATACAGAGGAAACCTGTTCAATGAAAGGCTGTTTATCCTCACAGTCTTTTGTATGGGCTAGTAGGATTTTTTTTTTATTGCATTGTGTATTTTGAAACACTGAATTTTTGATAATTTAAACATTTATCAAATTTTGCTCTGCACATTTAGGTGATTTTATTCCAGCTCTATAAGTCAAATGCTACCTGATGGAAAGTAGTCATCTAGCTAGCACATCCAAGAATATTGATGATTTAGCATGTACTGTGTATCTATTGATAGGCACACATCAAGCTGCTATCCCTGTGCTACAGTCTCCGAGGGAAACGGGAATGACAGAGGAACCCATAAAGTTATAGAGTGGCTCCTGACGAGTTTTGGTCTGAAGGTGTACTCTTGAATTTTTCTAGAGTTGGGCCAGAAATGGCTTTGATCGTCATCACATCAGTCTACTTGGTTTGGGCCCATGCAGATCAGTTACCAGTGATAATGGCAAAGCATCTTCTCTGTGTGAGGGCACTTTTGGAGAAAGTGAAGATAATACCCATGATGTCCAGGGCTGGGGGTGGGATTTGCTGAACCTCCTTTAGCAGCTTATGCAGCTGGCCTTTCAGCATCCTCTTTGCGGAGTTCAGACAGTTGTGATATAGACGGGGTACAGGGCCAAAAAGCGTCTTCCTGTGTAGTGACAAACTGTTACAGGCTCCAGTGAGCAAGTAATTATTCAAATGGAGTCAGTGTGAGTATGAATGTGACAACTATGTCTTCATTTTAAAATGCAGGGGAAGTGGGGTGCTAAGCAGTGGGGGGGGATTTTTTTTCCCTCTGAAGGAGCTTTTTTCAAAAAAATTATTTGCATTAAAAGATTAGCATTACATAACGCGATGGGCAAAATAATAAGTCATTTATAGCCTTGTTAAATACCCCCTTTTATAATACTCGTGTTATTAGCTATGTTATACTTCTTTGTGTTTCCTTTTATAACATTCATTAGTCATATACTTGTCTTTATATAAACCATCATCTTAAAGAAGACATCTAAATTCCAGAAGATATATCTACCATCTGTGGTTCTAAGTTTGCCTCACGGGAAGCCACTCTGCAAAATGTAGGGCATTTCCATCCGGATAACCTACAGATAGTAAATGAGCAGCCACGTACTGCTGTCGTCAGGCCTTCCTCTTATACAAGAGCCCTGTCAGATTCCAGATCTTTCTGCCAACCTAGCGCCATCCCAAAGGCAGTGTCCTATTGATGTCCTACCAGGATGGGGCGTACTAGCTCCATTAGCCCTTACAGAGGGAAAAAGGCAAGCTCACTACCACAGGATCGCCGGCTTCCTTCGGTGTTCTCAAAAATCGAGAACCACGTGTCACCTGGAATGCTTGTTAAAACTACAGATTTCTGGGCCCCAGTCAGAATTTCTGAGGATGTTCCTAACAGACTCCTCAGGTAGTTTTCATAAGTGCATGCTTAAGCTTAAGAACCACCGATTTAGAGATATTTTGCTCAGCAGTCTCCTGGCAGAACCCCTGCCTGCTTTGTGTGGCATTAGCTATTTACCAGATAATTTGCTGTCTTGAATTTTAAAAAAAGTTTACAAAAGAGGGCACGTATTGAATGGAGCACTGGGTGTTATACGCAAACAGTGAATCATGGAACACTACATCAAAAACTAATAATACAATGTATGGTGATTAACATAACATAATAAAATAAAAAAAGAGGATCTTGAAGAAAAAAAAAAAGATCTAGCACCATTAAAAAAAAAAAAAAGGCTAGCATATAAATCTACCAGATGGATAGGTGTTTTCTGTCTTGAGGCTTTAGGATCCTTCCCTAAGGAAGTTTTGGGTCTTTTTTTTTAAAGATTTTATTTATTTGACAGAGAGAAACACAGCGAAAGGGGGAAGGAACACAAGCAGGGGGAGTGGGAGAGGGAGAAGCAGGCTTCCCGCCGAGCAGAGAGCCTGATGCGGGGCTCGATCCCAGGACGCTGGGATCATGACCTGAGCCGAAGGCAGACGCTTAACGACTGAGCCACCCAGGCGCCCCAGAAGTTTTGGGTGTTTAGCACCATTGCTAGTGGTTGGTTGTCTAAGCAGTTTATAAGATCGTTAGGTATTTTGTTTGGTTGCTTGCTTGGAGCTAATGATCTTAGGTGAATTGCTGTCCTCCCTCCTCCCCCAAAGACATAAAAGGTGTAATAAATGATGAAAACCATATCTCTTCAAGGGAGAAGAATGTATACTGGGATTTTGCCAAGTCGGTTGGTAGCTGTGGACTTGGTCTGGGGCTGGGGCTTTCTGGAGAGCATAGCGAGCATACTGGGTTTGCTCAGGTTGCATGTGCCTATAACGGAGAGAGAGGGCGTGGATGGAAATTACGGTGTTGTGCATCTCCCTTGCCCTGCCCCTGTGGAGGTATGTCAGCACAGAGAGGTATCAGAAGGTTCTTTCAAGGCCTTGCTGATCCGGTCCAAGAGAGAGAAATGTTTCTTCTGAGCTTCCTTCTCTCATACCCTTCATACGTGTTAATGTTCACGGTGCTCTTGATGTATGTGCCACATATAAAAAGAGTCATGACTATCTACAGATGTATGCACATAGATAGGCCCTCCTGTGTTTTCAGAAACAAGGAATAAAAAATTTTGGCCGTATGCTGTATTGTTTACCGTGAAAAGAACAAACCGTATGTGTGTTTCTGGTCCCATTTCTCCATCGTCTGGGGGTGACTTTGTCGCCTTATAGGGAGACTAAGTAAAGAAAGCTGAGCGAGTAAGAGTGAATGTTTGAGTTCAGTTTTGCTCACACCATATGCTCTTATGTTCCTTTTGAAGATATTAAATCTGGGGTGGAGTAGCTGCCTTAGGACTTTGACCCACACTTACTTTAGGAAATCATTCTAACTCTTAAATTTCAGGGGTAAAGCCAGAGGCTAGCGCCTGAAATGTATTTACAGTACTCACACAGCACTTTCTGCAGGCCCGAGTTCTTTACTGCCCCTTTTTATGTCTGAACTTTAGATACTGGATTGCTGATGTCAGTAGGAGAAAGAACAGGGCCTTGATTTAACACATCCTTACCACAGTGGTGGTCTTTCTCTTCTGGGAAAGGAGAAAAAAAAATAGTGCTCCTGGACTGTCATTGTCCAGGGAGGCCTATAGCTCTTTGCAGTGATTCATTGAGAATTCTGGTAAGAAGTCAAAAATAAGCATTTCAACAAAAGGAATAGTAAAAGCCACAGTAAGGAAAGACCTTGTGATCCATTTAGTAAAATAAAATTTGCAGTGTAAGGCAGGAGTACTAAATAAAACCATTACTCTCAATCCTATCCTTATTTATCTCTCAAAAATCATAAAGCAGTGCCACTTTTGACCATTTTTATATCTGCATACCCTAAACGCCCATTTAAAAATATATAATAGAGAGTGAAGAAATTTGGGGAATCTCAAACCAACAGATATGCGTAAATTCATGTGAGTCTGATTTTTAAATCAGTATAAATTATTATCATTCATTATAATAATACATCTTAGCCTACTTCTTTATGCTTAAAAACTGTTTTGGGGTATGTTAACACAGTGAATGTATGAAGACGAATATTAGTATTTTCTGTCTCTCAACAGTAATATTCAGGCATAATTTGTTCCAAATGCTAACAGAACTATTGATTATAACCTTTGAAGAAGCAGGCCTTCGCAGAAGCCACGTGTCCGTGACTTTGCCACGTTCTCGGGGTTGTGTGGCCGTCGTTCCTCGGTGACAGCTCTGAGTAACTAGCAAGGACGTGGGGACTTTCATAAAGAAGCTCCTCCTCCCCCGCTCGTCCTGCTCTGTTTCCCCCTTCTGTTCTTCTAAAAAGGGTGTTTCTCAATGTACGGATTTACTGATCCTGGGAGAGAAGACTGCACGAAAGCAGCCCAGCGCTCTGAGCGGGGCGGTCCTGGGGCGGTCTCTCTCAGCTGCTTTCCTGGGGTTTCACACATTCACCAAAATAACAGCATTTTTAGCTGATCCCAATAGATTTTTCTCTGCAGCTGCATCACTTGAAAAAGCTTTTTGTTCCAGTTCTTAAAGTCTAAGTATTGAAAGTAATTTGGGGGGGAAAAAAAAAGAAAGAAAGGGAAAAAAACATCCCAATTATGATTTGTGTGCGTGGTGATGACTTCAAGGGCTGGCTGGCTGCAGACGGGCTCGGAACCGCTCGCCAGTGAGCACGTGCAGACCGGCGCTTCCCCGGGTGTCAGCGAGCGTGCCGCCGGACTCCTGGGCACGTGGCGGGGTCGGCGTTTTTGGCAGGACCTCTGGTCTCAACCTGCCGTGATGCTAACGATATTAGCAAATTAGCACCACCAAGCGTGCCAGCTAATTCGCCAGAGCCCTGCTCACTCTCTCACTGCTGTAATTAAAACTAATTATTTTCTAAAACATAGTAATACATGAATATGTGCAATAATCATTTTGTAGTGGGCAATCTGTGGAGCCTTTTTTAAAGCGGCTGCTTTTTTTTTTTTTGGCACATTATGCAACATGCGCACCGCCTCGGTTGAGCCAGCACTTTTGTTTGCAGAATGCAGAACGGGTCCTGTGCATAAAACCTCAGGTTTATTTTATGTTGAGATAGGAATGTTTCCTGGCTTTCGCTCATTGACAAGGCTCTTAATTCTCTCCGTTCTCTGCTCTCTTCTGCTTCCCTCCCTCCTCACACATCTGTTTGGTGTCCCACTCCCAGCCCAGTGTTGTGCAGATGGTTTTCACAGTGGGGTTCTGTAGAAATTCAGCTGTTATTCCCTGGATATCTACACTGATTCCCTACTGTAGCCTTGTTCTTCCTTTAAAAAGAAATCCAAGCCCTCCTTTTCAACCCAAAAATATCTATTCATAGTCATAATAAATGGGTATAAATCAGTTGTTCTTTGGTGAACCTTTCCTTCTAAATCCTAAGTGAACTTGATTGAATTTCTGAGCCTTGAGATAGAAAATGAGTTTTTCTGGGAATCGGAGCGTTGAGTTGACTCTTGAGCGGGTGTGGGTATCTGACCTGGGCATTTGAGCCGCTGCTGGGGATTGATAAATGTGCACAGAGCCCCAGACTGAAAGGAAACCAGCCGCATTGCAAAATAATTAGAAATCCTGTCCTTCAAAAATTACTTCTGATTATTGTGTTTGAAGTCATTCGTTCCGACTGTTTTCCATTACTGCTGACTAGGCCACATGCGATAGATAAGACTTTCAAATGAAGCAATATAAAATGTCAAGTGATTTTGCAAACTGTAGATTCTATAAATTTGGGAAATTAAGAAGGCATGAAATCCTCCAGTCACCACGTAAAAAATACACACACCCAGTATTTCCTTTCACTCCGGATGAGCAGTTGAAACATTGGACTTAACTTCCACCTGTCACCTACTCTAGTGAAGCTATAGTAATTTTGAAAAAATAATATTGATATGAGTTGCCTTTCAGTGGTTTGGGTGTTGAGTAAATGATTGTGTTTTGTTTTGTTTTGTTTAAGTTAAAAAAGGACTGGCAGAATGTCGTGCTATTTAGATTTCCAGAAAACTGGTGTGCCCTCAGTTACAATTTCTCTTTTCTTCTCTTCCTTCAAGGGAAATTCAAGTGCCCCATGGGTCACTCAGTAACTTGTGTTAGCAGGAACACAGCCCAATGCATCACATGTATAATCCTAAACTCTTTCTCCTGTTTTCGATTAGCATCTATGGGTCTTGCAGATATGATGTCTCCCGGGGAATCCAAATTGCCCATACCTCTCAAAGCCGACGGTAAAGAAGAAGGCACTCCGCAGCCTGAGAGCAAGTCGAAGGTACTTCCTTTCTCCTCTGCACGCGGTGTGGGATCTGCCTTCCTGCAGCTGCCATGGTGTTCTAGTCACTGGTGTCAGCCTCCACTTTTGTTTCCATTTGGTTTCTTCTCTTCTGCATGCGTCCATCTCGTGCACCACGTTTGTAGTTCTCCTCTCTTTCCCCACCCCCTCCATGGTGTGGATCTGAAAGTTACTAGTTCTTACGGCATTGAACTCATGGTGGTGGGTGAGGGGCGGAGGGACAAGACCCACCGAAGAGAGATGCTTTGGGGGTGGGGACAAGGAAGGGGTCTTGCCTGGTTTTGATACTTGCAGCCATTTTCTCTGCCTTCAGTTTATAGCTTCCTGTTTTGGCCGCCTCAGCAACAACAACATACTTAATATTTTGCTTTCCTGCCTTATTTGATAAATAAGGTGAACAGCTTTTTTTTTCCTTTCTTTCTTTCATAAGGGGTAACCCATGCTTAGCATTCCATGTAAGCTTGAAGTAAGCATGGTGGCATAGTAGCCTTATCCAGCATCCAGCAAACTTACCAAATTATACTAATTAAGAATGTTGTTTTAATACCTTTATATGTGTGTGTTTTCGTGTGTTTGTTTGTCCATGTCTTTATATATATCCATTATATATAAAAATTAGTCTGTTAAACTGGATGTGCTTTTTGTTATTTTAAATAAAGTTTGCCCTACCTTTGTCATTTTTTTTTTTTTATTCCTCTACCACAGGATAGCTACAGCTCTCAGGGTATTTCTCAGCCCCCAACCCCCGGCAACCTGCCAGTCCCTTCCCCAATGTCCCCCAGCTCTGCTAGCATCTCCTCATTTCATGGAGATGAAAGCGATAGCATTAGCAGCCCAGGCTGGCCAAAGACTCCATCAAGCCCTGTAAGTGGCTCTGGTTTTTTTGTGTTTTTTTTTTTTTTTCGGTTTTTGGGGTTTTTTGATAATTAATTAATTCTACTTTAATGCTTGCTTATTTATTTGTTTTATAAGACTTTTTCTTCATAATTTATCCATGAAAGGGTTTTCTTGATAATTATACTAGTAACGAAATGAGTAACGTTGTGTAAATCATAGAAGTTGATTTCTGGTAATAAAACGGCTATTATAAAGAAGCACCTCTGTACAAAGCATGTGATTGTGTTACTGGGTCCAAACTCCTTCACGCAGTGACTTTGTTTAAATGTCTGATCCGTTGTGCACTTACAGAAGATCTTCAAAACGAGTTACTTCTCCATTTACATGGGAACTAATAGCAGCCACAGAGTAAATGACAAATTTGGCCTTTGGCCTAAATCTTTCATGGGCTGTTGTATCTGAAACATCTTATTTCAAAACTGCCTACCTGAAAATATAGATATTACACTCTGGGCATGGGTTAGCATAATATCAGCCCTGCTTTGTTTCAATCCACCTGTCAGAAATTAACAGAAAAGGTGTAGGAATGTCACCACATGTGAATATTTGGAATGATACTTTTGGATTAATAATGTGTACCTACATTAGAATCAGTCGAGATAGAAAAATTACCTCCTGCACAAGATTGCTGATCATCTTGAAATTAAGTGTTGATTTCCATATGATATGTAAAAAACAAAAATGGTGATGTGCCTGTAAGGGAATTTTTTTTTTTTTTTTTAGCCTTAATGTTCTTCTGTCCATAGAGCTTGGCCTTTATTTTCGTACTGAAGAAATTAATTCTGTGCCATTAAAAAAAAAAAAAAAAAAAAAAGAGTAAAAAAGGCACTGTAGTAACTTTTATTTTACATTCATATAGGGAATCAAAAGATCTGTTTAAAATAAAAAAAAAAAAACCTTAACATGCAATTACTTGCCAAGAAGGCTTAATTAACACGCTAATTTTTGTAAGACGATGTATTGAAGAGTACAGCTCAGGAAAAGCAAGTTGGAGGGAAGAAGACTCTATGTGCAGAATCTGGCAATCTAGTCAAAACCCCAAAAGGAGGCTGCTATTAATTATCCATTCACTGGTTTAAACAGATAGAGCTGAAGGTTTGAAGGGTTGGTGGTTCCAGTAAATGTTTGTAAAATTCATGTGGAGCTCGAGCATAACCAGCATTTTCCTTTTCAGAGGAAGAAAGGGCGATATTCGCTGTTACCTTCTCTGTAGACATGTTTCGCTTTTGCAACAACCAAGATGAAATGAAAAATGCTCTAGGGCGGGTTAAGCAGAACTAACAGGAAGGGGGAGTGCAAAGCCTGCATTTTGATGTCCTTGTGTTATTGGCTTTGAGTCTCAGAAGGCAGCCAGCATTATGGGGGTTTTCCCCATAATCTACCCCGGTGTTGTGTTTTGTTTTGTCTTAATCATAAGAAAAGCATTTTTGAATCGGCCTACTGTCAAGTTAACAGGTGGAACTCAAATTATAACTTTTCGAAAACATTTGTATGTTGGCTCAGAGGGAAAAATTTCAGAGGTTGAAAATAATAATCTTTAAAACCTTAAGGTAATAATTAAGAATAGTAAGTTATGAAAAACAAAGACTACTAATAGATGATATTACATGTTTAAAAAAATAAATTAACTAAAAAATAAAAAAATAAAAATTCCACATTGCCAACTCTGGATTTATAAAGATTGAGTGAGATATTTATGATATTTTAACTTAACTAATCAGGTTATCTCCATACAATGAGTCCTGTAGGAAAGAAACTTCTATCCAAAAAAAAAAAAAAGCCCACTTTCCACTTAAGTGTAAGAAAAAAGTAAAATGAATTGTAGACTTCATTTTCTGATTATAAAACAATTGTGCTTAAAATTGTATATTACTTTTTCCTTTTTTCTAAATATTTCAACATACATTATCTCTTCCTGTACCATAACCATTTTATGTTTAAGAATTTATGGGGCACCTGGGTGGCGCAGTTGCTTAAGCGTCCAACCCTTGGTTTCGGCTCAGGGCATGATCTCAGGGTCGTGGGATCGAGCCCCGCCCCGGGCTCCACGCTCAGCTCAGAGTCTGCTTGTCCCTCTCCCTCTGCCTCTCCCCCCATTCGTGCTTGTGCGCTCTCTCTCTAAAATAAATAAGTAAAATCTTAAAAGGAAAAGAATTTACAAGCAAACTTCTGGCTCCAGCGGTAGAGAAGGACAGGAGGAGCTCTGCATTCAGAACGTGGCCCCTGCCTTGGATGAGATGCTAATTTAGGAAGGGTACCAAAAGCGTTGGGAAGGAAGGACCCGAGAGCATCTCTGCTGTCAAATCACTGCTGACATGCACAGTTTAGGAATATTTAACTGTCCTTTCTGAGACACAACTTCAGTTTGTACTTCAGATTGCTCTTCCCAGTGTCTCTGCTAAAACCTGTCTCACAGCAGGCCCGAAATGGACCACATGATAAAGATGTTCCATGCTTTGACAGTGTGCTATGGACCAACATTGTTTTGTTATGGAACGTTCTAAAATAAAAATAAACATTTGCACATACACATATTACCAGGCATATGGTAAAGACTGCTGAAATGTAAATCTGCCTGAAAGATTTGAGGAAAACTGTACTTACAGACTTAATTAAACTACACGCAAGGAAAACATTTGTGGCGCTGTAATGTCCTGCTACAGTCTTTAGCGATCTCCCTTCCCTTTTCTTGGGTCCATGACACTTTAGGGCACTAGGATACAGTTTCTACAATGCTGAAGCAGTGTGAGGTGGTCCCAGAGACCTGGAAGGGTCATCCCATCTTTCTGTGGGGTGGCTTGTTGGCCTGAGGTCGGTGGGTAGACTGTATGATGGCACCTCCCCAAAGGTTACAGCAAAGCCAATGTCTGTGAACCGAAGAAGGTATGTGTTGAGCCCAATCAGCGATAAAGTATGTACCCTTTATTTCCTAACACTTTTGTTTCCTTGACGTCCTTCTTCTCTGTTCAGACACCCACATACCAACTTTGATAACTGGCTAGGAAACAGACCTTGAGGCTGGGAGTGGAGGTGGCAAGGGCCAGCCATAGGCACAATGATCCCTTCTGTTTTCAGTCTCGTTAGATTGCGTCAGTGTCTCCTTAGCACCTTGATCACTGAAATCCCGTTTATAGGATATTTTATTCAGCTGCGCATTCTTCCTTGGAGGGTGCCAGACTTCTCAGACCTTCTTTGTCCGTCTGAGTACCCGTTCACAGAACAGATCCGATAGCAGCTACCCCCAGTGTGCTCACGGTGATTCAGAATCAGCTCAGCCCCTGCCTCGTGGAACTTAAAATGTAGTCGGGAAGACGTAGGACAGACCAGTAATCCCATGCAAAGCATACACTTTTTATAAGCTGTGTAACCAGGGGCCACGGACGACAAAGTGGGCGACAAGTGATTTAGATGAAGGAGGCTCGGGTGCCTGGGAGGCCTCTTCTGGGACCTAACACGTCACCTCAGGCCTGACCACTTTCTTTCCATAGAGATGCATTTTCCTACATTATGGTGCCATAAAAATCCTTAAGTCTTTTTTGAAGATCTAAAAACGATGCTATGCAAAACAAGACAATTCAATTAAAAAAAACATTATTTTCATTACGGTTTTCTAACTTTATGAGAACAAATTGAGGTGTGCAGAAGTTAATTAAACTCAAGTTCATTTAACAAAGGATGGCAAGAAAAGTGAAAATATATATAGCTAAACTAAGTATACTGTTATTTTAGGCCCATCTCAGGTTATGAGATACACTCATTTCATAAATGGGAACAAACATCTGCGTAGTCTCTCTGCTCGGGTCCCGATTAACTATCCTCCCAGAAGCCTTCCCCAGTTTGGCCTTGGAGAGGACCAGGCCAGAAATGGCAGGTGGATCTTCCATTCAGAATTTTGGTAGAGACACTCAAAGTAATTTTAAATCGAAATGACTGCTTTTATTTCTCTTACCCTGAATTGAATGTCAAACTTTTACTTCTCAATTTTTCAGAAATGAAATGCAAGAGAGAGGTTGGCGGGGGGTTTTTTATTATTATTGATTTTAGGTGATAATGCTTTTTTCCTCCTGTTCTATTTCTAATTTTTCAAAAAACATCAGACCCATTTTTTACTGCTCCCCAAAAGGAAAAAAATATTTTTAAACTAGCATTTAGAAACCTCTTCGTAATAACTACCCCATTAGTGATGACAAAGCTTCTGGAATGTGGTATAAAATGCAGTCGGACAGTTTCTTTTCCTAGTCAGATATTCCTTGGGTACAAGAATATGGAAGAGAAAGTTTAAGAACTTATCATTTGGATATACAGTGTGTTCCACTTTCTGAGTATGTATATGGACATATCACTATATATATATGAATATGCTCTAATCTAAAGTAAAATGTTTAAGTGACTTACTGTTTAACCTTGGCATCAGTGTAAATTCTAAAAGATGACACTTTTTTTATCCTACCACCCTAAATTTTTTATTTACATCAATTTGTATCACCCTTTTTTTTTTGTATTTAATGTAAAGATTTTATGCCTCAATAATTCTGAGTCTGAAGGCTTAAAATTTCAGCAGGAGTAGCTCAGGAGAAATACACATTAAGTGGGGGAGAAACTGCCACTCACCAGCTTTGTTAGTTTCATTCTCAGGCATCCTTTCTGAGGTCCTACTTTTATTGGGGATCCTTTGCTAAATAAAGTAATATCAGACTTCAATGGCAGTCATGTTATTTAACCCCCAAAATTTCAGCTATGTGTTTAATATTGTTAAGCTAAATGTAATGGAAAAGAGTTAAGAAAAACTCCCATCTAAAACAATGGCTATCCAATTGCAAATGATAACTGGTAAATACAAATGAGGAAATGCAGTCAATTCTTAGTCTAAGGAAATCTTCATTGCGAATTTAGAAGTAATTTTTCACAATAACCCTGGAGTTGCAAAGAGTACAAGTACACAAATCACTGTTACAAATATAGAGACATAAAAGAAAGGAAAGATAGACATTTGAGCTGTTTAGGTCCAGAAGTATTACCTTTCCAGATCACGTAACCCGGAAGGTGGGCTTTGGTTATGCAGAAACAGTAACTTTTGACATTTTAGTATCAGCTATAATTAGAAAAACAAAGACAAGAATTAGAGCATCAATATAAACCACATGAGCCCTAAACCCATGTGTGTAAAAGTAAATGTATATTTTTATCCATAGATGTTCAGGGAGTATGAAATAGCACATGTGTTTGTGATTAAAGCATGGTTGCCTAAGAAATCTGTTTAAATAATTCTCTAGGGGCCCCTTGCCTTGGTAGAGAAATTCAAGAAATCTTAAGTAGGGAAAGCTAGTCATCATGAGCAAATGCCAAAACTTTAGCTGGCCACTAGTCTATAAAGCTTGCCAATGAGCACAGAGCCCACACCACCGGTCCCTGGGATTTGGGACCTACCTTACATTTTCCAGCAAGTCCCATACCTGCTTTCCTCCATATGCTGTAGCATTTTAATGAGGACACACATTAGCCATTCTTATTTTGACAAGAAGTAAGAGGCCATATAGTTTTGGGGGCTCTATAATATTACATACATGTGAAATTTTAAATTCACTGTGATTATTCTATGAGCGAGCACCCTTTTATTGTTAAAAATGACGTGAGGTGTCATTGGAATCATGCCTTCTGGGATTCAACGCTTATATCAAGTAAAAAAAAGGTTTTTGCTTTTTTTTGTTTTTGTTCTTTAAGTATGTAAAAGGGAGTTTGGGCCCTTTATTTAAAGTCAAAGTAAAGTCTTAATTAAGAAAATGTATAGTTTGTGCCTGAACTAGTAGCCTTCATTCCTAATTGTTGTGTGATAGCAATAGTTTTTAAATTTCTTCTCTTCTTGTATTTGGTAGCTCATTACTTTCTTCTCACCTTCTTCCCTTTTCCCTCTGCCTGCCCCTACCCCACCTCCAAACGCTCCTTCTGGGCACTAGAAGTCCAGCTCCTCCACCACCACTGGGGAAAAGATCACAAAGGTGTATGAGTTGGGGAATGAGCCAGAGAGAAAGCTGTGGGTCGACAGATACCTTACCTTCATGGAAGAGAGGGGCTCGCCTGTCTCGAGTCTGCCCGCCGTGGGCAAGAAGCCCTTGGACCTGTTCCGGCTCTACGTCTGCGTCAAGGAGATTGGAGGTTTGGCACAGGTGAGAGTACCTGAGTGAGTCCACGCGGAGACCCTGCACGTAAGCTCTCCCTGCGGGCTTCTTGGAATGTGCAGACTCAAACTTTTTTTTTTACCCCCCATAAAGAAAAAGCTAAGCCTGTGGGCTCCGTGTCTGGTGCTGCAGGGGAGAGCACTAGGGCTTGGGACCCTGGTCCTGCCACCAAGTCGCAGGGTGACCTCGGCAGGTCATTTATATGGACCTCCATTCTCGTCTGTGAAGTGACACGGTTGGGCTAGATTTTTCTTTAGGTTCCCTGACCGCTGTAGAACTCTGTGGGCTCTGCAAGATGCCATAGGAAACACTCCAGAAATGTTCTGCGAATGACCCAATTAATCGTCTCAATCGTTCTAAATCCAATTCACTCTTGCCCTCTGTCTGGAGCAACTGATGCCGCAGGGGCGGCGCCAAGTCTCAGAGGGCACTCATCTTCAGGGCTCGGCAGCGCCTGCCCTCTCAGAGTCAGTGCCCAGGGGGCCACACTGTCCTCTCCAGGGTCCTGGCGCCGCTTGCAGCATGGTGTCTAGTTCCAAGCACGGGTCCTGCAAGAGGAACAGGGCAAAGGGTGTCCCCGGATACGTGCCCACTGCGTGCTGGGCACTGTGCTTTACCTTTGTTCTGGCTTTGTCTTTCTGAATACCCTTAAAATGCAGGAGGCATCCGCCCTCAAGAGAGGAGGAAGCTGTCCCGGAATGAGGTACGATCATGTGGCCCAGGGCACACAGGGTAGGCGCGGGCCCGGCCTGCTCATTCTGAGACGTGCGCTCTTCCCATCCACCGGCAGCTCTCATTAGAATGACTTGGGGAGCTTTAAAAACCTGCCAGTACCTGGGCTCCCACCCAGATCAGTGAGAGGAGCTGCTCTGGGCCCAGGGGGTCTAGGGCACAGTGTGGCCCCCTGCGCTCCGGCCAGGTGCCACGGGTCCAAGAGTGAGTCGCCTCATCCACAAGTGTCACCGAGGGCCCGCCCTGGTCTCAGTGCTGTGCGGGTATGCAGGAGAGGCCTTTGTTCTCAGCCTTCCCTGGGGTGCCTCATCCCACCGGAGACCCGCGGTGTACAACTGAAACAGGGCTTGATTCCAGGCTTTGCGGAAACGGATGGTAAGTCATACAGTGCAGACCAAGTGAGTGAGAGTCGGTCCGTGGAGGGAGAGCTCAAGATGCACACCTCTCCCCTGCACCTAGACCCCCCCAGGCTTTCCCCTCTGCACCTAACCCCCTGGCATAGAATTTTAGAATCCTCGGGACACTCTCACCCTCAAACAAGTATAGAGAGTGTCTGGACACCTTACTTAGACTCTGTCAACGGTGTGGGTTACCGTGTTGGGTCTGCAAGTAAGGCTCGTTGCTGGCCTAGCTAACAAGGGAGGTTTGATCATAGCTGTAATGCACAGCGGTGAGCCACTTGGCCACATTGTCGCTCATACCCCATCTCGATATCTGGCTGGTGGCCCTCAGATGCGGTCAGGGCAGGTATTTGCAGTCACTTAGAGATCAGTGCAAAGCCTGGCTTTTCAGGGTGTCCAGGCAACAGCCTGCCCAGCCCTTCTAAAGCCACCCGCACGCCTGCTTGTTCGTTGCAGCCTGGCATTAAGTGCCAAAAGTGGAATTGGGCATTTCGCGAGCAACCTGAGCTTTGTTTATCATGCACCATTTAGTACTAAGTAAATGGACATAAAGAGTTTTGTGAGAAAGTTTGAATCCAAAAATGGAACATTTCATTAAAAAAAAAACCCACTGTTCCCTTAACCCTTACTGTGTTACTTAGCACAAAGCGTACATACCTAAAGGCAAAATAGTCCCCAAGTATTTGCGGGTCTGCGTGTTTCCTTCAGGCATTCATCCTTAGATAACTCTGGCCCAAGTGGGAATCAAAAGTTAATGCCCCACATCCTTTTGTAGCATTTCAGGCTTTCTCTCCCTTTTTTTTCCTCCGCACTTTGCGCTGCCTTCTCTGCAGCCTGAGTGTATGTGGGAACCCCGTGTCGTCCCCCGTGCAGTCCCCCATGCCCTGCGCCTTCACCAGCTCACTGGGCCTGCCACGTGGTCAGCTGGTGTCCTGGCAGAGCCACCAGGGCTGATGGCTGGTGTGGGCTGCCCCCAGTGTCACCTCTGCCCAACACCCTAGGAATGCCGCCTGAGAGGAGGAATGCGGCTAGAATTACAGGCTCGTCTTTCTGGGAGCCTGTGGCTGTTGGAAGGGAACACTGTTTTCCATATCAAGTCTCAAACACTTACATTGCAAAACAGTTATGTTATTACTTTTTAAATTTGTTTTCAGATGCCTTTTGTTGTTGTTGTTGTTGTTAAGATGAGAGGTGGGATGGGGGGCAGCGGGAGCATACGTTTGCCCGGAGAAGAGGGCTGGCTCAGAGCCACAGCGGCCTGGAAGAGTGTGAGGCATTAGAAGGTGCACCAGGCAGAAGAATCTCGACGAGCAATGCTTTTTATGTAGCTATCAGCAGGTCCCGTAATGGTTTTATAACTGTAAATGCTGTCTGTGCACTACTGAGTGGGAGTAATGAGCATTAGTTAAGAGAGGCAAATAAAAAAAAAAGTAAACCAAGACATTAAGTGCTTTTTTTGTCTCCTGGCTTTAAACAAGCCACTTTGCTGCAAACCAATGATCCTGCCTTTTTTTTTTTTTTTTTTTTTGCTAGGTCAATAAAAACAAGAAGTGGCGTGAGCTGGCAACCAACCTAAATGTTGGCACTTCAAGCAGCGCAGCGAGCTCCCTGAAAAAGCAGTATATTCAGTACCTGTTCGCCTTTGAGTGCAAGATAGAGCGCGGGGAGGAGCCCCCGCCGGAAGTCTTCAGCACGGCCGAAACCAAGAAGCAGCCCAAGCTCCAGCCGCCCTCTCCTGGTAAGTGCGGGTACTGCAGTTGTCGGCGGGGAAAGGCAGGGGCCACCCGCGGCTGGACACCACGAGTCCCTGCAGCCCCTCGGGGGTCCTGAGAAGGCCGCTGCCTAGGAAAGCAGACAGAACGCGGGATCTTTGAGGACAAAGGGTGTTTTGTATCGGACCCCCCGTTGGCAGTGCTTAAGGGAAGAGAGGATACAGTCCGGGCCTACATTGCAAAGGCACCATTCTTCTGCTTTACCTTCCTTGGTCGAGAGAGACTGGAATTCTGAGCTCTATGCCTCTATTCCTTCTGCAGGTATTTCAAAACACTCCGTCTAACTCCCCAGTAACCTGTGCAAACACTTTAGTGCTCCCAGAAGACGCCACCCTGCAGTGTAGCCACCAGCTCCTACCACTTCTGCTTCTGTCGGGGACCCTCTGAGCTGTGGGTCAGCAAAATGAAATCTGGACGCAGTTCTCAATGTCCCCTGCCCAGCAAGTCCTCGCTTATAGGGAATCCAGCGAACCTGGCGTGGGAAAGGTCCACGCAGCCCTGGTTCTGAGACCCAGCAGTCAGCTCTGACCTACAGGTCAGGAGTCTTAGGAACCCTACCTGGGAATAATGCGGTTCACCTGCATTCTCAGCGA
Organism: Mirounga leonina; assembly: GCF_011800145.1. NCBI lineage: Eukaryota > Metazoa > Chordata > Mammalia > Carnivora > Phocidae > Mirounga > Mirounga leonina. Next base: position 1,258,223 of record NW_023270816.1, read on the forward strand.
AACCAAACTAATGAGACCTGCCTTCTCTCCGGTCTCTCCACTCAGCCGTTGGAGACCCTGCCACGCTGTCAGCTCTCCCACTAACCTATGCTCTACCCGTTAGCGTTGCAGATTCCTGGATCATTATATTTTGGTAAATACTGTATTCTTAGAGAGGAAGAAGTCTGCATCATCCCCAGTTCTGGGTGGTGACCTCACTCAAGTTAAATCCAGCTGTTTTCTCGCCTGGCCCCTTCCCAGCCCCTTCCCAGCCCCTTCCCATCCCGAGTGATGGTCAGCACTTAGCCACGGTCCTACATGCAAGACGGGACTGACCATTCCTGCCACTTCCCATCACACAGGCTTGTTCTGCGACCCAAGGCCGGCATTTCGTAGACACTTAGAGTGTGCCAGGCACCTTCCTACGTGCTCTACCATTTAATCGTTATATCAGCCCTGTGACGCACATACTGTCTCAAAATCGCGCAGGCCATGAGAAAACTAACACATAAAATCCAAATAACTGGCCCCGAATCTCATTGCCGGTGAGTGGCTTCCGGCTCGAGCATTATGCCTGGACCTACTGTCTTCCTCTGCCTGTATGTGAAACGGCCTTGTCACAGGGACGCCTTCTGCGCATAGAAGGAGGTATCTGTGAGCCAAAGAGAGCTGTTTTCTCCTTGTTTCCTCCAGCTCCTTTCTGGAGGGCAACGCCAGTGTCTGCGGTCCCTAATCAAGAGGTCTCACCTAAATACTTCGGAGGGCCGAGATGCACTTGTAGGGGATGCACCGAGGTATATATTTAGACCTGTCAGTTCTAAACACAATTAGAAATCCTACCTCACCCCACCCTTAAGCATCCGAAGCCTTTGCAGTCACGGTATACCTTAAAAACTGGGAAATCTAATTTTAAAAGTCTCACAACGTTACATTCAGTTCACAGAGTAAAACAAGCTGCCTCTGAACAGCCCTGAAACTATTTTTCCAAAATAAAAACTCAGTGGGGTGTAGGGACCAAAGTGGCGAGGTCTGCAAAGATGTAAAGGTATATTTTATTTGCCAGGAAAAACCCATGTCACTGAATGGGCTGCACTTCTGTATGGAGAATAGCTCTCCCAGCGAGCATCAGCTTCAGTACAAGCAATCCCGCTGAGGCACAAACCCTTCAGAAAGTGTAGGGCCTGTTCTCTCAACAGTCAGCTCTTCCCTTTTTCCCCTTTTTTAAACTACCGTTTTTATGGCAACATTATCGTTTTAACTGCACAAAAGAGCTTGGGTTGCAGATGCACTTCTGACAATACATTCTTCTCAGTGGTCCACACGGTCCGAAGTCTGGGGGAACTGGAGGCAGGGAAGGGAGGGCGTCCTGTAGCGAGCCTCCCGGTCAGGGCACGGCCCAGGCGGCCTCACGCCGAGCACACGGGGCTGGTGGGCTTGCTTCTCTGTTCTCCGCGCTGCTCAAGACGCCCTGCTCAGCCGGACAGAAGGACACGCAGACTGGTCAGTGGGGTAGTGAGGAACAACAGCTCCGTAACCAAAACCAGCCTTCTCCAGAACTAGCATTAAGGAAAATGAAATATATTTATTGTCCAAGGAGGAAAAAAAAAAATTATTCCGAACCGTTTGCCCTGTTGGGGTCTCCTACACTACAAAATTTTTAAAAACGAATTTTCAGCCAAACTCTGTGTTCTTAGAAGTCCGTTTTCCCCATCAGAAGGCAATTACGGTGTATTTCTTAGCAGCCCATCCAGGCAAACTAAACGAAAAGACTCCTAGGAAACGTGCTGGACGGCTTTTGAAATGGCCACTCTGAGGCAGCCTAAATCCCGGATCCCTTGGCCATGTCAGCCTTGTGACTCATCCGTCCGCGCTCCGGTTTTGATGGGGCGTGGCTGGCGTGGGCTGAACGTCATTCCGCCAGCCTCTGGCAGTAGAGCCCCTGAGCCCTTGGGGGCGCCACGATCGTCACCGGTCGCTGGCTGGGTGGTGCCCCTCGCCGGAGCTCCGGGCTACGGTCTTGCAGGGACTCGAGCAAGTCCATGAGAGAAAGTTCCCGAACGAAACGTGGGCAAGGCCGGGGGTACGGCTGCCTCTGGGAGGTGCCATGGGGATCTCATTATAATAAGCCTGCATAACTTTGTGGAGTTCTAATGAACAGCTGCAGGAATCGCCTCCCCGAGTGGCCTGGGCCGCCTGGAAGCTGGGGGGCGTTGGGGGGTGGGGCTGGGGTGGGGGGGGGGCCAGGGAGCTCCGCATTCAGTTAGTAAATCTGTAACCAAAAACCCATCCATCTTTGCTGGCAGGTGGCTGACTGCATTTCTATTATTAGCTGACAGGTGATGTCACAAAACCTGTCATGGAGCCAACTAGGGAATCCTCAGTGGAAGATAAATGAGAAAGGGGTTCAGGTTATAAACAAAGGTGCCCTCTGGGTGACCTCTAGTCACAGTAGACTGGGACATATCAGCTATCCTTCCTTCTCCCTTTCCTCCTTCCCGCAACCCCAGCCAGAATTAGGGCACCAGGTTCGTGCTGTGTAAATTATCTTCCCAGCTAGGAGTCTGGCTGTACAGTCTGAAGTGTGTGAATGTACTTAACCTTCAATAACCTTTCCATTGTTTACTTTCGAGTATACATTTGTAGCTTCTGGCAAAAGGTAGGGAGATCCTACAGCGTGCGCCAGCCTCATCTATTAATGGAGCTTTAAGAGGTTGGGTTCATTTTTTTTTTTTCCTGAAAGGAAAGGAAAAAACACTGGCAGAGGGAAGAATTTTTCTTTTCTTTTTTTTTTTTTATTAGCTGTAAATGTGAATACTTGTAAATAAGGGTCATTCTGAAATCACAGCCTGTGAACCATGTTTCCAGGGAAGCCGTACGGTCTGCCATGTGGAGTGTGGTCTGTGATTTGGGAAGCATGTTATTTCTCCCGCCAACTCTGGGGCAGACACAGCTGTAGGATTATCCTTACACAGTTAAAAAGACGCCACTTTTTTCTTTTATTACAGTCTACTTATTTAATATGTATTTCCAGGGTTTCACCAAAATATGATTTATAAGCAATGCATTACTAAGCTTTTCTTTTGCCATAGCTACATTAAAAAGATTTCTACTTTTCAAGTCAGTCTTCCCTGCACCTCCCAGAGCTGCCCTGAGTCACTGTGGTCCTGGGGAACTCAGGGGACTCCTTATACAGCCCTGGTGGCCCATGCTCAGGACTCACTCCCAAGCAGGCCAGGCCCGGGGGCCTGATCTCACCAGAGACCTCCTGTTCTGCTGAGGCTTTCTGAGTGGAAGTGCTAGACTCATTTCCATCTCAGACTCCCTCCCAGCGCGCTCTGTAATCTGCGGTGATTTGTTGAACCCCATTTCCTCGACAGTTAGATGTGGCTGATGGTAATTGTAGTGAGTCTTGGACACCTCCTAGGAAAGGGACTCCAGATAATAGCATATACAGTATTGTCACTTCCAGGCAGCCAGTGATTCTGCCATTCGTGACGGTTCTGAAAGCATTTATTGTAAACTGCATGAGAGCAGGAATTTTTGTCTTTTTTGTCAGTTTGGGCCACTGGTGCATTCAGGAGTAGAAAAAACAATATAGTAAGCCATATAGAAAGTATGTTATTTATTCAATAAGTATTCGTTTAATTAACAAGTGAAGGCAAAGTCTATTGGGCACCTAACATGCAAAGGATGCTGATAAAGCAGGAACCCTTAAAATATTATGTTTTCCAATGAGATGAGTTTAAGTTTTGAAAAGATCTGCTCGGGGTGCCTGGGTGGCTCAGTCGTTAAGCGTCTGCCTTCGGCTCAGGTCGTGATCCCAGGATCCTGGGATCGAGCCCCGCATCGGGCTCCCTGCTCAGCGGGAAGCCTGCTTCTCCCTCTCCCACTCACCCTGCTTGTGTTCCCTCTCTCGCTGTGTCTCTCTCTGTCAAATAAATAAATAAAATCTTTAAAAAAAAAAAAAGAAAAGAAAAGATCTGCTCAATTCTGAGCTGTTATTATAGCGTAATTATAGGTAAAGCCAAATCTCAGGACTCTGATAATGACATTAAAGAACTCCAAAGAGCATGACTTCGGTTTTGTAATAACAAATCTGATTCCATAGCTCTAAAAATGGCTTTATTAATGACATAGCATAGATACGTCCAGACATTGAGGAGGCACTGAAGTGACATAAGGCTCATTACTAATTTGTATCATTGCGTTTCGACTTAAACATTTCTCATTGCCTAAGATCTGGTACTAATTTTTCTAATTTTTTCCCTAAAATAGCACAATAGCCCATCAAATCGGTATACCAAATTTTTCCTTACTCTCAGACATTTAGATTATCTCCGTTATAAACAACACTGAAATAAACATTTTTCTGCTTAAAGCCTTCTTTTATATTAGATTATTTTCTTGAGATAAATACCCAGGAAAGCAATCGCCCAGTCAAGAGGTATAAATATGTTTTATGGCTCACAAATGAAGTATGTTGTCAAGTAGATTACTAAAAAAAAAAAAAAAAAGTTACTAATTTTCACAATAAACAATGTAAGAGCAACTAATTTTACTACGTCGTTACCAGTAAGGGATATTGTCACTGTTTCTAACAAGATGGTGTCATGTTGTCCTTTTTTTTTGATAAGTGGGAAGGATGAGCTTACTTGATAACCTCTCGTTTTTTCCTTCTTTTCTTTTGGTACTACTCCTGCCAGCTAACTCAGGATCCTTGCAAGGTCCACAGACCCCCCAGTCAACTGGCAGTAACTCGATGGCAGAGGTCCCCGGTGACCTGAAGCCCCCGACCCCAGCCTCCACCCCTCACGGACAGATGACCCCGATGCAAGGTGGAAGGTATGCGAAAGCATCTCCGTGAGCCCCACGACATCCGATTTGTGGAGAAGTGGTGTTCTGTCGCGAGTTTTTAAATATTGATTACTACGTGTCATATTTTTTTTTTTTTTTTTGGATGGTTTTCACATCAATTTTCAAGTTAGGCTTTTTTCTGAGCAAGCGTTTGGTGGCCACTCCTGCCACTTCATGGTGCTTTCCTTCTCCTCATCTCTTCAGAAGCGGTACAGTCAGCGTGCACGACCCATTCTCAGACGCCAGTGATTCATCATTCCCGAAACGGAACTCCATGACTCCGAGCGCCCCCTACCAGCAGGGCATGAGCATGCCCGACGTGATGGGAAGGATGCCCTATGAACCCAACAAGGACCCCTTTGGTGGAATGAGAAAAGGTAAGTGCAGAGGGACCTCTGCCCACGCTTGGTGCAGAGGACATTCTTCTCCCTGCCGTCCCGCAACCAATTCACTTACCCATTCGAGACATAGCTGAGTCCCAGCTCCTCAACCTACTAAATTTCTGGCCTTGGGGGAAGCCTCAGTTTCCTCATCTAGAAACTGGGGTAATAATAGGACCTGCCTAAAGGGTGTGATGAGGCTTAGTTGAGTTAGTGCACAAAAAGCCCATTGGAGAATGACTAACACGCGCATGCGCAGGCATGCTCGTGGTGCTCCCTGGCCTCACAGATGATGTCCTGTGGGACGGGCTGGGCGAGGGCCAGGTGCCGGGTGGTGTGTTGATAAATCAGACAGAGTTCCTGCTGGGGTTGACAGTGTCTTGGGGAACAAACAAATATATAATTAAATATGGTGGTTGATGGAAGAAAGGACCTGATGGAAAAGAAACAAAAAGGAAGAAAGGACACAAAGTGCAGGGATATGGGGTGGGGGTCGTGGGAGGGAAGGACATCCCCCTGAGAAAGGGTGGTCGGGAGGGGAGGGCTTTGAGGAGATGTCGGTTATCCGCGGAGACCTGAGGAATGAGGAGTCAGTCAGAGAAGAGCAGGGAGTCGGGGGAGGCTCGAGGCAGGACAGGGGTTGGCATGTTTGAGGAGGTAGAGGCATCTGGGGCACAGTGAGCCCGGGGGGGCAGGCCGAGCGCACGGAAGCCATCGGGACCACTGGGGCCAGAACCTTTCAGCCTTCATGGGCCTGTGGATGAGTTTGGACCCTAGCTGAAAGATGTTCTGCAGGAAGTGACACGACTGGGTTTTTGTTAAAAAATAAAAAACTGGTGGGGCGCCTGGGTGGCTCAGCCAGTTAAGCATCTGCCTTCAGCTCAGGTCATTATCTCAGGGTCCCGGGATCGAGCCCCGCATCGGGCTCCCTGCTCAGCGGGGATCCTGCTTCTCCCTCTGCCCACCACCCACCCAGTCATGCTCTCTCTAGCTCTCTCTCTTTCAAATAAATAAAATCGTATAAATAAATAAACAAGTGGCAACTGTGGCGAATGTGTTGGAGGGACCCCTGTGAGAGCCCAGGGGAGAAATGACGGGGTGGAGTCAGCTCCCAGCAGCGAAGAGAGAGAAGGGGACGTGCTCGCTGTGGTTGGTGAAAGAACAGGCCGCGCGGCTGGAGTGAACGTGGGGGTCACGGGACGAAGCAAGTGATAGGGACCAAGAGGGTGACGTTACTACCTTGGAGATGCACGACTGGGAAGTAGAGGCTCACTGTTCGAGCCTGCACTGGGGACAGGAGGGAGAGGAAGGAGAGAGGGAAAGCCCAAGGTGACTGAGGTGGTAGGTGGTGGAGCGTGTCTGTCTGAAGCCGGGCAGAGCGTTGGAATTAGGAATCATTTTAGAGAACTAAGCAGAGAAGTGGGATGGAGAACTGTGGGGTGGATGGGATCACCGAGAACGTGGGAGAGTTCTGACCGACGTTAGCAAACACCCAGCGGGGGTGTTTCCCTTTATGCTGCTCAGTCCCTGGCGTTCGCTTGGCACTGAGAACAGAGCATCTAAGCCTCCGCCCTTTGAGCGCCTCCCGAGGCACACAGACTCCAAGTGCTCTTTGGCACTCTTCCAAATGCAGCCGGGCCGTGAAATTGAGGCATGATGTGAATATCATTGAAAAAAATACCGAAAAGTAGTGAATACTATTTTTACGGAAGTACTTCTTCCGGCATCCCTTAAAACAATAGTACTTCTGTTCGATTTAGATATTCAGGGTATGCAAATTTCTTGATATCTTGTCTTAAGTGGAGAGAAACATAAAGCCCAAAGCCGTGTTTTCACAACTATTATGGACCAGTGAAAAATAAAAATGAATAATTTCAAATTTATAAGTATTAGGCATGAATCATTTAATTAACAAATGAGATTATGTTTAATATCTATTTCTTACGTAACATTTCAGATACCTGTTATACCACGTAAGAGAATCTATAATTTTTCCTTTCAAAACATTTCAGAGTTGCTTATTCCGAGTAAATATTCTGCAGAACATGCAATAAATCCCTAAGCTCAGAAATTCACAAGCCTTGTACGTGTTGGAGGTAGCTATTTTTCTTCGTGGTATGAGATAGTAGAAAGAACATTCTGTTACTGCTGATGGTGGTTGTATCACATTTTTAGACTCTGAAAATTTGACAATAACAAGGGAAAAATAACTAGTAGTGTTTGGAATCCGGCCTCAAAAGTTAGGTGAACCATTCCAGTATCCTGCCTATATGCTATATTGGACATAGGGGGTTACATTGCTTTTGTTTCTGTATGCCTGCGGTTTTTCTTACTCTGAAAATAAATGGGGGGGTGATTGTGGATCACCTTGTTAGACACTCACTACCTATATAATGTGTTTGCATCCACCGTGTAAATGATACAGTGGCTCAGAGGGAAGGCCCTTCTCACGTTTCCCCGGGATATTGCAGCTCACCTGCTCCCTCACAATGCTGGTGTATTTAGCACCAAATTAAAGCAGATGAGCAGAAAAGCCACAGAAAACAGGTTTTTGTATAGCCCTGTCCCTGTTATAATAAAGGTTTACCTTCCTCGGTTCACATTATTCTGTGCGTGAACTTGGGGTGCTCTGACTCGTCATGTAACGACCAGCATCGGGGGCAGCCGTGCTTTGTTGCTGCTCCTGGACTCTCGTGTGGTGATGGGGGCCGTGCCAGAGACCGTCTGAGCCTCCGTGGCCGGAGCAACCTCAGCCCCAGCCGCCTGCCTGCCCCACCAGCTCCCTGAACGCGTTACTGACTGACCGGCCCATTACTTGCTTACAAGTGAACAACAAGTGAATATTTACATACTGTATATCTAAACAGTATATTTTAAATATCCATTAGTATCTGTACACATAATCCTATTTTTTTTCTTTTGAGAGGGAGAGGAAAGGGGGGAGGAGTTGGGGGAGGGGGGGAGAGAGGATCCCAAGCAGGCTTCCACGCCCAGCGCAGAGCCCGACTCGGGGCTCAATCCCATGACCCTGAGATTGTGACCTGAGCCGAAACCAAGAGTCAGACGCTCAACCGACTGAGCCACCCAGGGTCCCCCACCTACTTTTTCTTCATCTGAGAGAGAGAGAGAGAGCACAGCACAGGGGAGGGCCAGAGGAAGCAGCAGACTCCCCACTGAGCGGGGAGCCCAACGCGGGACTCAGTCATGACCCGAGCCGAAGGCAGACGCTTAATCGACTGAGCCACCCAGGCGCCCCTGCCTTTTCTTTTTAATGCTCTAGTACTGAACGGGTTGTTTCATAATTTGCTGTTATAAAAAATGATGCAGGGGCGCCTGGGTGGCTCAGTCGTTAAGCGTCTGCTTTTGGCTCAGGTCATGATCCCGGAGTCCTGGGATCGAGTCCCACATCGGGCTCCCTCCTCGGGGGGAAGCCTGCTTCTCCCTCTCCCACTCCCCCTGCTTGTGTTCCCTCTCTCGCTGTGTCTCTCCCTGTCAAATAAATAAATAAAATCTTAAAAAAAAAAAAAAATGATGCCGTGATTATTGACTGATGTAGCTGTTTTTTTCACACCTGTAATTGTGTTTCTATGAAATAGATTCCTAAAGGAATAACTAAATCAAGGGATCTGAACTTTTATTTTAGTTTACTGAGTGTCTTCTACTACATAACGAACTGCCACCCGAAGTGGCTTTCAACACCAGCGTTTGGTTGCATCTCACAGTTCCCTGATGGGCGGGGTGGTTCTTCGTTGCATGTGTTGTGTCAGCTTGGGACATGAGGCGCCTGCTGTCGTCAGGGAGCCTGATTGGGAACTCTGCTGGAGCTGGGATGTCCCTTGAAGGGTTGGTGTCATCCGGAGGCTCTGTTGGGAACTCATCAGGAGCTGTCGCTTGGGGGCCTCCTCCAGGGGCCGTCCCACGGAACTTCCAGGGTGCCTCATGACCTGGTGGGTGGGTTACCAGAAGGAGCACTTCAGGAGGACGCCCCAGTTGCCAGCACATAGAACCCTCTGCGGCATCGCATTTGCCGGTGCCCCGTGGGTCAGTGCTGGTCACATGACCACGCCAGAACGCACTGTGGGCGGGGACCTCATAGGCTGTCAGTACTCTTGGGGGTCATCAGAATATAGCACTCCCGTAACAGGTATCAACAAAAGTTAGGCCAATGTAGTACTCTTCACATGAGCATGTCAGAGTGTGTGGACCCTCACTCCCCCACCAGGAATGACCATTATCGGTCCTTTTAATATTTGCCCATCGGATTAGGGGAGGGGAAAGTCTCATAACTGTTTTAACTTGGATTTCTTTAATTATTAGTGAAGTCACACATCTTTTCATATATTGATTAGCCACTTATTTTTCTTTTTCTCTGAATGTCCATTTTTTTGCCCATTTTTTTAATCTGATGGTCTTTTTTTCCTACTGGCTTTTTAAGAATTTTTTTGTGTATCAAGGAATTAAGCTATTTAATTATCCCCCTTAATGTCTGTCTACCTCTGTTTTTACATTTATAAAATGGAAAGTAACATCAGAACTTAATCTGCCGCCTGTTGACTTGAGCTTAAATAAAATAAAGTATGGGAAAGCTCAGTGCATCCCACCTGCGCTAGACTTCATTATCTGCACTTTTCTTCCAGCCCAGCAAATTCTATCAGCTCACCCAAGTCTAACCAGCTTTTGCTTCGTGTAACATAAAAGTAACCTTCCTAGGATGAAGAAAGGTAGTAGCACTGTATATCAATTAAGATTTGCATTAAAATGTTTAATTTGCCTACAGGGTAGTTTCTGGGCTTGACCCAATTTCCTTCAGGCTCTGAGCTGATGCTAATTTGTATATTTGACCTAATTGCCACTCTAGGCCCTGATAGAAATACTTGTATTTCATCCATTCTTGAGTTATTCTTAATTCCCTAGTGGGTTTCTTTATCCAGATTTTGCAGTGAGTCAGTAGATGGGTATTCATGTTAAGTTTTCTTACTTTTTTCCACTAGAACGGAAGGCAACTAGCTTTATTCAGACAGTTGACCCTTGAACAACATGGGTTTAAACCGCACAGGGCCACTTATACAGATTTTTTTTTTTTTCCAATAAATAGATGTACAGTACTATAAGTGTATTTTCTCTTACGATTTTCTTAACATTTTCTTTAGCTTTACTGTAAGAATACTGTATATGATACATGTACAAAATTTGTAGGGTTTTTTTTAAGATTTTATTTATGTGAGAGGGAGAGGGAGAGCACGAGCAGGGAGAGCGAGAGGGAGAAGCAGGCTCTCTGCTGAGCAGGGAGCCTGATGTGGGACTCGATCCCAGGACCCTGGGACCACAACCTGAGCCGAAGGCAAATGCTTAACTGACAAGCCACCCAGGTGCCCCTTTATTGTGTTATTTGTGTACATTATCAGTAAGGCTTCTGGGCAGCAGTCGCCTATGAGTAGTTAGGTTTTGGGGGAGTCCAAAGTTACACGTGGATTTTCACCTTTGAGGGGGTCAGCACCTCTTAAGCCCTGTGTGAAGGGCCACCTGTATGTGCATTTCATCTCTTCCTCACACCCACTGCAGGAGGCAGCATGACCAACCTTATTTCATAGATAAGGAATGAAACTCAGAAGTTTGGTAAGCACCCCAAGAAAGGGCCTGTGTTTGTTTCCTACATTACTTCATAACAAATTACCGCAACCTCAGCTGCCCAGAACAACATCCGTATAGGATCCCGCGTTCCTGTGGGCGCTCGGCTTGGGGCCCCCCACGGCAGACATCAGGGTGTCGGCCAGGACTCTGCTTATCTGCGGCGCAGGGGCCTCTTCTGAGCTCGTTGAGGTTGTTGGCAGATTTGGGTCCTTGCAGTTGTAGGACTGAGGTCTTGTCTTGAGGACAGTCGTCTGGGGGCCTTCACAGTCCTAGGGGCTGCCCCCCTTCCTAACATCTGGCCCTCTCCACTGCGTGATGGATGCTTCTTCAAGGCCAGCAGGAGAGTGTCTCTGACCGCTAGACACAGATTTAAGGGACTCACTTGGATAATCTCCCTTTTAGTTGACTGCCAGTCAGCTGATTGGTAACTTTAGTTACATCTGTGAAATCCCTTTAGCCATATAATGTATGTAATCATGGGAGCAACACCTCACCATGTTGGTGGGTTCTGCTCATCCGCAACGGAGGGGCTCCTATGAGGCTGTACATGGAATAAGGGATAGGGATCTTGAGGTCCATCTTGACTCCAGACCTACACTCTTCGGCTTGTTTTGTTGTCAGCCACACTAAGAATAAGATAAATGTCTGCCGTATTAAGGATAACAAACGACTGGAAAGGGCTCTTTGGGCCCCTTGGCTTTCGCAAATGCCTCATTTTCTCTCTCTCCTTTAAAATGTTGCAGTGCCTGGAGGTAGTGAGCCCTTTATGACTCAAGGGCAGATGCCCACGAGCAGCATGCAGGACATGTATAACCAGAGTCCCTCTGCAGCGATGTCCAGTCTGGGCATGGGGCAGCGGCAGCAGTTTCCCTACGGAGCCAGCTACGATCGAAGGTGAGCGTTGTCTAAGAGGACCATGAGGTCTACCAGAGCCTCTCCCCGCACACACATCTCCGAGCCTGGTGACTGCTGACACGCACGCCACCTGCTCTCCTGCTGGACTTGGTAAGGGTGGGGTCGGGCGCCTGCCTCCACCGACGACCACAGCAGCAGCAGGAGAAGGACCCCCGAGAGCTGGAGGCCCCGAGCCCCGGTGGCCCTGCCAGCCCCGGGCTGCGCCCCGACACAGCCACTGACCCGCCCCTCCGGCTGCCTTGCGCGGCCCCGCCCAGCCCCCTTCCCGCCTGCAGCTCTTCCTCAGGCACGTGCTCGCAACCGGGGGCCACGCTGGGCTCCCCGCAGCCCCGGGTGACCGGGAGCTCTGGGAAGGTCTTCCCTCCTGGCGCTGGCTCCTCAGGTCTTTCCGCTCTTCCCTGCGAACGTCTTAAACAGAGAGCATACTTTGCTCTTTGAATAACGTCTTTGAGGAAAGCCCCGGCAGTCTTGTTTCCAGATGCTTCTTCTCAGGATGGCATCTGGGCATCGAGTAGCAAGTTGGGTTTCGGTGCTCATGCAGATTATTTTTGCTGAGGCAGAAGGACGGTCCTTGAAATGTCTCTTCGGGGTTAACAGGAAACCGGCTCACGGTAGACTTCTTTCTGTGAAGAAGGCCCCTTACTTACGCCTGCTCCCGACTTAAATACAGACCCTGAAAGCACCTTCCCCTGCTGGTATGTTCTTTGCCTCCTTAATACACAAGTGCTCAGAAGCAAAGTCGTTCACGTAATATCTGTGGTTTTTGAAGAAAATGGAGGCACATTAGAAGGCTCCGGTTCTAACTGTAGCCACAGCCCCAGGCTCGGGGTGGGGATGGCCTCGGCTCCGTTCCTTCAGGATCCCGTGTGGCGATGTTCCTCAGAGACTCCCTCCGTCACTGCTGCTCCCCCAGACCACGTGCTGGCCGTGGACAGGGGCGAATCGTGACAGTCGTGAGGAGGTTTCCGCTGGTGTGACACAAAGGCGAAGAAAGTTTGAAAGTCACTGTTTTATTACCAGAGAAGCTTTCTTTCTGGCATTTTCCATGCACCTGCTTCTTCAGACACAGCCATCACAAGCTTAAAGTGTTTTGGTTCTTTCTAGACTTAAGAATCTAGATTTCTCATTCTGACCCTGGCTGTGGTGTGACGAACGTTTATTAGTGATGTCTGCATGAATCCGTTTCCCATCATGTTTAGTGTACTGGATTAGGGATTTTATTTCGATTTGTTTTTGAGGATCCAGAAGAAGCTTTCTTTTTTTCTTTTTTCTTTTTCCTTTTTTTTGGCTGATGAGATTGGAAGAACACTTCTCCTGGAACATATATTCTTAACGGAGCCCAGGCAAATGTACCATTCTGTTTCTCCTAGAAGACTTTCTAGAACTAGTTTAAGTCATTTTTGGCTCTACCACGTTAGGGTTTACCTTATGCTTCCTGAAAAGTGTTAACTTGTTTCGCTTAAATTTTACCTGCATCAGTTATTATTTCTTTCCTCCTAACGTAAGCTTCCTTCTAGCTGTTAATGCCCTTAGCACACGCTTCCTCTGTATCTGTTTTACCTGTGATGTTCTCAAAATCCATTTGTTTTCTTTCTTAGTCTCATTCCTTGACCAGTTTAGGAATATATTCAGTGCAAGTATCCTCTTTCTTACGGGATTCAATTAGTATACTAACAAAACCAGTTTATCCCTTTAAACTTCAACTCCATTGCTCTTTTACGCATGCTGTTTTTATGGTATTTATAGCTTCTCAATGTAATGGGAGTTGAAAAATAAATATTATACATTCCCATTTTCAGATTTAATAGGAGCACATTTAAATCAGCCCTGTCACTCTTTTAAGTCCCCTCTGTTACTCTTTTCTGTGGCCTTTTAGGGTCATGGGCCTTCAAAAGTTTGAGTAGTTACATTTTTACAATTAGTAGCTAACTCAGTATCATTTGGATTAATTGTGGAGTATTCTTTTAAAAAACTGAACATTTTGTATCCATAGTGAGAAAATAAGTAGAGACATTTTCCACGATTATAGGTCTGTGCTCTGGTACTCCTGGAAGTCCTGCTTTGATTCTTAAATTGTTTTTCTTGTCTCTGGCTCTCGTTAATACCTCCCGTCATGGGGTTGCATGACGCTCGCTGCCCGGGTCCGCGTCGGTGGGTGGGGCGGAGACTCTGCCCAGAGGTACAGGGGTGCCAGCCTATCTGGCCGGGGCTCCTCGCACACCTTCCAGCCAGGAGATTGGCAGCATTCCCAAAATGGGTGTTGCCATCCCTGTGGCTAAAAGTTAAAGTGCTGTTTCTGCTCGGCGTGCCTCTCTTGGAAAGTGTGTGCAGTGAAGGAAAGACAAGACCACTAAGGGGTGCGCGATTTCCAGAAATGAACTGTTGGTTTCTCTCTTGGCCTGACGTCCTTTGACAATGAAGTGTTCTTTGAATGCCTCACTCTAGGCATGAACCTTACGGGCAGCAGTACCCAGGCCAAGGCCCTGCCTCAGGACAGCCGCCATATGGAGGACACCAGCCCGGCCTGTATCCACAGCAGCCGGTGAGTCGGCGAGCGGGCATGCATCTCTGAGCTTTCTGTTTAAAACCCCAACTTGTGTTACTTCTGCAGAGTTTTAGGAAGTATAAGAAAAATGAGTAGCATTTATTGAACAATCAGGATCCGTTTGCTTATGCTAGAAAATATTGTTAGGATTTTGAAGTCAGCAAATTTTTAAAAAGCTCTGAATAGATGGTATCCTGAAACAAAGGTCACATGTTGTAGGAAGTAGAGGACGTTCAGCCTTGTCAAGAAGAATCAGCCCGAGTAAAGAATATTTTAAACACGTGTCTGTTGTGTGTATTGTCCTATCAAATGCCATTTTCGAATAGAAATTTGTCGGTGTTTTAAAGATGTGTAGATAAAAATAATTTAAAATATTAAATACCAAGATGAAATTTAATCGGCTTTTTAAAACTGAGATATTAATGACCAGGTATTTTGCCCACATAGGATGGGTGGGTGCTGGTTGATGCAACCGTAGATCCTGAATTGTGTAGGATAACCTTGCAGTAGCCCCTAGTGCTTCAGAGAATTGCACGTCGTGCTGTGGCTGTTCAGACACAGGAGTTTGCTATTTCTTTCTTTTTTTTTTTTCTTAAAGGTTTTATTTATTTGAGAGAGAGAGTGCACACACGTGCGAGCGGGGCCATGGGGGGTGGGGCAAAGGGAGAAGGAGAAGGAGGAAGCAGACTCCCCTCTGAGTGGGGAGCCCGATGTGGGGCTCAATCCCACAATCGCAAGATCACGACCCGAGCCAAAACCAAAGAGTCAGACGCTCAACCGACTGAGCCACCCAGGCGCCCCAAGAATTTGCTATTTCTAAACAACTTTTCAGGTTTAAGACCTCTGGTAGCATAGAGGGGGTTTTAAACATTTAATTTTCCTGGAGCATGTATGTGCAGTAAATTGTATTATTAAACCAGCTGATCTTAAGCAATTTCCAAGTAAGGTGAAAGAACACTAATTATCACATCAGCATCTTTCTCACATCAGGAGGATCCCACCCTGGTCGAGTGCTGGTCCCCAGGGTGTCCCCAGGAGGGGAGCCTGATACACAGGAACACGGGCCCTGCTGTCAGAGGCTGGGGCCTGTGGGGCTTTCGGGGGAGACTCTGAGCTGCACTGCTGGAAGTCGGGGTGGGGGCCAGAGACCGTAGGGTGTCGGGGCAGCAGGTCCAGTCTGAGGAGCCGGATGCTATGTGGAGACATTCCTGCAAAGGTAGGCCTAAGGAATCCCTTGACTACAGGAGCCTCGCAGGCTGGCCCTCAGGAAGCTCCGTCCGTGCCAGGGCGAGCCCTCTTCCTCCCCGCTGAGGCCGTCTTCATGTAACCCCAGGCCCCCGTCCGGCGGTGCCCGTGTGGGGGTCTCCAGAGCTGTGCCCCTGTATTGCAGCCCTGGGAAATACCAAGGGAGGAGGTACCAGGAAAAAGAGAGAGGAAGCCTTTCTTTCCCCAGAGAAAATGCCAAGCACATGCAGACAGCCTTCGGAAACCCTCTTCGGAGTACGTGACGCGGCTTTGTATAATCCTGAAATAGAGGGCATCAGTTGTTAGTCCTTAGTTGTTACAGGAGCTTCCCATATTCATTTTGAAATGAACCTTTTACCAGGTAATAACTGTTTTGCATAATTTAAGTGTGTGATGATACCTGTAAAAGCACATCAGTATATTTGTCTTGATATGCGTTTCAGAATTACAAACGCCATATGGACGGCATGTACGGGCCTCCAGCCAAACGCCACGAGGGAGACATGTACAGCATACAGTACGGCAACCAGCAGCAAGACGTGTATAACCAGTATGGGGGCTCTTACTCCGGACCGGACAGGAGGCCCGTCCAGGGACAGTACCCGTATCCCTACAACAGGGAGCGGATGCAGGGCCCGGGGCAGGTACAGCCGCATGGGATCCCGCCTCAGATGATGGGCGGCCCGATGCAGTCGTCCTCCAGCGAAGGGCCTCAGCAGAGCATGTGGGCGGCTCGCAACGATATGCCTTACCCCTACCAGAACAGGCAAGGCCCGGGCGGCCCCGCCCAGGCACCTCCTTACCCCGGCATGAACCGCACGGATGATATGATGGTACCTGATCAAAGGATCAATCACGAGAGCCAGTGGCCTTCTCACGTCAGCCAACGTCAGCCTTATATGTCCTCTCCCGCCTCCATGCAGCCCATCACGCGCCCGCCTCAGTCATCCTACCAGACGCCACCATCGCTGCCAAATCACATCTCCAGAGCCCCCAGCCCTGCCTCCTTCCAGCGCTCCCTGGAGAGCCGCATGTCTCCAAGCAAGTCTCCCTTTCTGCCCTCCCTGAAGATGCAGAAGGTCCTGCCCACCGTCCCCACGGCCCAGGTCACGGGGCCGCCCCCCCAGCCGCCCCCCATCAGAAGGGAGATTACCTTTCCTCCTGGCTCCGTCGAGGCCTCACAGCCAGTTTTGAAACAAAGGCGAAAGATTACCTCAAAAGATATCGGTAAGCATTGCGGGCCTTGGCCTGAAATGAATCCCAGTTGTGATCGAGAATTTTAATTTTAGTTTAGATTTAGCTCCTGTTAATCTCCAAGGGATGAAATTCTTAGGACGGCAAACTATCAAGACATGTTTTTGTGCAGGAGCGGCAGCTGAAAGCTGCTGATCTGAGTTAAGAAA
The DNA here is from genome assembly GCF_011800145.1 of Mirounga leonina. Lineage (NCBI taxonomy): Eukaryota > Metazoa > Chordata > Mammalia > Carnivora > Phocidae > Mirounga > Mirounga leonina. The sequence continues at coordinate 1,275,175 of NW_023270816.1, forward strand.
CAGTGCCAGAGAGGAGCGTGAGTTTACAATGGTATTTTTACACGTGAGTGTTATTTGTGTGAGAGAGTAGAGCTCCAAGTGAGAGACCAGGGGATCCTCAGTGACCATGTTTTATACTACAGTTTGAGCTGAAAGATTGGGCCGCAACCAAGCGCTTGATTTCTGCAGTGGTGAGCCTCACGGCTGAGAGGCTAATGAAATGCTCGGGTGGCCTGAGAAAATTTGAAGGCGAGCCACTCTGTAATTTGGGGAACCCCAGACAGACAGTGAGCTTTCCTGGGAAAAAGTAGAAGCCTGCGTATAGTATGTAGATAAATATATAATATAATATACAGAATTTGATATGATGTGGTGTGTAGGTCGCACTGGTAGATATGGGCCAAGGAACGATTTCAGTTGGATGCCGATGTTGTTTGCTCATTCTGTTTGGGATGTTCTGAATACTAATCCCAGATCTGGAATATCTAGGAGTACACACAGTTTTTGTGCATTATTTTTGAAGTACTTCTAATATAGCAAAGGAAATGACAGACCTTGGTTTTATAAGAAACAGTCTTTTCAAAAACCTTAAAATCACTTGACTTGAAATCATTAAGAGTGACTAGAAAATCAAAGATACTAAAGATTTTTTTCAACCACTGGAATTAAGGACATATCCGGGCAGAGCAGGGGAGAGAAGTAAGGCCTTACAGAGAGGGATGCTGGAGACGAGAAGGAGATGCAGACAGACACTGAGCACCGTTTTATATGCGGAAATATATATGTAAAAATATGCACATGTGTTTGTGTGTTTATGTATGTGTGTGTGCATATGTTTGAATAAATAAATGTATTTAAATTTTTTATGAAATTTCTCTGCGCGTCTTAGATCAGCATTTCTCATCAGCCTGGGGAAATTTATGTTCCCTTATTTGAAAAAGAAAGTTCGCTTTTTCTGTTACCAAAGTATTGTATGCCTCTTAGAAAATACGGAAAGCAGATGAAATTGCAATAGAGGTGGAAACCCACGCCCCCCCACCGCGTGCGATTGCTGCTGGTATCTGGTGCGGGCTGTTTCTCTGCTGAGTTCTTTTTTTTTTTTTTTTTTTAATTTTTTTTTTTTTTATTTATTCATTTGAGACACAGAGATACAGAGAGAGAGAGAAAGCATGAGCAGGGAGAGAGGCAGAGGGAGAGGAAGAAGCAGGCTCCTCGCTGAGCCAGGAGCCCGATGCGGGGCTCGATCCCAGGACCCTGGGATCATGACCTGAGCTGAAGGCAGACGCTTAACCATCTGAGCCACCCAGGCGCCCCCTCTGCTGAGTTCTGATGGCTTGGGCCTGCTCCTGCCTTGTGCTTCTGCCGGTTTCCCGAGACGGAAATCTCAGACGTTCAAGGGGCCTCTTCTCCTAGCCCCATCTTATGGCAAATCTTGCAAATGTTTTATCTAATCCTTGTGTCTTCTTCAGTAACGGGAAGGGGGAAAAGAAAAGTGCAGCCCTTCTGTTTCCCATCCCAGGCTCAGACCAAGCTGTTGAAAAATCTGAACCTTCAAAGTGCTAGTAATTGTCAACAGCATGTTCTGAGGGCAGGAGCTCAGACGGAAGAGGACAGCAAGGGAATATCAAGACTGTCTACCCCAGAATGCGCTGCTTGGGAATTACATTTTGCCTGTATTCTGCCACCCTGAGACATTTGTGAATGGAGTGGGCAAGAGAAGACAAACACCATTTTTTGGTTTGACTCAATTATTAACACTCTGCTGCATCATTACAGAGTCTGTTAGGGGCTAAAGGAAACCAATTGGAGCTGAGAAAGGGCCCTTGGGCTCAGCCACCACCACCTCCAGAAGCACTTTTGGCTCATGTTTAACCAACAAAGCCAAAGGATCTTAAATAACAAAAGTTTCTTAGGAAGCTGTGCCCTCCATTTAGAATCTGGAAATGATCACGTGTAACCAGGCCTCAGGACATTTGTTTGAAATCAGTATTTAACTCAGCACTCGACTTCTTTCTTCCTACTCTTTTGTTATCTTCTGCCCTTTCGTGCACAGAGTTAACATTAACTATACCCTTGTTCTTTCTCCTGGCTTTAGTTACTCCTGAGGCCTGGCGTGTGATGATGTCCCTTAAGTCAGGTCTTCTGGCTGAAAGTACTTGGGCTCTGGACACTATTAACATTCTCCTGTATGATGACAGCACTGTCGCTACCTTCAGTCTCTCCCAGGTAAGCCGGCGCCCATCCCGCCAAGCGCCCAGGTCGCAGAAGAAAGCTCGGCAGTGCACGGTGCGCGAGTGCCGGGGTGAGCTGCACCCCCACCGGGTGTGGCTGCCCTTGTTGTCGTTAGGATGTAGCGCTGTCTGAGGATTTAGTCGGGAATAATGACTCATTTCAGGCTCTAGTATAAATACACATGTACTTCTGTTTCTCACGAGAAAACCGTCCCCTGTGTGTGCGCGTGCGCGCGTGGACTGGATAGTGAAAGTAGGTTGTTGTTTAGAATGAATGTCAGCAGCCGGCGGGAGGTGACCGAAGTGTCGCGTGAGGCTGGGACCGTAGTCAGTGTTGGGTATGCAGGAGCTTGCGATGGGACATACCCTACTTTCCAGGGAGACCGAACCTCTTTCTTTTAATTAGAAAGAAGTGTTATGGAAAATGTACAGTAGAGAGAGTGGTAGAGAGAACAGCTTAATGAACCGCCGTATCCCCATCATTTGGCTGAGATCGTTGTGAACTCATGGCCAGACTTTTTCCTGGTCTGTTTCCTTCATTGCTGCCTCTCTCCACCTTATTTTGAGGCAGTCATTGAAAAGCCTGCTACTTTTAATAAGCTTAAAGCGCTCTGCTTTGTTCAGCAGTAGACTTAAAGTAGCTTCCAGCGTAATTGCTAGAGGAGAGAAGGGGGGCAGAGGGCTAGGGAAAATGCCCAGGAGTCAACTGAGCTGCAGACTTTTACAGAAATAGTTAGAAACAAAAATGAGGAGAGGTAGTTCTCCCTACTGTGTATGAACAGTTCTCTGCTTTGGGTGAAAAAAGCCAAAACATCTAATTACCTTGCTTCTGTTGAAATCGGACCAGAATCTTCCACTTTGCCTTTCTTCTCACATTTAAGTCCTCATTATAGCCCTAAAAGGCAATTCTTCACTTGATAGGAAGTGTATTAATAAGGTTATAAACATCGCATGAAGCCCCTTGTAACAGAAAATACTAAAAAATGTGTCCTGGCTTTGCTAGAATAATTACCTTCCGTCCTTATGTGAGCAGCGTGAACAACTGTTGCTCACACATTTTCATAACCAGAATTGCTTTAGTAACTTGCCCCTTTCCCCTGCCATGGGGAAAAAGTCAACTTTAAGTGGGGGAACAAACACCCAAATCTTCACATGAAAAAGTGTGCCTTCATCCCCTAAAAGGGAGTCCTTTGTGGTCAGTCCTTGAGTGGCCCCTTACTTCTTAGTAATCGTTCCAAACCCACTTTCAGGAAACTGATAGCAGGATACAAAAGTACGATTGATTTCCAAAACACCTGTCATTAAAGAATCCTTCTGTACTTCCTTATCCTTCTTCATTGTCCCTGCATGTTGGAGGTGTGGGCGTCGGGGGAGGGGCTCTGGGCAGTTGCTGATCATGGAGTATCTTGGCTTTCTCGATGCAAATGTTTGCTGAAAGGAAACGAGAAGTGGCTTTTGTCTTTCAGCTGGAGGTGTGATAGCTGAAATGTAAAAGTGCATTCTATAAGGCATTCTAATTCATTTATCAGGGACTAAATTGATTTGTTTTTAATTTTCTGTGTTTATGAGCTACTCCATTGCTGAAATTATCTTTTCCCAAAGATATATGGGGAATGTAAATTAGGGTAACCTATGGCACCTGAGACAAAAATAACCATAAAATCCTAAGAATAATAACCGTAAAAATCCAGGCAAGCAAGTCTCAGATAAATAGTAGAAGGGAACAGACTCACTTTGGCTGAATGAGTCTATAAAATCCACGTTCCCGCTCTTCTCATATGGAGTGCATTGTACCTAAGTCAGAAGAAAAGGCAAAGAACTTGATAATATTCAAAAGAAAAAATGACAGGGAAGTTTTCATATTGATGGAGTAGGAAAGTCAGCAGCAAGTGGGAAACATGGTACATGTTGGTTTAGTTAACAATGTAAAATTCAGGAAGCCGGTTCTAATGGATATGTAGTTTCTCTCTCTGGGCTTAGCCAAAAGGGAATTAAAACCTGTGAAAATCATCCTAAAACTGTATCGATAGCTGTCAGGATTGTTGCCCTTCTCCACCCTGTTTGAGGTTATGACATTGTACCCGTTCTTGTTCTTGTCTCCCTCTCTAGTTGTCTGGATTTCTCGAACTTTTAGTAGAGTACTTTAGAAAATGCCTAATTGACATTTTTGGGATTCTTATGGAATATGAGGTGGGAGACCCCAGCCAAAAAGCACTTGATCACAATGCAGTGAAGAGAGATGACAGCCAGTCGTTGGCTGACGACTCGGGGAAGGAGGAGGAAGATGCTGAGTGTATTGACGAGGAGGACGACGAGGAGGATGAGGACGAGGACGAGGACGATGGGAAGACGGAGATGGAGGAGAAGAGCAGCGCGGCTCTGGCCTCTCCCAACGCCACTGCAGATCCCAAGGAGAAGCCCAGGCAAGCGAGTAAGTTCGACAAGCTGCCAATAAAGATAGTCAAAAAGAACAACCTGTTCGTGGTCGACCGGTCTGACAGGCTGGGTCGTGTTCAAGAGTTCAACAGTGGACTTCTGCACTGGCAGCTTGGTGGGGGGGACACCACCGAGCACATCCAGACTCACTTCGAGAGCAAGATGGAGATCCCTCCTCGGAGGCGTCCACCTCCCCCTGTAAGCTCCACTGGTAGGAAGAAAGAGCAAGAAGGAAAAGGCGAGGCTGACGAGCAGCAAGAGAAAAGCATCATCGCGACCATTGACGACGTCCTGTCTGCGCGGCCAGGGGCGCTGCCGGAAGACGCAAACCCTGGTGCCCAAACCGAAAGCAGTAAGTTTCCCTTTGGGATCCATCAAGCCAAAAGTCACCGGAACATCAAGCTGCTGGAGGACGAGCCAAGGAGCCGAGACGAGACTCCTCTCTGCACCATTGCGCACTGGCAGGATTCTCTGGCTAAGCGCTGTATCTGTGTGTCCAACATTGTCCGAAGCTTGTCTTTTGTGCCTGGTAATGACGCTGAAATGTCCAAACATCCAGGCTTGGTGCTGATCCTGGGGAAGCTGATTCTGCTTCACCACGAGCATCCAGAGAGGAAACGAGCGCCGCAGACCTACGAGAAGGAGGAAGACGAGGACAAAGGGGTGGCCTGCAGCAAGGATGAGTGGTGGTGGGACTGCCTGGAGGTCTTAAGGGATAACACGTTGGTCACGTTGGCCAACATTTCTGGGCAGCTAGACTTGTCTGCTTACACAGAAAGCATCTGCTTGCCAATCTTGGATGGCTTGCTGCACTGGATGGTGTGCCCGTCTGCAGAGGCACAAGACCCCTTCCCCACTGTGGGACCCAACTCCGTCCTGTCGCCTCAGAGACTCGTGCTGGAGACCCTCTGCAAACTCAGCATCCAGGACAATAACGTGGACCTGATCTTGGCCACGCCTCCATTTAGCCGTCAGGAGAAATTCTATGCTACGTTAGTTAGGTACGTGGGGGATCGGAAAAACCCAGTCTGTCGAGAAATGTCCATGGCGCTCTTATCGAACCTTGCCCAAGGGGACGCACTGGCAGCGAGGGCCATAGCTGTGCAGAAAGGGAGCATTGGCAACTTGATAAGCTTCCTAGAGGACGGGGTCACCATGGCCCAGTATCAGCAGAGCCAGCATAACCTCCTGCACATGCAGCCCCCGCCTCTAGAACCCCCGAGCGTGGACATGATGTGCAGGGCGGCCAAGGCTCTGCTGGCCATGGCCAGGGTGGACGAGAACCGCTCGGAGTTCCTCCTGCACGAGGGCCGATTGCTGGATATCTCGATATCAGCCGTCCTGAACTCTCTGGTTGCGTCTGTCATCTGTGATGTACTGTTTCAGATCGGGCAGTTATGACATCCGAGAGAAGGCAGCATGTGTGAGTGAAGACTAGAGGCTCCCGTATCACTGGCTGTTTTCTGTTCTTGTTTATCCAGCGTAGAAAGAAGGAAAAGAAAATCTCTGCTCCTCTGCCCCATTCACTATTTACCAATTGGGAATTAAAGAAATAATTAATTTGAACAGTTATGAAATTAATATTTGCTGTCTGTGTGTATAAGTACATCCTTTTGGGGTTTTTTATTTTGTTTTCGTTTTTTTTAACCAAAGTTGCTGTCCTAGTGCATTCAAAGGTCACTTTTTGTTTCTCACAGATTTTCTTTTTAATGTTCTTTTCTATGTTGTATTGCTTTTTTTTTTTTTTTTTTTGGGGGGGGGAAGCAAATTGACTTTAATAAAAAAAAATGTGGCAAAAGATGCTAAGATGGGAAAATTTCACCACACTGAGGCAAAAAGGTGAAAAATTATCAACTTCCTAGGCATGTTATTCTTCAGATAATGGAAAAAAAAAAAAAAACTGTATCCCATTGCCCAAAGCTCTGTGCAATAGAAACTTCTAGAGATGTAGGAATAGGGGCTCAAGGAGGTGTGTCAGTCAGTAGTCAAACTATGAAATGATACTGGTTTCTCCACAGGAAAATGGTTACATTAGGCTAGGAGCAAAAACAATTTTTTTTTTTTTAAGTTAAGATTGAAAATACATACCTGACAACGATCAACGGAAACTGCTTTCTCACCACTACCGTCATGTCTGCTGTCTGTCGTCTGACCTTCCACGTGACAGTTCTTCACAATTCCTTTAATCATTTTTTAAATATTTTTTTTTTACTGCCCATGGGCTGTGATGTATATAGAAGTTGTACATGAAACATACCCTCATGCTTTCTTTTTCTTTTCTCTCTCTTTTTTTTTTTTTAGTACAAAGTTTTTAGTTTCTTTTTCATGATGTGGTAACTACGAAGTGATGGTAGATTTAAATAATTTTTTATTTTTATTTTATATATTTTTTCATTAGGGCCATATCTCCAAAAAAAAAAAAAAAGAAAGAAAAAAGACAAAAAACAAAAACAAACAAAAAAAAAAGAGGGTAATGTACAAGTTTCTGTATGTATAAAGTCATGCTCTATTTCGGGAGAGCGGCTGATCACAATTTGCTTCATGAATCAAGGTGTGGAAATGGTTGCATATGGATGGATTTAGACTATGGTTACCAGTACAGACAAAAAAGAAAAAAATACAACTAAAAGGAAGAAACACAACTTCAAAGATTTTTCAGTGACAAGAATCCACATTTGTATTTCAAGATAATGTAGTTTAAAAAAAAAAAAAGAAAAAAACTTGATGTAAATTCCTCCTTTTCCTCTGGCTTAATGAATATCATTTATTCAGTATAAAATCTTTATATGTTCCACATGTTAAGAATAAATGTACATTAAATCTTGTTAAGCACTGTGATGGGTGTTCTTGAATACTGTCCTAGTTTCCTTACAGTGGTTTCATAGTAACCAAGTTCTTCCCAAGAAATAATAGGGGAAAACCCAGCCTTGTACTAACATAGTCCTCCTCACAAAGCCCTGAGGTCGGGAGGGGCCTTCAGGGATTACCTACCTTAGAGTGGGGAGCAACAGTTTGATTTTCTCAAATTACTGAGCTGATGAGCCTTTGTTTGAAGCAATCAACTCGAACGACACTGAGGTATGAGAATTCCCGGTGTATATGGGAGGTGGCTGCTTAGCCCCCGAGCTCACTGGCCTGGCGATGTAACGTTCTGCCTTTTACTAACCCCATCTTGATTTGAATCAGAGATCGAGCTAATCCGTGTCTCTTCTGTGTGCCTCAGAGGTGTTTTGCATTTCGTTTACTCCACCGTGTATAATATTTATATTGTGCAATGTTAAAAAAATATGTTATATTGTATGTGGTGTACATAGTGCAAAGTGATTATTTCTATTTCAGGGCATATTAATATTCTCCTATTCCTTCCTACCTGGTGTGCAGTAGCTTTTTAATACTAGTCACTTCTAATTTAAACTTCTTCTTCCTGGGTCCTTGACTGTTATTGTGTAACACTCAGTTTCCTTGAAACTGCTGCAGAATTGAGCTGTTAGCGGACTCCCTTCTGACGCTACCTCTCCACCACCCTACCAGCCCCAGCACACTCAGACGCCCCAAGTCCTCGCGCCAGACCTGTGGCCCCAGGGGTCGCCCCCGGAGGAGTTAGACGAGAGCACGCAGCTGCGACCAGCGTGTGAAACGTAACTCGAGGGGCACGAGAAACAGATTTTTCTGCGAGCAGTATCCTCCTCTGTCAACCCCCCACATTACTTAGTCACACAGTCTTCGTACTTAACAGTGCAGCCAAATATATGTTGAATTAAAACCCCACTTAAAAGTCTACTTTAAATACATCTGCTTGCTAAGAACAGATTTTAGTGCTCTGAGCTTCAAATGCGAAGATTTGTGCGAGGGAACTCGATAGGAGTCTAACCGCTCTCTTAGCAGAGCATGAATAAACCGTACACAGACTCTGATACCCCAAATCTTCTGTCATTCGGAAAAGTAAAATCATTACAAAAGACTGTTGTTTTCATGGTTTGAGTTGTAATCAATACCTAGAGTCTAACCATTGAGCAACAAGTTTTTACATGCTAATATGCAATGTAACCTCTAGAATAATCCAGGAAGACTTTAGCGTCCTTTCTACAGTCACCCCAGAACCAAGACTGCAGAAGCCCACGAAGAACTTACAGCCTGCCTGAGATCATCCCGCCTACAAACTGAGTTATTGCTTTGTCCTAAAAATTAGTTGTTTTTTCTTTTTTTCCCTATGAGGCTTTTCGGAAATTTACAGGATGCCCGTACTTTAAATGTGTACAAAAAAAAAAAAAAAAAAAGATAAAAATAAAGGTGCAAAGAAAGTTTAGTATTTTGGAATGGTGCTATAAAGTTGAATCTGTTGGTATTTGAGTGCATTTTTTTAATGTCACATAAGAGATATCGGGTGGCATGTGCTCAGAAATAACTATTCAAATGTTTTGTTTGAGGTTGAGAATGATAGAAAATCCGTTTTCATTGGCGAATGTGGCCTATTCAGAAACTAGTTACGCTGTTTTTGAAAAGTTATAATAGAGAATGGTTTTTTAAGGGGTGGATGAGCGGCTGGATGATACAGTGTGAGCTATTAACTACCTCTTTTATGGAAAGAATCTGGCCTTTGCCCTGAAATCCATCCATTTAAAAACTGTTGGAAATCTTTCATTTCCTGTCAAACCCATGGACCAATTCCCATTATCTGTTCACCTGCAAGGAAGCAGAGAAGGTATTATAAATGAGCCAAAAATGACAATCCAAACAACCTACCTTCTTCTTGCTGAGTTGTGTTTCACTTCTTTATCGGAGAGCTGGGAGCCCAGCCGCCTGACGGTTCCTGCCCTCCGTCCTCCACCCTCACCCCCGTCAGCACCACAGAGAACTTGCTAGTCAGGCGAGCTTTCAAAACTGCCGAGACCTATTTTTGGTGATAGTATATAACCTGCTAAGATGTCTCCTTCTTCGTTAACTCAGCAGAGAGGTGTCGAGCACACACTGCGTGCCCAGCCCTGTTCTAGGCTCCCGGGAGTCGCTCATGAGCAAAGACCCTGTTTACAATCACATGATAGGCTTTGGGGTCAGACGGTGACAGACACGGTTTCCAAATGTGGTGCTTACGTGTTGAGCACACGTAGTGCATTTTTGTTGACTGAAATCTAAGGCTCTAGCCTCTAGCTGTAGCTCCTTAGAATGCGGTGGGAACCGCTGTGGACTGAATAGCAAGGAGACTGAGTCAAGGCTCAGCGCCAGGCTGACCTGTAAGTACTAGGAAAAACGGTCTCCGAGGCCCCCTCCTGGCCCCTAAAAGGGGAGTCTGCGGCCTCTGGCTCCTTTCCTGCTCGTGCTCATGTCAGGGTGCGTGTGTGTTCTGGAGTGGAGGGGACAAAGCCTATCACGGGACCGACCCAGTGATGCCAGGCCGCGGGGTAAGCCCTTGGAAATGCAGGAATCGACCGAAACTCTACGAGAAGACCTTATCAAGGCCTTCTTTGTCCTCGGGTCCCACAGACCCTGCCGTGTGCCCATGCCCATCTAGCTCCCCGTCGCCACACTCCCTGCTTCTGTCCCCTAGTTCCCCAGTCCTGCTTTTGTTTGATGATGCTCCAACTCCTCCAAAACGCCACAGTCCAATGACCAAGTTAATTCACTTTGGGTTGTAAACATAGGAAACCCTGAGGGGAAATTGGGGCAAGACCATCAACTGTGTTCTTCCTGAGTCTGATTTCAGGGACTTGAAGTTTTACCCCAGCTTTTTCAAAGCATATTCTAAGAAACGGAAGAGCGATCTCAAAAAACAAAAACCACCAAAAACTCTACATATTCTCCCCTTGGCCATCTGAAATCCATATTATTATAGTAAAGACTGAGAAGTCGTACAGAAAAGAAGCGTGTTTATCCCAAACATTTCCTGACTTGATTAACCTCGGAACCCTTTTTTTTCCTCCTGTGAACTCGCTGCAGAGCTTTGGTAGATTACCCGCATTAGTCGAAGAGCCTGCCTCACTTCCTAACCGCCTTATTGCTCGCTCACCCAGAGTGCATTACACCTTAAACTGAAATGGCGATGAAATCTTCTCTTGCTGTCCCTGTGACCTTGAGCAAGGTACTTAAATTCTTTGAGCCTCAGTTTCCTGACCCATAATATGGGGTAATGCTGACCTCAGGATTGGTGAGGATTAAAGGAGATGATTTTTTTTTTTTTAAGATTTTATTTATTTATTTGACAGAGACAACAGCGAGAGAGGGAACACAGGCAGGGGGAGTGGGAGAGGGAGAAGCAGGCTCCCCGCCGAGCAGGGAGCCCGATGCAGAGCTCGATCCCGGGACCCTGGGATCATGACCTGAGCAGAAGGCAGTCGCTTAACCGACTGAGCCACCTAGGCGCCCCTGGGCTGAGCTTTCTCATGGGTAATGAGTAGCTTTTACTTGGGCATTCAAATCAGTCTCCCTTCTCCTAGCTAAAAACACTTAAATTTTCTTAACCTTTTCTGACTTGGAAGACACCCCTACTTTTCCATCTAGAAAACACTGAAAACATGATGGCTGTGCATGTTTTAGGAGGAGAGATCAGTGAAGGAGCAGAGAAGAGGACATTCATTGGCTTTGGTTTTCTATAGACCTGGAAGACAACTTCTTTTTTTTTTTTAAGATTTTATTTATTTATTTGACAGAGAGAGACACAGCGAGAGAGGGAACACAAGCAGGGGGAGTGGGAGAGGGAGAAGCAGGCTTCCCACCGAGCAGGGAGCCCGATGCGGGGCTCGATCCCAGGACCCTGGGACCGTGACCTGAGCTGAAGGCAGATGCTTAACGACTGAGCCGCCCCGGCTCTCCTAAAGGAGATGATTCTATAAAGACCTGGTAACCTGCGTGATCACTGTATTACCCTGGATACACAGACACACACTTCCTTTGGTGGTGCCCTCAAGCATGTTTAACAGAAGTTTAAAATCTCGCCTAGGAGACTATCTTCCTGTTTTCAGAAGCAGCCACGCAGTTTGTGTGACTTTTTTGGTTTCAGTTTTCTAGTAAAAACCATAAAGGCTTAGTCAATTGACTGCCTGTGTCTGGCGGGCAAGGTGATTGCGCTTAATTTCTCTAACACAGGTCAGTTTGGGGACTTGGACATCCAGAGATAGTGGGAGGCCTCACCTGTAACATCACAGGCCCGGGGGGAGGCATATTCGGAAGACAGTCGTGCACCAGGCTTTGTCCTTTCCTGCCCCCGAACGAAACAGTGGCTAGGAACATCTTCCGGGGGTCAGATGGAGCAGGTGGCTGACCGCAATGTTTTACTTTGCTGTTCGTTTTCGTCTGGTGCAGAGAGCAGAGAGCGTTCCTGAAGAAAAGGAACTCTATCTTCACACTGAGCTGGAGATGGGCCACGTTTCTGTGGGCTACCAAAAAAGGAATTCAGGACGCTCTTCCTTTCCATGCGGGCTTAAGGTCAGGTAAATAAATGAACCTTGAGCTTTGATCTTCTGCATAAATTTGGTATTTAGATGGCCCAGGATCTGTATGGTCTACGCACTGTAGATTTTTCCAAAGACTTAAGGAACCTAAACTTGGATTCAGCCCCTTGAAGATATCCTTGTCCAAACAAAAGCAGTTTCTTATGGCAAAAACCGGCGGCATTTATAACACCGCTTCCTAGTAAGTGGTGATTATTTCACATTTGGATGTTTTTTGCACTTGAAAGAATGTCATGGCTATTAGTTGTCTTCACAGAAGCCTCGGTATAAAACTTTATAACATCCGTTCTCCAGAATCAGAAGCATAGGCTGACACGCAAAGTAGTTGGAACCAAACTGAGACCTCCCCTTTCCAAGAATGTGTTTGCCTAAGAAATGTTTTCAGCTCTACGCAAAATCCAGAGGATCCAAGGACTTTTAAAAAAGAAGCCATGGTGTGCATTGGCCACAGTTTGGGGGAGGGGGGTCTCTTGTAAAACCTCATCATCAAGACATGATGTCAGATGCTCACTCTACATTTGTACCTCTGTTGAAAGGAACGTAGTCCAAATTTAAAACAAAATCTGCAAAGTCTGGGCGGTGCTCTGTCCTTGTATGACAAATTCTTTCAAGAGTCTCTCCTTACTGCGGTCTTCATAATCCATAGTATTATCTGTAGGTTTTGTGTTGAGGTGCAGATGTAACTTTGACCCTCTCCCGGGTATAAGCAGCCCATGTTACAGGTCTCTGACCTCTGAGGCTTTCCTGGGCCTCCCTCCTCATCCTCACACCCAGTGAATTCCTACAGGCAACTCATGATTACATCCCTGCTGGACACAAGATACTCAACCAAAGACTAAGATGCCCAGGAGATGTCAGATTTTCTGCCCTTCCGGACCTTCAAATATACTACCAAACTTGTCCTGGAATTTAAATTTCTTCAAAAAGTACTGTTGGGCCCATGGGCTTTCATAGATGACACTTGATGAGAAATTGGAATGAACCTAACCCGAGCTAGCTTTTAAAACTGAAATTCCTAGTCATCCAGGGAAGGGGCCTGTCCAGTAGGAACTGGCATGATATTCAGCCCTGTTATCTCAGATGCTCTTGGAAGCTTCCCTGGCTTGGTGGCTGTTAGAATATTCTGCCTACCAAATGACTTCTTTGGTGCCCCTGTCAGACAACGTTTTGGATTTTAATTTCATAGTCTTTTCTTCCCTCTATTCCCTTTTCATTCACCCATTGTGACTCGGAAGACACCTGAGGAATGGGAAGCAAAAAGGGACATATGGGGAGGACATGAGTTGCGCGTGTTTGGATCATGGCTTTAAGAACGCTTGTCTAAGACGAGAGGCTATTTGTTCCCATGGGGGAAGAAATGACATGAGATCTCCTGCACATTGAAGACCAATATACTTTTAGCGTGATAAAAAAAAAAAATACCCATAAGTGCAATGCTTGTTTTGTTGGTTCAGTGTATTTGTCACCAAATGGTGTGAACATATGGCCAGTCCTTCTCTTGGCCATAAGATCTGAAGGGAAAAGACTCCTGATGGCGAGAAGCCATAGTGATTTATCAAGATGAGTTTCGATTCCAGAGGGAGCTTCGAGTGAAGGCCTCTCTCAGCCAACTTTTCCTGTGCGGGTCCCCTCTCCCCACATGGAACATTTGATGTCTGCTTTGGTGGGTGATAGTAGATTGGGATGCATCTGGAAAAAAAAAAATCGGGTTTTGTTAATTAGTGGAATTGCATCTTGGTGGACCTTGTTTTCAAAAATTAAATTTGATATTCGTTTGGGGGCTCAGAGCACTGAGCAATCAAATCTTGATATGAACTGACATCTCTTCCCATCCACCCAGAACCTGTCTTTAAGGGCCGCTGTTAAATGGCGAGATCTTTAAGTGCCTGTAAATTGTTTTCACAGTCTCATGCTTGTCTGGGGTATTGAACTTACATTTTTGGAGCAGACTCTGCAAAGCCTCCTGTCTGGCATCTCTTATGGAGGTGGCGGTGAGAAGTCTGTTGTTTTCTATTTTCTCAAAGCACACGGGAGACCCCACTTAGGGGGAGCCCCGTTGGGAGATTTCCCAGCACTCCCATCGTCCCTGGGAGAGGACTGCGTTCCCGACTCACAGCAGACGAGCCCCTGCTTCCGCTCACCAGCCCCCTTCACCTCCAGGACAGAGAGCTTCTGACCCTCCGACCCTGCCAGGGCACCGAGTTGGGCATGACCCACCCCTGTACCTGTCATGGAGGAGAAAGGGCCAGCCTCTCAGGGGAGGAGGTTCCTGGGGTTCTCCCATGACCAGTCTCGGGACCCCACCTCCCAGTTCGCTCTCCTCCATGCCTCGTCTGTGTCGTTCCTATCAGCGTAACAGTAGGCAAACCACAGTCTGCCATACAACGGGCATTTAATAAACAACGGCAGTCTCATCCCAAAAACATCCCGAGCATCCCATCGTCACGTGCCTAATTGGGGCCACGGGCCTCGGCAGGTAAGGACCATTCAGTCTGCTGCATGTTGCCGCGGATACAGGAGAGGAACCCAGCCCAAGTTGGCGGGGGTAACCTGGGAAGCCTTCCTGTAGGAGACTGCATGAGTTGGAATGGGGCTTAGAAAAGGGAGGTCATTCTTCCCCAGGCGTAGTGCTCATATGGCAGAGAGTTATGAAAGATCTCTGGGCATTCTGGGACCTAAAAGAAACCCAGAATTGTTCAGTTGCAGGTTTTAAAGTGGTCTGAGGGAGGCATTGGGGTGGGGTGCCAAGAGGAGACTGGGGAGTTAAGCGAGGACAAGACCACAGGAGTCCTGCCCCCGCCGAGGAAAGCTGGCCTCGGTGGGTTACTGAAAGGCTTGAACAGTAGTGAGATCCTCAGTTGGAACTAGATGGGAACCTGAGGAGCGAAACTAGCAGTGGGAAATCATTTGGGGTTCAAAGGATTCAGGCAAGGGGTGCTGAGAGCCAAGTGAGAGCCGTGCCTGTGGGCTAAGAAGGGTGAGCAGCCTTTAAAACATGGGACAGATCCCGGGATGTTGGGGACGTGAGGCCTGGTGGTTGGGTGGACCAAGGAGATGGAAGGGAAAGGCAGTTCCCGGCGTGGGTCACTCCGAGTGGGGTCGCCAGCCTTCGAGGAGGGGGACCAGCTGGAAGCCTCCGGTACGCGACCTGGTCGCAGACCAGTGGTCTCCAAAGATGTGCAACCCCTCAGATGTGGCGGGCTGCAGGCACAGGAGAATCAAAGTTGTCACCAGCTGACCCCGGGGTAAGGAGATAATCCTGGATCGCCCGGGTGGGCCCAAGGTAAGCGCAAAGGTCTTTAAAAGCAAAGAGGGAGGCAGAAGGGGATTTGAAGGTGTGACGCAGAGGGTCAGGAGGTGCGAGGACGCTGGCCTTGAAGATGGAGGAAGGGGCCGTGGGCCCTGGGGTGTGGGCAGCCTCCGGAAGCTGGAAAAGGCCAGGGCACTCCCCAGAGCCTTCAGAAGGGAGCGCAGCTCTGTGCCACCCAGACTCTAGCCCCGGAAGGAAGACCTTCCTCAGCCTAACAGCCGCCAGGCCTGTCAGATGTGTGTTTGTGTTGTTTTAAGCCACTGAGTTTGAGGTAGTTTGTTTCAGCTGCTGAGGAAGACGAGTTCAGAGGCTTTTTGAGTTTGTGGAGCGTGTGGGACATGCAAGGGCGGCTGGTTAGTGGCAGTGGGGCCCGGGGCTCTGGAATCCAGGGCCAGCATGCGCTGGAGTGAGGATCGGGATGTCTGCGAGGAGGCGGTTCACGGGGTCCCTGAGACGAGAAGTCCCGAGGGCTCTGCGGCGCTCAGAACGAGAGTGTGGAAGGGGAGAGCAGGACCCGGGGCGGAGGGACCCCAGGAGGGGCAGGCAGTGAGGGCCAAGGGCAGGAAGGACAGAAGCTGCTGGCCCCACGGTGGCAGCGGGCCTCTCAGGGGGAGACTGGGCGAGAAGGTCAAGGGCGCTGAGGGGGCAGTGTCACTGTGGGGGGGCGGGCTGGCCTCCACCACCTGCAGACCTGCCGGGAAAGCCCCCCCCAGGTGTGCCCAGGATTCTCCCCCAAGATGCTGGCCCCTCCGAGGAAACGCTGGGGCGGGCCTCAGCTCGCGGATCCCCAGGGCGCACAGCTCACTAGCAGGCTGGCATCCTGCCTCTTCGCGCGCAGGCAGAAATCCTCCTGCTTTGCTGCAAAAATCACTGCCTCGGGGAAACGCCATTCGCCAGTATTCCGAGTTCTCACCGTGGGAGTTCTCGGGGGGCATGTCTGCGTCTGCATCCTGGGCGGGGACACTGGCTGCCTCGAATCTTCGAGCACGGGGAGCTGATGGGAGAGCGCGGACTGCGTGAGGGCCTCAAGGCGCCCTGGCCATCGGGAGCAGAATGGGGGCGTGGACCCCCTCCTCCGCTCGGTTAGGGCATCCAGGCCGCAGCTGGAAACCCGAGCTTGAGCCACAGGCTCCAGCACACGGCCTTAGGTGGGCCGAGCTCCAGACGCTCCCCAGTGTCTGTGTCCTCGGGCCGGGTTCTGGAGCCATCGATGGCCTCTTGAGCTGCAGCAGGTGGCCAGTTCATCGTTTGATGGGCTCCTAAGGCCGGCATCCCCAGGGAAGCAAAAAGAGGGCCACCCCGCAACCCCCTTTGCTCTGCCAACTTCCTTTCTGGTGGCTCCATATTTCTCTGGAAGTCTCTTCTGGCTGCCAGTGCCTCAAGACCAGCCTTTCCAGGCTATCGGAACGGCCCGAGGTGAGCACCTGGGTCTGCCGGGCCTTCTTTCACTCTGCATGCGACAGCCGGGGGCTCGGGAATGGCCCGTTGACAGGCCAAGGCAGGGTGCTGGGGCCCGTGGCCAGCCATCCGGGGCTCGTCTTCCCGAGAGCTCCTACGAAGATGGACGGCGCGGACTTCCTTGTCCGAAGTTCCTCCCTGGTGCGCACACGGGCCTGGCGTGGGTCCCCACTGACCCAGGGCCCCCTCACATCTCCCAGCTGCTCTGGGCGGCCTGCCGGGCCCATTCCTGAGTGCCCCCACCATCCCTCCTGGCCTACAGCTCCTCGTCCCTCCATCTGCTGGGCATTGGCCAGAGCTTGGGCCCTCAGACAGACAGATGGATGGACGGACGGACAGCCGCCAGGGTCCTTTATCCTGCTCTCTGCTCAGCCATGAATTTCTGAGCGCTTCCTTCCACTTGCTCCCTCCAGTTCATTGTGTTCTTTATTTTCCTACTTCTTCGTTGAAATATTTATTTTCATTTGTTTAATTTTGTAAAACACACTCAAGCGCTCGGTTTTCTCTCCAGAACGTGTCTTCCGCTCCGACGGTCGTCTTGTCATGATCGTCGTTCCTTGAAGACCTTCTCCCCGCGGATGATTTGGGGGGCTGTCTTGTAGCTTGAAAGTGGTTTTGTTTTTACCCCCCCCCCACCGTTCTTCCCTTCCCCATTGACCCCTCGTTTCCTCGCAGTGTTGTCATGGAAAAGGTCTTCTGTCACTTTTGTATTGGATCGTTTTTCTTGTTCCTTCCCTGCTCCGTTGCTTCCTCCCGGAGCCCCTGTCGCGCAGGCCGCCCCCCAGCTACTCTGCCTTCTTGCCCTTTTCGTTCTGTCACCTCCCTCGTCACCCACACGGTCTCTCGCCTCCTTCTGAGAGCTCTGGCAATTTCTTGAGGTCGTCGTTCGGCTCCCGGTGCCGTCCAGCACGCTGTTCGCTGCTTCTGCGGAGCCGAGAAATAATGGGTCGTGAATGTGTTACTTCTAAAAACGAGATTGTAACATTTCAGAGGTGCAATGTTGTCCGCAGCCCCTGGCGCCCCCCCCTCCCCAGCCCACCCTCCCTCCCCGGTGGCCTCCCAGAGGTCATTCCTCACAGCCGACCTCAGGTCGTCAGGTGTTCTGGGGGTGGGAAGCCTCACGGGCCGTCCGGGAGCTGGTCTCTTCTCGGTGGGGGGGGCCTGGCCCACTTGCCGGCAGCCCCCAAGCTCAGGGTGCCAGGACACAGGGAGGGGAGCCGCTATGTCAGACTCGGGGGCCGGGGACACTTTCCCTCCGGAGAGGGCGGCCGGCGAGTCCCGGCTTGCCCGGACTCCTTGATGAGAACTGCCAATCCCATGTTCCAGGCGACCCGGGACGGCGGGTCACCCCGCCCCCAAACCAAGGGCACCTACTTGCTATTTCTGCCCAACAGGAAGGGGCCCCCCGTGCTGTCCCCCACCCCTCCCCGCAGCCGGGCACTGGTGCCTCCTCCTCGGCAAGAAGATCTACTGGCACCTTTAAATGGCCGTAAAATGTAGTCCTTCCCACAGGGAAACCTCCCCCCTCGTTCCCAGCCCTGCTTCCAGAGTGGGGCACCCTCGACCCTGTCGGCGGCCCTCAGGCGGGGTCCCTCATGCGCCTCGCCCGCCCCGTCGGCCTCACGGCTCAGGAAGTGAAGCTACGTTTCCAGCTGGTCGAAGGCACTTGCTCTGTGTTCCATTCATCTCACCCTAGTTGCTGGGCTTCTGCGCTGCCACGGGGCTTCAGGCTGTGGGCTTGCAACTCCCTCGGGGGCCGTGGCAGCATCTCTTACACCGCATACGATTTATTCTCCAGCCTGTGGCTTCCTTCTCACGGTTGCTTACCTGGACCGTTTTCCCGGCCTGGTCCCGGCATTTCCGCCCACAGAACCGAGTGGAGGGTCTTCACGGGGCCCGGCCCTCTCGCCAGCTCGGGGTGAGGCCGCCAGGGCGCCCGGCCCCTTCTTTCCTTGCCCAGTCCAGAAGGAGAGGCGGGCCGCCGCCGTCCCCAGTGTGCCCACGGCCGCACAGCTGCCCGCCGGCACCCCGTCTGCAGACGCGAGCGCGGGGGGCCTGGACGAGTATGTGCTGGGCCGCCGGGAGGCACAGGTCCACCTCGGGGGGGAACATGAAGGTCCTCCGAGGACGTTGTTGCCAAAAGGAAGGTAGTTAAGTGATTGAGAAAACACCAGTTCATAGTTGTAAGTATGTTTTCTCATTAGCTTATTGCTCATTTATTATTTACTATTACAGAGAAAAAAAAAAGGCAGTATTTCTTCTTTCCTCCGTGGCATCGTGGGGCCCTCTGTGAGGTGCAGTTTCTCTGCCTCCCCCCCAGAACAAAGGACCCTCCTTCCAGGCCCTGCTCAGAGTAGGCGGAAGTACAGACCGGACACTGGGGAGGACCCCCATGGGGAGAAGCCCACGGAGGGCCAACAGGGGTGCAGTGAGGACGGTCTGACGTGACCCCAAGGTCATGAGCAGCTCCTAATCAGACCCAGGCAGGCCCCTGTGTGGAATACTCACTGCCACATGGGGGGTGACATGTGCAACATGGTGCCAGACAAATAGGATCCCATCAGCTTTGCACCACTTGTGAGTCCTCAGTCACCCCAACAAACCCGGAGTGTCAACAATCCCCTGAGAGCGGTGAGTGCCCCGCCCGCGCCCTCGAAGCTTCCTGCAGCCCTGGGAGGAGTGGCAGTTCCAGCCAGGGCCCTTGTTGCCCCAACAGAACCCAACGTGGGCTCAGTCTCGCAGAAACGGCGTTTATCAGAAGGATACCAAGTGGCTCACAGAATCAACAGAAAGAGAAAACAGGCCCGTGAAGTGGGCAGGGACCCAGGGAGGGTGGCAGCTGGGACTGTCCCCATCCAGACCTTCCTCCCAGAAGCTCACTGAGGCCTTGGCTGGTGAGGACACTGACCAGTAGAAGCAACTGCGGCGTGGCGGAGTGGACCGAACGCTGTCCTCTGTGGCTCACTGTCCACGTGGCTCCCGTGGCTCGGCGGATGGCAGGTGGTAAGGAGTAGTACGGCTTCTGGGGGCGCTGATGCTTCGTTGGGGGGCAGAGTGGGTGGTAATGGGGGTGCAGGGGGTGCTCCTGGAGGGCGTTCAGGACTCCAGGTAGGTCAGACTGTGTGGATGACATAAAACGATGGGGTCCCCTAATAAGGGAGAGAAAGCACGTTGTCTGGGGAAGGGCAGTGGTGGGGGGTCCTACAGGATGAGAGAGTTCTGGCAGTGAGCAAGGACATCATCTGCAGGGCGTGCAGGGACAGACAGGTGTTGGAGTGTCGTGCAAGGATGAGGATGTTGTTTTTGACAAAGCGACACAAACATGCAGGCAGTCATTAGAGCCCATGACGGGCCTGTCACTGCGTTCCCTGACAGTCTTGCCAGCTTCTCATTTTCCTGCCCCCCCCCCCCGTCACCTTTGGGGAGCAAGCCTGTCCTTGCGGCCGGGACTTTCCAGCCAGCAGAGCTAAGTGAGGACGCGAGATCTCTGATTTTCAGTGTGCCTCTCCAAGAGAAGCCTGGTAAAAGCCATGAGAGGTTTCCGGAATGGCCTGGAGAAGAGCAGGTCAGGCCTCAAGGATGAGGACGGAGGCGGGTGCACGCTGCTGAGGAGCCGGGGTGGGGGTGCAATTCCAGCAGGAGGACCTGGGTGCCCCGAGGGCCTTCAGCTGCTGGACCTCCCCCCCCCCTCCAGTGGGGAACCCGGACACAGGAGCCGGGCTGCAGTGCTCAGGGCGGCGGGAGGAAGGAGGCAGCGCCGGTTCTGCCCTTGCGTGGGCCGAGGTGCGTTTCCTTCCTTTACAGAGCAGGGACTGATACAGCATGTCCATGAAATCAAAGCAAAGAGGAACCTGTTTTAGAGGCGGGAGAGAGCGCGCTCAGAGGAGAGGCCAAAGCCCTGAGCACTGGGGACATATGGCATTTGTCAGTCAAACGCAGAGCAACCTTCAAAAAGCCATTAGAAGGCAGCCCCATGCCGTCTCGGCCATTTGTGCCGGCTGATGGCTCCCCTGTCCCGCAGGCCCCACAGACGCTCGGTTTCTGGGACTAATTAGCCTTCCAGAGGGCAATCAAGGGCCTCTGCTGGAACTTTCTTAGGAACTGAGCCGTTAGATAGCTTCAAACGGACACCACTAGACATAGGCAAAAGCCCGGTAAACGGGGGCTCCCTCCCTGACCGGGCCGGGCTGCTCCCCCCGCCCCGCCGCGGGCCCGTCCCAAGCCCGGAGATGCCACCACCATCTCCCCAAGGGGTCCTCTCCCTCCCACAACATTCTCCAAAGTCCCCCCTTCCTCCTCACCGCAGTGTCCAACCTGGCATTTCTATCTGGAACCGTCTTCAGAGCTCCCTGAGGGCAAGAATCGGCCTGTCTTGCTCACAGCCGGGTCTTCAAGACTGGGAGGCCGCCTGGCACAGAGCACCTTGTTAACGTGGCCAAATGCGTGAGTTTTGTCCCAGCTGAACCAAGCCTGTCGGGTTTCCTTTGAAGAACATACTTCTAATAGGGCAGATGTATTTATTTCCTCTTGTTTTTAACGTGATTTAGATTCAGGGAGAATTTGGTCCCTGAATTTTCCTTCTCTAAGTCTTTTCCTTGTGGTCTTCATCCACCTCCTAGGAACGACGTCAAAGGGGGTCCGTTGGAAATGCCAGCTGCTGCCAAGGCTCGGGCTGCCTGTCTGTGCCTTAACTCCGACGTGCCCTCTGGGTTGTCTACTTATTACCTGCGCCTTCCACACCGCTGTCTCGTCCCGCAGGGGCCACGGGCGCCCACCCGGCACTGCGGGGCTCTGGGGCGGGGGGGGCACGACCAAAAGGACGGCGTCCGCTGAGCCCCTGACCCTGCAGCTAGGGGCTGATGATGGGGAGCCGCAGTGAGCAGGTCACCCCACAAAGCCTTGTTCCCTTCCCTCCCTGTACCCTTCCTTCCACCATCCAACCTCCCTCCTAGGTCCATGTCTTGAAATGAGAGGTTGAAAATATGTCCCACTGTAGAAATGTTGGAGAGTATGGAAGCACAGAGATAAAAATGAAAAATAAAAGTTACCTATAATCCTGGCACCCAGAAATATCTTTCATAAAGGGTTCAATTTTATAAGCAAATCCTAACATGTATCATAGCACGAGCCTTTTCATGTCATTAATTTTTCTAAAATGTGAATCTTAGTGGCTGCCTAGGGCTCTATTTATTCCACCAATCCCCTATTGTTGGACATTTTTGTCTTTTCCAAATTTTCACCGTCGTAAAAAATGCTGCAGTGAACATCCTAGGAGGTAAATCTTTGTGACTAGCTCTAATTCATTCATTAAGATAAATTCCTATAAAAACAATGTGTCAAGTGGGCTGAGTATATTTAAATCTCTTCGGACGCGTCCCCCGGGGATGCTCTGGGGAAGTCAAGTCACTGAGAACCTCGATGGAAGTGCACAGAAGGGCCAAGCCCCTTGAGCCCAGCCAGCACTGAGTGTCCACTCCCCCTCCAATCTGAGAGACCGGAAAAAAGAATTTTCTTTAGCGTTTTCTTTTCACTTCTTCGTCATCAAGATTGGACTTTTGAAAAATATGCTCTTAACTCATCTATATTTTGTGTTTTAGAAAATTTTTATTTGTATCCCTTGTTGACTTTTCCACCAGAATATTAATTTTTCATAAAAATTGAATCTGTAGGAGTTACATTCATAAGAACAAAAGTCTTGTGTCCCTTCTTTCCCTTTTTTCTCCCTTAGTTTTGTGTTTCTGCCCTCAGTCTCTGCGAAGTGAATTGCTTGGACCAAATGACCTCTTGACCCCCAAGGTCATGTCAAAAAGCTCAGCGCTTCCTCTCTATTGTCACCCTCCCCTTCTTAGGAGCCGGCCAGGTCCCCAAACTCAGCAGAGCAGGGGCGGGGGGGGGGGGGGGGGGGACACTTGAGTTTCAAATGTCTGCCTGGGTGAGGTGTCACACTTGAATAATCCAGGCAGGTCACTACCGAGGCCCCCGGTTGGGAGAGGAAGCCAGGCCCCCCTTCCCCGGGAGGGGTCCAGACCAGGGTCTCTGGTTGGCGCCGGGACCCTGGAGGCCGAGCTCCCCTCACTCCCGGCCGAGGAAATTCTAAGGCCACACGATGGACTCGGACGCCGGCGCAAGTTCGGTGACATGGAAGAATTTATTTTTCACTGAGAAAAGGAGATTCCCGGGCAGTAAAAGCCCTTTCATAGACACACGCGCGCGCGCGGGCCCCTGTGGCACGCAGAGATCCACGCGCGTCACGGCCCACGAGCGCCCCGTCCCCCCTTCGGGAAAGGCCGCCGCCAGACGCCCCCTCGAGGGCTCGCCCACGGAAGCCGGCCGCTCGTGTCGGGCCTGTGGGCCCCAGGAAGCCGGCCTGCGGGGCCCCGGTGTCTGCACGCGCAACGGGGTTTCTGCGGGAAGACTCCCCCCGTTGGCCACACAGTGGGCCGGCGGCCAGAGCGCCCCGAAGTGCGGGTCCCCGAGGGCACGGGAGCCCGATTCCCAGCACCCTTTTCCAAACCACACTCCAGGACCAACAGAAAACAGGAACACGTGGTCTAGGGATCGCACCCGGGAGCCGCCCCGACCGCCCACCAGCGCCGCGGCGCCCACGCGTGTGCCCCGCCCGCGTCCCGCAGACGCCCGGGCACGCTCGCCGGCTCCTCCAGCTGGTGTTTTCTGCTCTCCTCCAGCGTGAGAGCAGCTGTTCTGCTGGGACAGGTGAAGCCCAGGCGGCAGCCAAGGGGTCTGGGGCGAAAGCCGAGGAGCTGGACCCCCGGCGGCGCTGCCGTTTGCCTGACCCGCCCGGAGCGGCCACAGGGAGCTGGCTGGGACGGATGAGGGCTCGAGATGTGGGGCCCGCGCTCCCGGGTAAGTACGGGCATCAGGGCTCCCAAGCGTGGGCCTGCCCACGAGCAGCCAGGCTGCCACCCGGCCCTGGCCGCCTCGATCCCCAGATGAGCCTCCTTAACACAGGGCCCCAGGTCAGATGCTTCATGTCAGGCTCAGGGTCAGGGTCAAATCCCCCTTCCACATGCCAAGAGGCAGTTCCCTAAATTGCAAAGTGTGGGAGGAAGTCGATCCTTCTGGAGAGCCGCAGACTCAGGCTGGGGAAGCAGGGAGAGCCCGGGGCTCCGGGCAAGGGCCAGGAACGAGGTTGTGGAGGGTGGAGCTATTCCAGAATGATGGCTCATTTCACAAACACATGATTCTCAAGGTTCAGAATTGTCAGCTCCCGGGGCTCCTGGGATGGTTCTTTTTAATAATTCTTCACATTTAAGAAAACCCAGTTTTCCCAATTCCACATGTGGATAAATGGGAGGGGGTGGGTGCTTTGGAGTCAGAAAAACCTCGAGCAAATGAAACTTTCACCTCCAGGATTCTCAACTGTGAATGGGAACTCTCATAGAGGTCTTCGATTAAATGAGGTGATGTTTGTGAGGTTCTTCGCTCAGGGCTCAGAACGGCAGGAGCGTGGTAACTAGTCACCCTCTCCTCCTGTTGCCTGCGAACCAGGACCTGGGAAGCACCAGGGGCCCGGTGGTGAGGTCAGGTTACCAGGGCGGGACTGGACATCTGGCAGGGCCAGCCCCCTGACAGTGGACACACAGAGTGGCAGTCAGCTCCTGGTCGAGCAGGAGCGAATTCAATAAGAAATAGGGCAATTAGTCAAATCATTATAATCATGACAAAATATGATTAGAGACTTCAGGCAAAGTGATCTGGGAGTCCAAGGAAGGAGTCAGCTGTTTATCATTTAGACATTTATAGTGTGTATCTTATAGGTATTACATATTGTATAGATATGCCTAGAGTATGATTCATAGATGATAGGTAGGTAGGTAGATAGATGATAGATAGATTAGATAGATAGGTGTCTACTGTGCACCAGGAGCTGGGTATACAGCGCAAACAAATCAACTTGGACGCTGCCCTCAGGGCTCCTCAGTGAAGTAGGGGAGACAGACAATGAACAAGAAGACAAATGAAAATAAGTTACACGTGGGAATATGTATTATAATAAAGGAAAAAAATCTCAGTCAACACAACAGAAAATAATGGGAGGTTCCCATGTTGGTGAATCAGAGAGGGTTTTCTCTGAGAAGGTGACCTAGTCAAGCCACCATGGGAAGAGTGGGGACAGGGGACAGAGGGAGACCTGAGGTGAGGAAGAGCCAGCCGGGAGGGACTGCGGGAGCCCGGGCAGAGCGGTGCCCGGGGTGGGGGGGGTGCCCAGCACCCATTCCTGGAGATTGTTGTGTGGCTCGGGAGAGGCCACCTCCTGAAGATCCAGCTCAGATGCCCTGTGATGTGGATCTCGAAGCTTTCTTAACTCCCCCATCCTCTAGATCACAGCTACTGGTCTCCTGGCATGTACTTCTTCTCCTTCCTTCACGGTACATTTCCTGTGGCTGTCTGGGCGCTCATCTGCACCCCGAGTCTTCATGCGGCAGCCTTACATGTACTTAGCTTTGTGGCTCTCCTTGAACATCCGTCCCTACAGCCCCTTTATTTCTGCCTCCGCGGGCCCGATCGCCCAGCTGTCTGGTCTCCATGGCGACGAGCCCCTCTAATGGATGTTCGGTTCCTCTGAGGTCATGGCCGCTGCCTCTTGTCACCTCCCTGCCTGCACAAACCCCTCTCTCACACACAGTCTCTTCTGCCCCCAAATCACCCAACACACACCCATGGTCTAGTTTCACCTCCCAAGATTCATTTCCCCCTTGTTTGTTTCTCCTGTTTTCTACCCAGTTTTAAGGGTGTCAGAGACAGCTTACTTGAACCTCTGCCGATCTGCTCTGGATCCTGGCCTCTTGACAACGGGGATTGGGAATGGCCCGGGGTGCTGATCCCCTGTGCAGAGGGGTGGGTGCCATGGTCCGGCCAGGGATGGTGCTGTTCTGTGCACTATCTGGAAGGGCCCAGCTGCAGTGTTGAAATCTCCATGCAGACACTTCCTAGGTGCGTTCAGTAAATAATTCCTGAGTGCCCACTGTGAGCCAGGCCCTGGGAATTCGTTGCTGGACCATATAGTCTCTTTCTTTGTGTAGCCTTTGGGCTGGTGGGAATAGGGTTGCCACATTGAGCAAATAAGTATATAGGATGCCCAGTTAAGTGTGAATTTCAGAGAAACAACATTTTTTTAATGCAAGTATTAATACTTGCTGTTTATCTGAAATTCATATTTAACTGGGCATCCTATATTTTATCTGACAACCCTAAGTGGGAAAGAAAGAAAACAAATAAGGAAATATGACAATAAGACAATTCCAGGATTCTGGTGGGTGCTGGCAAGAAAAAGCCAACGCTCTGTGAGAGCCTCCCCAGGTGCCGACTGGATGGTTAGGGATGGGCTCCCGGAGTCCTGGGGGATGGGAAGAAGCCTCCATATCCAAAGCTCAGGGGCGAGCATTCCAGGCAGACAGAATAGCACATGCAATGGCCCTGAGGTCAGAAAGAGTCTGATGTGGTCCTCAGCCAAACAGGCCAGTGTGACCGGATAGAGGGGCCAGCAAGCAGGTGTGTGCAATTTGAATTGATGACATAATAGACCTGGCCACAATGAGCAGGTGCTCAATA
Source organism: Mirounga leonina (assembly GCF_011800145.1). Taxonomy (NCBI): domain Eukaryota; kingdom Metazoa; phylum Chordata; class Mammalia; order Carnivora; family Phocidae; genus Mirounga; species Mirounga leonina. The sequence continues at coordinate 1,301,607 of NW_023270816.1, forward strand.
AATTGTAGCCATTATACATTGTTATTCATAATTATGATTTTTAAAATTCAGGCCAAATATGAGCTCCAAATATTGTGTGAAACACTTCTTCAGTCACTCAACTGCCATATTTATCCTTTCTATAAAGAGGCCATTTCAGCACATATGCTGCTGAATACCAGCCAGCCGGCCATAAGATACTTGCCTATACATCCAAAACTTATCTGAAAAAATTAAGATGCAGAACGTTGTCTGAAATTCCTATTTTTCAGCATAAGATGTTAAAATGTCAACCAGAACCCCCCCCCACCCTGAGTGTCCCTAGGAAAGTTGTAAAACACTTTACAACTTGTCGGTCAGCAGCGACCTTGGGATTCCACTCACCCCTTTCCCCCCCCCGACACCCCATATCTGCTGTGTGATTTGGAGCATGTCGCTCGACATCTCTGAGAACTGGTTTGCTCATCTGCAAAGCAGGGGCCATAATAATAAGGGGTGCAAAGTGCAGAGGGTCATCTGGAGGATCCAGTGAAATCACGTCTAGGTGTGTGTGAGGTGTTGGGGGCCACGTGAAGGAAGCAGGTCTGATGGCGGCTTCTATCCTAAGCGTCCCCGTGGCCACCTTCCTCACTAGAAAGCTGAGGAAAGGGAGGCCCAGGATTCCCAGCAGGCCAGGAAAGTCCTCTTCCTGCTTCATGTTCCCGTGCAGGTGGCTTTAAGCCTGCTGAGGCGAGGGGATGCGATTTAACAGAACTCGTCATAAGCACTGAAGTCAGATTTAGTGCAGGGACACGTGTCAGGCGAAATGTCAGCAGACGGCGTTGAAGGGAGCCATGACTCACTCCTCACGTGGGGCCATGATGGAAAGCACTGGCCTTCCTTAGCGACTCAGCCCCGGCTTGTGTCCCAGGGGCCCCACAACCGGGATGGGAGCGGGGGCGGGGGGGGCGTCTGGCTCCCGCAGAACCTGCTGTCAGGGGGACCTGGTGACCAGCAAAGCGGCCCAGGGGCCTCCCATCTCAGCTCCACACCCACGTGAGTCTCGGCTTTCTCCCGTGCCACAGAAGGCCGGGGGCAGAGCCGTCTACGGACGGCACAGCGAGGTGGTGTGGCTTCACCAGCCGGCCTGTGGCTGACCCACTTGGCATAGCACGCAGAACACAGAAACTTTCACGGTAGCCCAGGGCAAGGCCACCACCACCTTCAAGCCGTCTGCATTACTGGGGCCGGGCCGGGCATGAAAGCTTGATCCCTGAGTGTGAGTGTCTGTGTGCAGGTGGCCACGATCAAGCCCACATATCTGAGCCACGGCCACAGAGGTCCCCACGGGTCCCCGAGGCCCCAAATCCTTTCCTTCCCAGTCGCAGAGGCCCAGCAGCCCAGGTCAGCCGCTCAGCCCTCTGTGCTGTAATTCTGTCTTCGGTCTTGCCATCCTCAGCGTGGACCATGGAGCCCCGCAGGCCGGAGGCTGGGCCCCTGCAAGGATGCAGGCGGGAGGTGGGGGAGAGCATCCCCTGGGAATTCGAGGTGCAGCCACTTTGCAGGGGTGGGAGCCGCCCCGGGGAGGAGGGTCACCTTCTATTTTCGCTGCACTTCAAAGAAAACTTTACATTTTAAATTAACAGCGCGTCCACTGCCAGTATTTGTGGTTACTACCTGTAACGTAAATCTCTTTTAGAGATGTGTGAGAACAGCATACATAATGAAATATCCACATGTAACTTGATTTAAAGTGGCTTTTCATTAATATAACAAATGAAGTGTACCAAAATTTGAAAGTGTATTCCTTTGGGCCTAATTAAAATACTGAACAAAATACATGTATATGTATATTTTAAACGAAGACATTCGGCAGCCAGAATTAGCTACAAAAATTAATTCAGATCGAAAAGTGCACCGTGAGTACATTGTTATTATTAACATAGCCAATCCCCTGCCCCGAGATATCTCAAATAATGTGCATCTGATTTAGTGCCTGCATGAGGTGACAAGTGGGCTTTGCTTTTAAAATACCGCATTCCCCACAGTGGCTTGCCCCACGGGTGCTTTAACGGCGCTGCCTTTTGGTCGGAGGAGAATTTTCCGTGCCCTCTGAAGGCAGCGGGGAGCTGGGATCGCCTCTGACGGCGGACCGCTTCCTTGGCCCAGCTGTGTGTGCAGCCCGGGCGTGGGTCTCTGCCGTGGGAGGGCATGACCAGAGCTCGGGAACGAAGGGGCTCTCTAAATGGACGGCAGCCTGGGTGGGCACCCACGCTGGCGTCCGGGAACAGGTCCCTGAGCGTGGCCTGAAGACACAAGAAAGGGCTGGAGGAGAGCGATGAGAGGAGCCGGGGAAGAAGCGGTGGCTGGTGTGGAAAAGCAGACTGGTTCCACCACGGGAGGCAGGGCAGAGAGTTAAAGCAGCCTTTGCCACGACCCTCATCCCCAACTCTTCGGCGGCAGTAAACTAAGGGGTGCACTGGAAACCCAGCGAGGGGTGGTCCCCAGGCTCCAGGTGGGACTCCGGGAGCTTGGGCGGGGAGCGGCTCCCTGCTGACAATTTGGGCCAATGGCAGAAGATACCCCAGAGGCTGGGCCACTGACCAGAGAGACCCCCTTGTCCACGCACGTGACCCCTCAGCCATCTGGGACAGTGACTTTGTACCGTGACCCTCTAGATGGAGAGGGGCCTCTACCCTTGGCAGGAAGTCCGGAGGACCAGGAGAGCCCAAGGGGGGAATGGCAAAGTGCGTGTGTTAGCACACGTGTGTGAGGAGGAAGCTAGAGAAAGGTGGACATCCTCCAAACAGGGACCGCGCCGATGCTGGCTGACTAGCGACCTAGAACTCCACTGGCGGGCCGGCCGTGTCACCCCCTCTGTTCTTTACCTCTACGTGGAGACATCAGTGGTATCTAGTCTCTCAGGACTGATTGAGGATCGGATTAAATACTCCATATGAAGGGTTATTCTTCAGAGCCGTAAGTACTTCGTAATCGTTCATCACTGTTCTCGTTATCGTGTAAGTCACTGGCTCATACTGAGGCCCCCGGGGGGACGTGAAGTACAATAACGATAACTGATATTTGTACAGCACTCTATCACTTACACCTTCCTCTCACCCACCGTATCTCCACGACACCTGTTCCCATGGTGATGGGAAGACCCAAGCCCCCAGGTCAAATCTCTCCATTTCCAGGTGATTTGTTGGAAGGCTTCCATCAAAAGCTCTTAAATAGTAAAATATTCCACTGGAAGCCTAGGAACAGGCACATAGTAAAGACATCTGGGTTCATGGGACTTCTTAGATCTTTAGTTGTCACGCATGGCCTTTTGCATCTGAAGATGCTGTGTCCTTTCCCATGAGCACGAGCTTAGGTAAAGACAGACAGGCTCCAAGAAGAGGTTGCAGGGTGTGGTCAGCAGAGTTCACGTACTTGGACAGCTGTTGCTTTATTCAACTAACATAAATGTTCTCCATCAAGAGGCCTAAAGAGCTTTCCCCTCCTGCCTGGCAGCCGTCCCCTCTCCCAGCTTGGCAGCACTCAGTAACGCCCTGTGACTCCAGGAGCACAATCTCGCAGGAGTCAAGGTCCAGAGATGGGGTCAGATGGGAAGTGGGGGGGGGGGGGGCAGGAATCTGCCTATTCAAGGAGATTTTGAGGAGACGTCGAGGTGGAAAAGTTTGATTGGGCCTCTTCTGTCCTGAAAAGCAGGGGTGTGATCCCAGCTTTCAAAGGCTGGGAGGGAAGTGGGCTTGTGTTGCAGGAGGGGACTAGACTTTGTCCCAGTGTGTGCACAGGAAGTCCTGCTCACCTCTGGGTAAGGGACTCCAGAAGCTCATTGCTTCCCAAGAAGTGAAGGAGACAAAAGACAGAACTGGACGGCAAGGGATCTCGGATCAGTTTAACGATCCACGAGAGGGGGTGTCTAAAGGGCAGAAGACTGGAAGGGATGTGTCGGCTTCTAAACGGCCCGAAGGAGAGGCCCAGGGAGCCCCCCAGCAGGGGCCTCAGGACACTCACTTGTTCCCAACTATGGGTGCTCTCGTGCCCCCTTGCCTCTGCATTTGCTGTTCCCTTGCCTAGAACACCCTTCCTCTTGCTTGTGGCCTCCAAGACTCAACCTTCACTGAACATTGTGTGGATCTGAGTGACATTTCAAGGAGAGGATTGGCAGGATTTGGATCAGACTGAATTTGGTGTTGAGAGAGCAAGGAAAAGAAAGATGTCCACCCAGGACAAATGTTTTTGCTGTCGAAGGGCTTGGGGGTTGTAGCTATTGCAAGTAGTGGGGACACCGGAAAGGGGGACGGGCCTGTGAAGGGGGAGATGCTCTTCTTCCTTTGTTGACAGGGTGGATTTTCCTGTCAGCAATACTTAGTCATGGAAGATGGCTGAAGTCACCAGGAAAGGACACTCTGAAGACTCAGGCCTGGGGTGGTGACCTGGAAATCTCTCGGGGTGCCAGGGGCCAGAACTGGGCCTAATGGGGAGACACTCAGGCACGGTGGGGAAGTAGGCCAGGTGTGGGGGTCACCAACAGGATGAGGGCACAGACCACCCTGGCCTCTGGCAGTTTTAACCTGGTCACATCAAGTCTGGCTTTCTTTCCTGCTCTGGAAGGGAACCCAAAGCTCCAGGATTCAAAATCTTCTGCCACTGTTCAAATATAACAGTGGAGGGGACAAAAAGCCTTCCTTAGCACTTGGAACTTGCTAGTTGATGGCTTTAGGTAGAGCCCAAGAGTGGAGCTGGGATGTACCGAACGCTGCGAAGTGGGGGGTGGTGGGGGGCAGCCCCCAGCCTTCAGTTACCAGAAGAAAACCGGATTCGGCCAAGAACTGAGGCCCCCGGGGTACGGACCTCCTCAGCCTTAGGCCCCCTCCTCTGCTTTAGGTCGCAGTCCGCACAACAGGCCACGGGGATCCTCAAGTGGGGCTTACAGGCCGCTCCTGAGCAGGGCAGAGGGCGGGAGAAGGAGGAAAAGGCCCCCTTCCCGGGGGTATAAAAGCGGGCAGGGCTGGGGGCGCCCCACAGCAGGAGAGGAGGAAGGAGGGTTAGGGTCAGGCGAAGGCGCACAGCCAGGAGCCCCTGGGAAGCCAGGCCTGCGGGGGATCGGGCGGGGTTGGGACCCGGGAGACGGGACGCTGGCACTCCCGGGTCGCTGCGGTGGGTGGCCTTGGGCGCTGCCGGGGCCCGGGCGGAGCGCAACGGGGACCCGCGTGCAGGGCGCGCCCCCAGGTCGCCTGCCAGCGAGGAGGCGGCGGCGCAGGGCGAACGCGCGGCGGGCACAAGGGCTCGTCCCCGCGGGGTCGCCCTCCCTGGGGCCCACGCACGACTCCGACCTCTGCCCGAGACTGAGCGGGCGCGAAGGGTTTGCTGCTCCCGCAGACGGCAAACGGCCCCCCAAGCCCGCGGTTCGGGGTACAGCGCCCCCCCTCAGAGCCACGACCCTGCGGGGTGGCCGCGCGCGCCTCCGCGCCAAGGTCCACGACGGGCGTCCCCGCGCCTCCCTTTCCTCCTCCCGAGCGGTCAGCTCTGTGCGGACCGGGGCCGGGCCGCGGTGGACGGACCCAAGCCCTCTCCGATCCCCGTCCCCAGGGCTCAGGGAGCCCAGGCACCACGTGGGTACAGGTGTGTCGGGGGTACTTCCGGTCACGAGCAGAATCGGGGCGCCCCGGGCCGTTCAACCGCTAGGCGAGCCACGGGAGGAGTGCGCCTTTCAAACGAGCGCCCCCTTCCCCCCTCCCACCCCCCCACCCCCCGCCACAGGCTGGAAATTGGGCGGCGCCGGTTGCACAGGCTTGTGCCCTCTCCTTGGCGCTTTGGTGCACATTGGAAAAGGTGCCGCCTGCGACAGTCACGTCCCAGGGCAGCTGCTGACGGGCGCCAGGCCCCCAGGTGGTTGCTCCACTCGGTGCAGGCTGAGTAACGATCCTCGGGGTGGCGGGGCTCGCAGAGGTGTGAGCATTCCATGTTGGCCTGCGGTCCTAATTGGAAGTGGATGTTAAAGATGAGAAATTCAGTTTTGTTAAGTGAAATGTCATGGATTTAGAGTCTCAAACCCACCCCTAGCCTTTGGTATTTGACTATCTTTATCCTTGGCACTGTGTGATTCCCATGTTTCAAAGAAAAGAACTTTAAAGGTTCATAAAGCTCCAAAGATTTCAAATAGCTCTTTTAAAAGCACTTTGATGGTTTAAATGCAGACACATGAATTACATATCTCTTAAATTACACACGGTTTTAAATCTAAGGGAAAATGTCTTAGGCAAGATGGATTAGAGTTTTGTCTTGTGCAGGTAGTTTTTTTTTTTAAGACGTTCCTAACATTCAGGTTGATGGTGGGAAGAAAAGAGACAGGAGGCATCGGGTAAAGGATGCCCAGACTTCGTGCCTCCTGCCCCCATGGAGGCTCTCAGAGCAAAGACACACCCACTGGGCCTTCATGTTCTAGGCAGGGGCAGGGACATGGCTATATATGGCTGCTGAAGGGCCATGGATGAGCTCCTCCAGGGAGGGACTGCTTCCACCTCTTCATGCCTTCTCCACGCAGATCAGTGGTGAATGAATGAATGAATGATACAAAGAACAAATGGATGTAGTGATCATATCTCCATTCTTGCTACATCTGCAGCTTGCCCATGACCTAAAGTGATTGATCTTTTCAATGTCCCCAGGTCAAGGCTTCCAGAAACCACTAGCAACCAGAGGCCCTAACCTAGGAGGGGAAGCAGTCTGGTATATGGTGAGCTCAGGCTGTGGAGTCTGGCTGCATGGACTTGAGTTCCTGCTCTGTCCCTTATTATCTGGGTGATCTCTTTAATCCTCAGTGTCCTCATCTATAAAATGAGATCATAGTGGTCCTTCAGTCAGTGGGTTGTTGTGAGGATTAATTTAGATACAAAGGGCTTGGCTCACAGGCACTGTTAAGAATAAATGATAATGGGTGATGGTGGTGGTGATGGTGGTGATGGGACTGATGGTGGTGATGGCAGTCACCCCTCAATCCCTCTCACCCATACAGCTATGGCAGCTGATAGTCTTGCAGGGTGGCGGAATTACCTCTCTGCCAACCCCAAGAGCATCCCCTCCTCCCAGGCCTGCGAGATCCCCTCTGTTGGTGAAGTGAATGTGCAGAGAGGCAGACTCTCCAGTCCTGAGTCGGGAACTTTACTGGAGTTTCTACAGCTGCCAAGGAGTCCCTGAACAGTCTTGGCCTTGGGCATGTACAAAACATGGAAGAAAAGACAAGAGTTCTTTGAACTATTTCCTAGAACAATAAACTTGGTGATGAGATTTCCTTACAACAGTTTTTGGAAGACAGCTTCTAGGGGTCACGGGTCTTCCAGAGAGGCAAAAAATATTGGTGAGCAGGCCCTGTGGATGGACCGTGTCTATCCAGACAACTTCCCCTCTCCAGCACTTCCCTGAAGCCCTTTGCCCAGAAAGAAAAGTCCCCTTGAGCACACCTCACCCCCTCCCCAGGAGTTCTTGGTCGCTCTTCCCCACCCCTGACTTGACAAGATGCCTGTTCTTGTTTATTTGGTTTGTGCACTTGCTCCAGATTTTGTTCATTCATCTGGCTCCTGTGCCCCACTTCTGGCTGGGATTATAAGGCTCTGGAGGACAAGGTCCCTGATTTGCTTCCTCAAGTGTCTCACAAAGCCCTTAGTAGAAGCAGAGGGACCCCCCCGCCATAGTCAGCATCTCCCATATGCCTAGCACCATGTGGTACACATACTGGGTGTTGGCTCATGCCTGCCGAGTAGACAGATGGCCGGGGACAGAGGTGAGGGTGCATCTTATCTTCTCAAGGCAAGCTCTGTCCTTGTCCTTCCCAACTCACGCGGCCCCAAATGCTGTGTGCTCGGGGCCATAGCTATGTCAAGGTGGGACCATCGGAGGCCACCACGTGAGGTCCCTCTGGAGGTGAGTCTCCCAGCCACTCCACGCATGCTCCTGGAGATCTTGCCTTCTCTTGCTGAGAAACTCTGTGTGATTTTAAGTAATCTGTATTATTAGATTTTTCAAAACGAATCCTTCATCCCGTCAATTTTCTTTCCAAACTCAGAAATGCAATCTCAAAACCCTCCACATCAGAATGTGCGGTTCCAAGTGTGAACCCCTGCTTTTACCATGTGATTCATCATGGGTTCGGGGCTGCAGGGGTGGAGATGGAGCCAGAAAGTCCCAACAGAGCCACCATCACCCTATCTCTCTCCATTACGGAAACGGATGGCAAGACGGGGATTACTGCGCCTATAAATCAGTGTGGTGTTCTGGATAATCTAATACATTTTTCAAGTGTTGTTCTCTCGCCGTTTGGCATGCACGGAACTGCTCAGCTGGCACAACGTTTGCAATCAATCTCTCCTGCCGGCTCCCCACACGGCCTCGCCACCTCCTCTGAACCTTCCTAATATTTTATACATAAACCAGTTTGGAGTCACGGGGCATTCCAGCTAGTAAATGCTCTGAAGATTCATCTTTATGGACTAGCAGCCCAGCCTTGTAGCGTCTCAGCTTCTCAAGATGAAAAGGAATTTTATTTGGTGTGTTAGGCCACGCGGGGAATGGCTGCGGGCGGGTTGCTAGGTTCTATTATTACCCTGTGTGCTCTTCTCCAAGGAGGATGAGACAAGGCCGGAAAGAAGGCCTCCTGGGTGGGGCCCCCGGACAAACGACGCTCTTCATTTCCCCTGTTATTCCCGGACCCTCCCAACAGGGCGTCAGGGCCCTGAGAGGCTCCCTGGGATCCCGGGGAATGGGGATGGCGAGCTCTGAGGACCAGCCTGCAGCCCGCAGGTCGCATGACTGCATCCCCGCCCCCGGAAGAGGGACCAGGGATCCACTAAATTAAGACAGCTCTTGAGGGAGGGGCACAGCCCCCCCGCCGCGGGGGGGAAAGAAAATAGTGCAGTTTCATTTGCTTTAAAGCACAGCCCCATAATAAATGTGCACAGCAAATGTGCTGAGCAAACACCTCGGCATTCATCAATATGCGGGGGCTGTTTATTGCCTCATAAACTTGGAAGCAAGTGATATTGTCTCTTAAATCAATGGCTCTGTGGACAGCCTTGGCGTTCCACGAGAACAGGACATCCAGGCCACGCGGCGCTTAAATTAATGGCTGGAGCAGTGATTGAAAGGTGTTTAGTCACTGCCAGGAGATTAGGAGCCGTTCCAGAGGACGCAGAGCATCCTGAGTATGTGTCTGTGTCAGGATGATGGGCGAGAGTCCCTGGCGTGCCGTGGGGCATCCTCACCTGTGAGCTGTGCTACCAGAGGGGGCACAGAAGGGGAGCTGCTGACCCCACCCTGGGGGACGGGGGGCGGGGGAGGGCCCGTTTGTCTGCCTCTCTAGACTGTGGGGCTGCGAGGGCTGGTCTGGGGCCCTTCCATCCCGGATCCCCAGCACCTGCCTCAGGCCCCATGTGGGGTAAAGACTGGAGGAAGAGGGTGGGAGGGAAGGAAGCCAGGCTGCCACGTTTTGAAAGCAGACCACGGTTAGTGTTCGCTGGGGGAGGACTGCAGTGGAGGCAATTCGGGAATGGCCCTGCCACTCCTGGGAGGCACCGCTTGCAAGACAGGATGGGGACCATGACACCTGCTGCTAAAGGAGGCTGTCATGTTTATGAAGCCCTGGCCTGGCTGAGAGACACTCATTCGGCCCTACCAAAGGGCCAGGCCAGGGAGGCCCTTACAAGCCGAGCCAGCCTGTTCCCCCAGGCTCCCTGTGGTGCCCAGAACGTTGGTCCCCCCCAAAGAAAAGCCCACGTCCTAATCCTTGGACCCTGTCAATGTGATCTTATTTGGAAAAAGAGCCTTTGCATACACAATGAAGTTAGGGATCTTGAGATGAGAAGATGATCCTGAATCGTCCGCACGGGCCCTACATCCAAAGACAAGTGTCCCTATAAGAGAGAGGCAGAGAGTGATCTGAGACAAGATGAAAGAGGAGAAGAGCAGTGGGGACAGGAAGGCAATGTGACCAAGGAGGCAGAGATGCGGTGATGTGACAACCAGCCAAGGAACACCAAGGATTGTCAGCAGACGCCCTAAGTTAGGAGAGAGGCGTGAACAGATTCCTGCCCCCACTCCCCAGCCTTGATTTCAGACTTTGGGCCTCCAGCCCATGAGAGAATACATTGCTGTTGTTTGGTCATTAGTAACAGCACCCGCCGAGATGAATACGCTCCTCTTCCCCAAACTGGGGCTCGGAAGGGTATGTGCTGAGTCAGTAGCTGCTCCTGTGTGCTTGGGGATAACCGGTTCCGGCCGGAAGCGCCCAGACCAGTGGGCAGCGTGCTGGAAAAACTCAGGACCCTTGCTTTCCTTCCCTTGGCCTCAGCAAGTGCCCTTTTAATAGCACCATTTGAGGGCGCCTGGGTGGCTCAGTTGGTTAAGCAACTGCCTTCGGCTCAGGTCATGATCCTGGAGTCCCGGGATCGAGTCCCGCATCAGGCTCCCTGCTTGGCAGGGGGTATGCTTCTCCCTCTGACCCTCCCCCCTCTCATGTACTCGCTCTCTCTCTCAAATAAATAAATAAAATCTTAAAAAAAAAAAAATAGCACCATTCGAAGCACAGGTGCCTTGTACACCAGGATCTGTGAGACCGCTCAGGTCCTCCAAAGCTCCGGCCAGGTAAAAGAACCCATTCAAGCACCAGTCACCCCGGGAATTTTACTGAGGTCGCAATCAGGCTTGGAGACACGTAACAAGAGCCTGTGATATCAGGCCTGTGGTTTGTACCTGGTCGCCTTGGGTGGTTTCTTTGTCTGGACCCCAGCCACTGTCAAGTTCAATGTTTATTCTCACCCCCACCCTCAGTAGTGCGTCTGGACTTTTCTCTTGGTTTTCCCTTCATCGCCCAACACCACTGACCCAACCCCTTCAGCCTGGGAAGAGTGGGCAGCGTCTAAGCCTGGGCAAAGTCATAATTCAGTCATTTTGCAAGTGGTTGAGTTAATTGACTTACTGATATGGTGGAAGTTTATATGGAGGCAGATTCCCTTGGAGAAATTAAAGAAGGTGCCATGGGGGGAAATCTGATATTCTCTCAAGAGCCTCCTATTATGACCTTGATCATTTTCAGCGTGATTTGAAGTTAAACTCTCTACCTTAAAGGATCAGAAATCCCAAATCGTTCACACCCAAAGTCCTTCCTACTCACAGTCCCGCAGGAGACCGTCATGGGCTCCAGAATGACAATTTATTAATCTACAGTGAGAAATAGTGAGGCACAACTATGCAAAATTGCCAATATTCAAATGCTTTCGAACTACAAGTGTGGCAATTTCATATGATTCAACATTAATATCACCATGGGGATCTGAAATACTCAGATCTCTATGCCCACAATTGTCCCCTGCAGGCCCCCTATGTGGGGAGCCCAATTATAATCAAAGAGGTACTTGGTGAGCGATGAACCGGAGCAAGGATTCTGGGGCTAGATGGTGAGAAACAAAAAAAGCAGGGCCTGGCAGCTGGGAGCTAGGAGCCGGCCTGGCACTCACAGCTAGGCCGTGGTGTTCTTTTGTTGAACAAACACAATTTCACTGAACACCAACATCGAACAAGGTCACTCTGTGACCAGGATGGAGAGAGACAAAAACAAGGCCACTCCTGTAATCATGTCTGAACACAGACAAAAAAAAAAAAGCCCAAGCATACTGTTTAAACCACAAAGTGATCGCATGTCCCCCCCTCCCACCTGGGGTGAAAGATGGCCACTTCTTTGCCAATTACAGCCGCAGCCTCACTCACTCCTCCACCTCTTAGAGAAAATCAGCAATGCCCGATCATACCCAATGTCAACGTTCTGATACCCCATCCAGAGCAGTAGCCCCCAGCCTCATCTAACACAAGCCAAAATCCTATAAAATGTTCCCTCCACCACCTCCTTACTAAGATACCCCAAGATTCCCCATAGTGTGCAATCTCCCTTGGGGCAACAAGTACCAAGAAACCCAACTTAGTTGAACTACCTGTATCCTGGTATCTTTGGGTAGTGGGCTTTGATAATGGCATGAGACTCTGCCAGGCAGATCTAGCTAGCTCTGCATTGAGGATAGGCCCACCCCTAACCACCACCACCACCAAAATCACTCCCACCATTACTTTGACCACCATCATCACCACCACCACCATCATCACTCCTATCATTACTATGACCACCACCACCACCATCATCACTCCCACCATTACTA